>NC_061779.1:27446250-27777500 GCF_022458985.1 Mugil cephalus
CATTACATAGATGTAACAAGAAGAGAAACGCTGTTAACGCACAGCACTGCAAAGCAATTGCAGACAAAACCTCTACACACCAAGAAATAACAGAGATACATGAAACACAACACACCATCGCACCATAATTACAGACAGATCAAGCAAACAAGTGTGTCAGCACGGAATCAGTAAGTGAAGTTCTTCAGTGGCTCACATTGTTATGTTTTTCTTTTAGCTACAAAATCAACTGTGTGGCTCTGTGAGTAATTAAGTGAATAATTATGGTAACAATAGTTTTCACAAAATATGTTGTTACTAGCTGACCATGCAGGCGACTTAATAAACTGACAAGTATAGAATGTTATCAATATATATTTAATAGTAGATTGAGCTGGTGGTGAATCTTAGAAAAATACAAATGTTCACTATTGAGTCCTAACATTAAACCACCTGCTCAATAGACTGTGGCCCTTTGCATTTCAGTAAAACAGATCTGAACCTAAACAAAAATGTCTCAAGTGTCCTGCACTATATCTGTTGTAGATTATTTAAGTACTGCAAGTGTTGAGTTTGAACTTCCATGGATCAAGATGCAGAAAGCTGGGCAGCTGCCCACATCCAAGGTAAACAGGTGCTGGACCAAAAACCATATCTTCAGGAAGAAAAAAGAACGTTTGCACACTAAGGCTCCCTCTTTAAATGCATTTATTTAGCATATCCAAAATGAATCTCAATTTATTCACCATTGCTGATTTGTTTCAGAGATTATTTCACATTACTTTGAGTCATTTGGCAAAAAAAAATTTATATACTCTTTGTCAGAGTCACCAGCTGTTAACTCACCATCTAATGTATCCCAGACCTTGACCAGTAATGCATTACTGTCTTACAACAATTGTGGAACTTGTTGTGAGACAACTAGCTCTATGGAGCAGAAATGTGGCCTGTCAACAAGACCCTGGCTGTCAGGATTGATGGCTGCCAGGAGCGCCGTGCACAATTGAGGGCATAAAATGGTTCGACCAAGTTCCCAACACCGCATTACGGGAACGTGTTGGTATGTCCATGTCAAAAGACTCACACCTGAACACCCCACTCAAGCCATTCTTCACTTCCACCCTAAAGATGCTGACTGGAAACGCCCCTGAGAAGTCCCCCAAATTCAATGGATCAACGTGATAGCCAAGGAGCTGCAATTGATGGGCTTGTCACTGGCAGAAGCCGAGGCCCTGACATCTGACCAACGAAAATGCTAACAAATTTATTATGGATAACCCCTTGAGATGAACCATCTCATTTTCAAGGGGGTCCAAGATGGAGAAAACCAGTGAAATAATCAGTTCAACGCATGGCGCCCCATCGTCCAGAAAGAGACCTGATGATGTTGGGAGAAAATCACTATTATTTGCCTTATTTCAAAATTCTGGCCACAGAATGCCTTTTGCTTTTGCCTTTTCCATATTCATTTTACTTTTTCCTGAAGAATCAAGCTTTCATTTCATTTCCTGGGCAAACAGAGTTTCTGCACATTTATGCAGACTTGCGCATCTGTAGGAAGAATGTTGCTGACTTAGACAGACTTTATTCATCCATCCAATTGCTTGCTCACAGTACCTCAAGAAAAGAAAAGAGATAGACATACATCTGTTGAGGTACTGTGGAAGTTGATCTTAACGGCAATAGGATTAGATTATCTGACACAAATATAGTCACCTAAAGCACCAACAAATCCAATTCTACTAAAGAGCTCTCAGAGATCATAGGCTTAGTCTTACAGGAGACTGGAGACATTCAAATTGCATGGTCTGTGTCATCTATCTTTCTTTGTAGGCTCTATTTTGTTCAGTTTGTTGGGATTCACATTAGGCTCCTTCAATTTTGTGTTTTGCAGCACTGACATAACATGATGCATGTTGACTATAAAACTATACATGCTCGGCATAAATCTTGTCCGTCTTTCTCTGACACTGCAGAATGTTGCCAGGTCACATAACACCAAAACCACGTAGGAGTAATGCTTAATAGGGCTGGACAATTAATTGAATTTTGATCCCGATTTCGATATCGGCTTCTCAAGATCATAAAAACACTGTAATTGAAGAAAAACGATTAATGTGCAGCGCGGTGTATGTAAGTTCCTGAGCTGTAAAAGCACCATGAACGCACCTCTGTTGTGTGCAGCTGCAGCAAACGTGACGTGTGAGGATCAATTGTGGAAGGAGTGATTGACAACATGGCAGAAAGCCAGCCTGAGCCTTTAGTTGAAAAGAAAGGTAGGACAACTTCAGTCATTTGGAGACATGTTGGATTCAAATTGTCGGACGTGGAGCAGAAGGAGATTGTCTGCAAAGTTTGTCACACTGTCATGTCTATACCCCAAAGCAACAACAAATTTATTTAACCATTTAAAGTTCTACCATAAAGTGGTCTATGACAAAGTATTGAAGGAGCAAAAGACCCAAAAAAGCGCGTCAACTTCAGCCACCGCCACCGCAACACAGTCCTCCATTGAGGACACTCTTTACAATGCCACTCCATATCCCACCGGCTCCGGTGACAGCGAGAGATAACGGAGGCTGTTACATTTATACTATAAAATGTTATATTTAAAGTTGAGTTTTGGTGGTTCAATAAATACTTTTTTTGAAATCAATGAATAATCTTGTTTATTAATCTTGATTTCAATATCAGTCAAAATAATCGTGATCATTATTCTTTCCATAATTGTCCAGCCCTAATGCTTAATTCATACTACTGGGATGCAAGTACCCTCTGCTGGTGTGACACATGTATAGTTGTGTGCTTGTCAGTCTGGCTCACTCTGCAAAAAGACCACCCAAACGCTAGACAACGCTGGGTTTTTTTTGTTTGTTTGTTTTTTTTAATTTATTTTAATGTGGTGTCTTGTTAAGAAGCCGTAACTTGCGTGTTGGTCACTCTGTAACAATGTTTCTTTTTTGCCAGTCGGGGTAATTTTTCACCTTCCATTTCCTGCTTTACTTTCAACAATGGCAACTGAAATTTGCGCCGAAATATTGCCAAACAGTCATACCAATGTGTGTATCTCCAAACCCTCTCAGTTAAGTTAAGTTGATGGAGAAGCAGCTGGAAATACTAAAGCGGAAACACGCTACTAGTAAATGAACTGATCATAGCTCTTGTGGTCTGCATCACTGTGGTAAACTCAACTGTTGACAAACTGTTTCCGTAGCTTCTGCGTCAACTGGCATAACATAAACATAAGAAGTATCATTACTAAAGAAAATAGTGTGTCAAGCTGAAACAAGGGCAACTGGAGTTGCAGAGTTTCCTAACAATGTTTCGTTATTCATCCAAGTAGGATGGCAGGGAACATCAATCGATATCCAGACACAACAATAATATCCTATCCTATTACTTCACTGTTTATGTGCATTTCCTCCACAGAAGCCACAAAAGTAGTAATGGGAAGACTACTGAAGGGAGACAACCGATTGAAACAACCTTACCCCAGTTCGTGTTTGTGTGTTACTTTACCTATGCCTGACTACCACCTAATTCCAATTTAATGGGGGTTTTGACAGGCAAATACATGGCTGCACGATGGGGTCACCAGTGTCACAGTAACTGATATCTGGAAGTGGTTTCTCACTGGGAGACCTCAGTACAGTGCTTTGAAAAAGTATTCATACCCCTTGAACTTTTTCACATTTTGTGAGCTTACAATCACAAACTTGAATGTATTTAGTTGAGATTTTATATGATAGACCAACCAAAAGTAGCACATAAATGTGAAGTGGAATGGAAATGATCCATAGTTTTCAAAATTTTAAGCAAATAAAAATCTGAAAAATGTGGTGCGCATTTGTATTCAGCCTCCCTTCAATACTTTGTAGAGTCTCCTTTCACTGCAATTACAGTCTTTTGGGGTATGTCTCTATCAGCTTTGCACACCTAGACGCTGAAATTTTTGCCCATTCTTCTTTGCAAAATAGTTCAAGCTCAGCCAGATTGGATGGAGAGCGTTTGTGAACAGCAATTTTCAAATCCTGCTACAGATGCTCAATGGGATTTAGGTCTAGACTTTGACTGGGCCATTCTAAAACATGAATATTCTCGGATCTAAACCATTCCATTGTAGCACTAGCTTTATGTTTTTCATTGTCTTGCTGGAAGATGAATCTCCTTCCCAGTCTCAAGTCTTTTGCAGCCTCCAACAGGTTTTCTTCCAGGATTGCCCTATATTTAGCTCCATCCATCTTCCCATCAACTCTGACCAGCTCCATTTTTGGATGATGGATTGAACACTAGTCCTTGAGATGTTCAAAGCCTGGGATATTTTTTTATAACCTAACCTATACCTGCTTTAAACTTCTCCACAACTTTATCCCTTATCGTAAACTGGACTGGTTGGCTAACATGAGCCCCTTTCACAGGCACGATTTACACAAACATTGGTCATGTCAGCCATGTTATTTACACCATAACGTTGGTCTACTTCCATAAGATCAGTCTTCCTGTTGGTCTCCCCAAGACCAATCTCTGATGGTCAGAGATTTTTGTCCATTTTTTCAATCAAAAAAATCAAATGTGTTGTTATACGATTGTTAATGGAAGCACATATGTGAATTAGCCCTATGTCATGTTTGGGAAATCGCACCAATCGGTAGTGTTTATGTACAGCTTGTATAATGATATGGCACACTTTTCCATTGATGATGGTAGCGCACTGGCAAGACCGTGAGATCCGCGAGCTGCTCTTTATCCAAGAAGAAGAGGAGGTTTGGTGTGCAGCAATTTACAGTGATTTATTTGAATATCACCAGCCTTTTGAAAGAGTGAGGGTTTGACCGGCCTGTTTGGAAGATCAGCAACACACTGGAAGTGTTAAAAAAAAAAAAAAAAAATCGTGATAAATGACACGATGAGCAGGAGCGGCTTGGGATGCATCATGCTTTCCACTGTTTACCTTTCGAGTGTCCCAGTACACTTCAGTGTGTAATGATGACGTTGTTGATGAGATGATGTATGAGAGGGAGGAAAAAAGCAGGTATGGAGCTCTCACAGTGGGAGGTCAGACCGCAGACTGCTGGCAGTATGAAAACACACCAAGGCAGTTCAACCCAGGTCTGAAAATCCCATGTCAACCTGCTATTTTCAATGTGAAGGCAGTACTAGACTCAATATAGAAAAAAGGTCAGAGCCACGTCTACTTCCTCAGCTAAGGTTGTTTAACATCTGCCAGAAGGTGCTGGACATGTTCTACCACACTATCTTTGCCAGTGCCCTCTTCTACTCTGTGGTGTGCTGGGGAGGCAGCACTAAGAAGAAGGGTACTTTGCAGCTGCACAAACTGATACAGAAGGTGGGCTATGTGGTAGGGACAGAGGGGGAGTCAATGAAATTGGTGCCAAAGGAAAGGACCTTGAACAAAATCCGGATCATTATCTGTCAATCAATCTGTTTATGTTTCTGTCTTTCTTTGAAACATCTATTATTTGATTACCACCACCAAACAGACTGTTACATCTGCCAGATCTTGAAAAAAGATCTGTAATTAAATTACTTTTTTATTATTATTATTGAACATAAGATCAAATATCCCACATCTCATTTTGAAAGATTTAAGATGCTAATATTTGGAATAATTTAGTTTGTTGCATATTGTAAATCTTATTCTCCCTTTTCTCATTGTGTTACACATTTATGTCTTTATTTATTTTACATTTTCTTCTTCAGTCTCTGGCTAATATTTTTGTGCTATTTCTTGTTTTCAGATGAATCTGTGCTTTACATTCAGAGAGGAAGAAGAGCAGGAAAGAAAGGTAATCCTGTATTTCCACTAAAACATCTTCCACACATCTTCTTTCTTTTAGTCAATGAGAAAATGCTTCTTTGAAAATACATAGCTCACAAAACATGATGTACAATTTTTTTTCAACATTTTGGCCAGTGTCTTACAACAAAAACAAGATAGATAGAAAAGATAGCTGTGTTCTTACTAAGAAGTAATTTTAATGATGATATCAGTGAAAATAATTTTGGTGTGTTCATCTCTGTTAATGACAAAGTTATACTGTAAATACTGCAGCCATGTCTATGTTCTAACCACAACAAAGTTCATGTGAAGGACATGAACTTGTACCAACTGATTTCTGATTGTCAACAAAGAAACGTCTTGGCTGACCAGCTAGCATGAGTGTGAATAGACTATGTACTAAAACATTCCTTAAGATGGCACTGACATGTACAAGACAAACTGATGGAACAAAATCTAAATACTTTTCAAAGTTCACAGGCTTCAGAGGCCTCTGGACAAGGATCAGTAGACTGAGAAATAGCCATTTCCCCCTTCTGAACTCTGCCCCCCACTTTCCCCTGCTGACCCCTACACACCAATTCACTCACACCCCTCAACTCTTCATTCCCTCACTGACCAAAGACTGTTAAACCATCACCACTGCACTACTGGACACTCCAAACAACCAAATATTGCACTATTAACATTAGGAGACTACTGCTTATTATTTATGCACTGTTTAATGCTCACTTTATCAGTATTTGCATTGCCTAATTTATCATCTGGCCATTTCCTTTATTGGAAATTATGTTATAATTCCTCTTACAGTCGCTTAAATTTAACACACAAATACATCTGTATAATGTGTTCACAGTACCTCATTCATTGTGTGCTGCAAATATGCTAAAAAAACCAAAAAACTTTACCACTTATATACCACACGATTTATGAGATGTGGTTCCATGCACTTACTGTTTATTGCACTTCTGATTAGATGCTAAACTGCATTTCGTCACTCTGTGCATATGCGATGAAAATTAAGTTGAATCTAATCTTCTAACATAACCTAACCTTATCCAGGGAAGGCCAAGGAACCCTAACTGTTGGAGAGATTAAGTAGGGGACCTGTACCTGCTATATGTGTTCTGTATTAACCTCAGCCTAGAGCTATTCATACATATACATTATTTTTTACGACTGAGAACATTTGATGATGGATGGCAAGGGAAATTTACAAAAATGGACATCAGTTCCAGACAGTGGATGCCCTTCATGAAGCCATCTTCACCACCTGGAGCGACATTCCCACTACCTGGAAACACTAGCATCATGCGTGCCGAAACAAATATTTGAAGTGATCAACAAGAATGGTGGAGCTACTCATTACTGAGTCCTTTTTTCAAACTTTCATTTCTGTTTTGAGGGGGATTTCGTTTTTGTTTTATGGTCTTAAACTTTTGATCAGCTGATGAACAGCCTATTTCAGTTAAATTGTTATTTTCAATCTGCTTGCTCAAACCTTTTGGTCTCTTCCTCCCATTTCTTAATTTTTGCATTTTGAAGCTTGACTCTGAACCATCTTAAGATCCATTATTGCAATTTTGTAACTGGTTTTAAGATTTTGATCAGGAGTGTGTATGAAGCAAAGATTTTGCAACCCCTCTGCAGTACCTCAGTGTACCTCCTAGGGGTCACGGATACCATGTTGAAGACCTATGATGTAATCTAATAATTATGTATTATAAAGAAGTAAGTGTCATCTTGCTGTTTTGTTGTGTGATGCAGATGCTGGGAGAGTTGGTGCTTCGATTCCTAAACAGGGACTTGCAGCCCTCCTGTCTCCTGGCCTGTCTAGAAACTGTTCGAATTCTCTCCAGAGATCCACATTGCCTGGATCCATTCATCAGTCACTCAGCCATGTCAACTCTCGCTCAGCATGCTGGTATTGCCATTGCCAGCACTGTCACTCATACCCACAGCAAGCCAGTGGAGGACCGAGGTAATTTTTACCTCGGATTCTCAAAGGTTTTAACATGTTGAAAGATGATTACCCTGGTGTTCCTGTTTTGTTATTTCTCTAATAAAATTCCCTAGATCTTTACATTGACAGACTAATCCATTTTGGCTTTGCAATATCTTTCCAGGACAACTTGGAAACTCTCTATCCATCAATACCATATAGATGGTTGTGAGCCTAGCACAGCTGTCATTGGAGCCAAGATTGAGCAACAAAAACATTCACATTCACATGCACACCTAGCTCCAATTTAAAACCCCCAATTAACCTGCAAACTTGACATTTGACACGGGGCCATTATTGTAGCAAAACTATTTACAAATGTATAACCAGATCCACAAATGTGTAAAATGAATTTGCAAATGTGTAACCCAATCCACAAATGCGTATTGCAATCCACAAATGCGTAACCAGATCCACAAATGTGTAAAAAACAATTCACATATGTTTTAAGTAAATTTGCAAATGTATACATTGATTTATATGATTTATCGGGCCTCAAGATTGGGCATCTTCTTCAACGTGACTTTTGGTACATTCCTGCCGCGGAAGATCCACAAATGCGCATAGAGACTTGTGTGCCTCCGTAGCTATACAGCTCCATACCACCAGGGGGCGCAAGCACCAATGATAGCCACCACTACCTGGGCTGGTCAAATAAACCATAGACATATATATGTAGACGCTGCATTGAGCACTGAATCGTACATCAACTAGGGCTGGGCGATACTGGGAAGTTTGATATCGATCCGATACCAAGTAAATACTGGGCTTTTCTTGAAATGTCATGATCACTGAATAATTTCGTAATTTTGCCTTTAATTAGTTGATTATGATTATGGTAAAATACAGGACAAATATTTAGGTAAATAAACTGTTTTTCTTAACTAATTACAGTATAAAACTATTTAAGAGTTCAACATTTAAATAATTCCCCTTTTACTACATACATGCAATTTAGCTGTAAGCTCAGAGAGTGTGTGTGCAACCACAAAAGGCAAAATAGAGGACAGGCTGATATTGTGTGTGGCTGTATTACCTGAATTTACGAGTATTCATGAGCGCCTTGCGCTAACCTTTTTTAACCCTTCAAAACCGAGCGGATCTCAGCAATCTGTTAAAGTACGCGGTTTTTGAATTACCATAACTCACAATGGTTTACATTGTTGAGAAAATTGCATTTGATTGTTTTAAAACAAAACAATATTTTAAAAATATTGCAAAATAAGAAAAAGAAATAATGTTACAAAAATATAAATAATGTAAACAACACAACAACAATGAAAAAGACAGTAACAGTAGTCAGTTGAGCAAATAATTAAAAACAAAATCAACAATGTAATAATAAATATAAAAATTGCACAGAGAGGGAAATGTTGGCTCATTAATTTTCCATCACAGAAGTCACTCTGTATCCCGTGTAGTTGTCTTCTCTTCCAAATACCGGTGCATTTCAATAACAGCATCACTACCAGCTGTGTGATACTGCTGTGAGTGCAGGATTTGAGTATCAAACTCTGTATACACCTTTTACTACAGGTTAGGATGGAGAATCTCCTGCCACGCACAGACTTGGAGAGAAGCTGCACTTGCATGAATTCTGTGACGAGTAATTTGCAGGACATATAGACGAAAAACTGTAACAAAAGCATCAATCTCAGTACGCTAGTATCGATCCGATACCGATGCTGGCCTTAGTATTGATACTGTCGATATTTAGATCGATATGCCCAGCCCTAACGTCAACATCACCGCCATTTTGGATGTGGCAAAGTGGAGCAATCAGAGCATAGACATATATACGAGAGGCATGCATACATTGAGATATATGTGTATATAATGTTCATAAATGTGCCCCCTCTTTCGCCCGTATATATAAACATATGTGTATATATAGATTTATGTACATACATATCATATATATCGTAACATACTTATTGTACGTATACGATAATTTGACCCATTCAATGCATCCCCTATGTGTTAGTAAGCTTTTGGTATGATAATTTGTTATGGTACCACTGTGGTGCAGAACTAATATTAGCCTAGCGGTTAATCTTAACCAGACCTGATTCCATAAATACAGAGGGAGAACATGAAAATAAACATAGAAAAAACTAAAAAATAATAATAATAACATGTTCTCAATAAAAAATAATTAAACTTAATAATAAAATAGTGTTTCATCTCACATAATTTATATTCCTAATTATTCATATTGATAACAACAATTTTGATTAAAAAACTGCACCTGTCTTAGACGTCTGACGTCCGAAAAGTAATCTAATCTGACGTTCAAATTTTGAACGGTATATCGAGGTAGGGAGGGATAATACTAAATTTTTTAATCTCGTACGCGCTACTTCTGGTGCAGGTAAGATCCGCACTATCCCTCAGACTGTTCTTCTAGTGGCTCCGTTTCTCTTCTTCTTCTTCTGCGATTGGCTTGTTGTTCACAGCGACCCTCTGTTCTTTCCTGCGAATGCCCAACTCGTGCAAAATAGCAATGGTGGATTTTCTGCATTCCTGTCGGCAACCATGGGCCCTGCGAGTCAGGGCAGACCTTCTCTCCCAGGTAGGGGGTCAAATCTGGCACCCCAAACCGGGAGTTTTGCAGCTTTGGGCTTGGCCCCTTCTTAGTCCCTCTCTCACGACTTATAAGAGGCCATCCTAAGAACCCTGGGCAATACTCGGGCCCCCTCCACTTGGGCTAACTATGACCAGTGGTGAAAGGTATTCTCAGCATGTTGTTGCCACAAACAGGTAGATCCGTTCGTCTGTCCGATTGATCTGGTTCTTGCCTTTCTGCAGTCACTTTTTGACTCAGACAGGACTCCTAGCACGATCAAGGTTTATACTGCTGCTGTTTCTTGCTTTCATCAGGGGGTTGACGGTGTTACAGTGGGGATACACCCACTGGTCTCTCAGTTCATTAGGGGGGCACATTGACTGCGCCCACACAGGACACCCAGGGCTCCATCATGGGACCTCCCTGTGGTACTGTGATCCCTGATGCAGGCTCCTTATGAACTGTGGGATCAGTGTTGCCTTAAGGTCTTGACCTACAAAATGGCTTTCCTCTTGTCTGTGTGCTTGGCTAAGGGGTTATGTGAACTACATGCTTTGTTTGTTAGTGAAACTTGTTTGCGGCGGAAGGCCGATGACTCGGGCGTGTCTCTATGGCCGAACCATTGGTTTCTGCCAAAGGTGGTAAACCCTGAAACGGTCAACCCTGATTGACCAACGCTGATTGACATCAGCGCCTTTCAGTCTGGTCAGTCCCTTTTTTTCAGGTGGACGCTGGGTTGCTTGCTTTGTGCTTGATGAGGGGCGTTGAAGGCTTATGTTGCATGCACTCAATCTTTGAGGCACTTGCACTCTCAGTTGTTTGTCTGTTTTGGGGGACAGAAGGTTGGTCATCCTGTGTCTAAGCAAAGCTTGTCCCATTGGATTGTCAATGCCATTGTTGAAGCCAACTCGGGTCAGGGTATTCCAATCCCAGGACATGTGGCGCTCATTCCACCAGGGGAGTTACCACTTCCTGGGCTGCCTTAAAAGGCGTTCCTCTGTCAGAGATTGTGCGGCAGCAACCTGGAGCACTTCCTGCACATTCTCCAGGTTCTACAGTCAATGTGGCGTCCCCTGCACCTTTATTATGCCTATAACTGTGGATCTATGAGACCAAACTATGACCGTCACCATCTCTTTGTCGCTCGTAACCGGCTGAGGCATTCCAGCAGGAGGAAGTGGTGTAGTCACCTTGTGCTTACATGGGCGGCGAGCTATGCCTCATAAGGTCCTTTCCATGACATTGTTGATATATAGGCCTCGAGGATAGGGAGATGAGGGCATCATTCAAGGTAATGACCGTGGTGACAGTCATCGTTCGGTCTCATAGATCCATAGTTATAGGCATAACTTCGGATTTTGCAACAAATCCACGACAACCAACCTCCACTGGCTGCACATGGGCACTCCAGCCTTGCTGCTCAGTTTCTGATGCCATCTCAGCATATTTATCTCTCTTGCGCTCGTTCACCTTCTTGGCTCTGTCTTCCAGCGAGACACTAAATTCCACAAAGTACACTTTCTTTTCTATGCAACTTGTTAGTGTTCTGGAATGGTTAGCCGGCCGTTTAAATTGGACCTCAGCTCCCAGGCTCCGTCAAGCCTTAGCTGCCCCGTGCTGTGCCAGATTCTCGCTGGTCTGGCTTTATCTCCCTCCTGGACAAATATAATATGCCTATTCTCCTTTCTAGCAGATGAGGAATTTGCTTCAACGCGTTTTTCCTCACTTTTAACTAACATGTAACATGTTTTTTTTTTATACTTCACTACTTGGATCTGTTTTGTTATAAAGGGAAATTAGTTATAAAAAGAACCTGGTTGTGACATCAGGTATATCACCCTTGGGAGAGGTTGCAACCTGTCAGAATGTGGCTAAGTGTACACACATAAGAACAAAGTGGGCAGGCAGCATCCTCCCCTAACCACTGGTTTAGGTTCTGGGCAGATGGCCGCACATCCTAAATAGCCCCTATCGTAAATTTAATCCTACTAGCCTCCATGCTCCACAGCTCTCTCCAATTTAACTTCCTTTTCTCTACAATCTCCCAGTTCACCCACTGTCCTTGCTTAGCCTGCGACACTGCCTTAGTGTATCTCATTGCTTTCTCTTGCCTATGAATTTCTTCCACTACTATCTTCCTCTTTCCCGCTGTTGATGCCTTGCTCTACAGGTTTCCCTGCACACAGCCCCAGGCCCCAGGCCCCAGGCCCCAGGCCCCATGCCCTTGCTGTACATGACCTATGATATCCCTAAGCCTGAGGGCAGCCTGTGCTTCCTGAACCACGTCTCTCGGATTTCATTTCCTCCCTGTTTTAACAGTGGGGGCTGTACACTGTACTGTATCTTTCATCTGACTAAGGGTCATCTCCAGTCTAGCCTTAACACACCTAAACTCATCTAGCTACAACGCTAGTTACTGGGAGCTCCAGTCTGCCTTTCCCATACAAGGCTGCGTTGCTTAGGCAGCGTGGGACATCAAACCATCTCCTAATTGATGAATTAATCATCCTTTCAAGCTTCAGAGGAACCTCATATACTGTCAGTGGCCACATTAGTCGGGGCAATAACCCAGATTGCATACACCATAACCTCAACTTTCCTGGGAGCCCTGACTGAGCACTGTGGGAATCACCTCCTCATTTATGACAGACCTCTTATCTACTACCTTTCCTTAATCAACTGAGATACTCCGAGACTTACTCGGCTTCACTTTCATCCTAGCCCACTGTGAGTTAGCCGGCCTTCTAAACAGGCTGCCAGGCACTATTTTCAAGACATCAGACCTGAAGTCTGGTGTCTTTTAAATATCAATATACAAACTAGCTAAAATAATGTTAGCAGTAACAATTTGAGCACAATGTAGTTGATCTGCATTAGCTGAGGTTATCAAATAGCTGTATTATCTTGATCCATTGACTTCTAGTTTCTTTAATGACATAACTCATGAATAGACATTGAACCATTGACTGTGTATACTATGGACAAACCCATCATGACGTCACCTGATTCTGAATTTCAAAAATGAAGCCCGAAGTGGGCGGAGCCTGCAATTGTTGAATAAAGCTGTTGGATGAGCTTTATTCTACCCACACTCGGATACTCCAAATATGGGTATTGGGGTCATGTTGGGGCGGACCTAAAGCAGCCTGAACATTGAAATCTGCCTACCCAACTCTGTGATACCCAGTTAACCCATGCTACCGAGCTCGGCTAATCACTATCCGAGGTGCTAGCAGCCGGCTAACACGGAGGCCTCGCTCCCGGTTTGATGCCATTTGTCCCAACTAAAATATAATATATAATGCATTAAATACAGTTATGATTTGGAGATTAATGTCTTAAATAAAAAAAAAAAATGTATTAGAGCTATAATAAAATTCGGTGATGGAGTGATGACTTTCAAAAAACTCTGCCCAGCTGAGAAATCCTGATAGTCCATGTAGAACATCTGGATCACCTGAATTTCACACAAATAAACATGTAAAACAATGCATTTGTTATATGTAAAGAATGTATAGGAATATTATTACACATATTCACATTTTGGTTCGTCGATCTTAATTTCCATTACCATCTAACTTAAACTACTAACATATATACTACAACCTTGTTTCAACATCTCGACTAACACTATGTTTCGACCCATACTGTAATATAACATATATATTTTAATATAAGTGAACACAGCTGAACACGTCAAACCAAACCAAGTCTGTCGTTTTTACCGTAGCATTGGTCTTTTGGAAAAAGTGAACATCATTTCATCTCATCTTCCGTACCGCTTAATCCTGCACTAGGGTCGCGGGGGGTTGCTGGAGCCTTTTCCAGCTGGCATCGGGTGAGAGGCGGGGTACAGCCTGGACAGGTCGGCAGCCTATCACAGGGCTAACACTGAGACATACAACCATTTGCACTCACACACACACCTAGGGTCAATTTAGAGTCACCAATTAGCCCAACGAGCAAAAAAGTGAACGTGAACAAGACATTGTTTCCTACTTTATGATGGATTAATATTTCCCAAACGGAGACACTTTATTTAAAAGTATTATTAATTATTATTTACGTTCTGACTTCGGTGGCAGTTTGATAGATAGCCTCCTGTTAGCCTGGCTAACAACCAGAGCCTCGCTGGAAGGCCAACCTAAGGCTAATTTATTAGCTGGCGAATTAGAAAGTTAACTTCAGCTACCGGACTGGCTATAGGGTACTGACACTGACCATAACAATTCTCCAAATTCACTTACTGGATGAACTTGTGGGAAGTGCAGCAAAGCAGACGATAATTATTTTTTATTTAAAATGATCCAAAATGGATCAAAACCTCAAACTCAGCTGAAAGGTTGTCATTAGCTTGGGTGAGGACTAGCAGAGAGACCAAGACTAGCAGCCTCTGGCAGCTCCCATACCTCAGCTGTCACTCAAAGCGGGAATGCCCTTAATTATGCAGAATTTTAAATGGTAATAAAAAATAAACGAAAAAAATTCACCCTCCATACAGTTGTCATGAATATTGAAATTAACCATCGACGCCAAAACCGTTTTTTGAACCGAGCTCTAAACATGTTTAATAATGCTGTAAAGTTGGGCTTTTTAACATGGGGGTCTATGGGGATTTGTTCCCTTTTCCAGCCAGTCTCAAGTGGCTTGATGAACTGCAATTTTTTGCACTTCTGCATGGGCTTCATCACCTGCTCTTCTTTTCTCTCTATCTTCTCTGTTTCTACCCGGCTGGCCTTCGGCAGATGGGTCCCTCCATATGAGCTGGGTTCTGCTCAAGGTTTCTTCCTGTTAAAAGGGAGTTTTTCTTTGCCACCGTCGCCCTCAGGCTGCACTGGAGGTTGCAGGCTGGTTTTTGTGAAGCGTCTTGAGACGATTTGTATTGTTATTGGCGCTATATAAATAAAACTGAATTGAATAGAATTGAATCACTCAGACCTGGAGGTTGCCGCCTGGTTTCACCCTGGAGCATACGTCCCAGTCAGAAAGTCTATCCAACCAGCCCAAGTAGTGGTGGCCGCTATCATTGATTGGTGCTATGCTATGGAGCTGTATAGCTACGGAGGCACACAAGTCTCTATGCGCATTTGCAAATCACTGCACGCATAGACATATACACATAGACGCCGCAACGAGCAGGTTGGTCCGTTGCCGATGAACATTATATACACACATATCTCAATGTATAGATGTATAGATGTCTCTCGTATATATGTCTATGCTCAGATCGCTCCACTTTGCCACATACAAAAACGGTGCAGGCATTGACGTATGATTCAGCGCTCAATGCGACGTCTACGTATGTTTATGGCTGTACGCATCTGTGGATCTTCCGCGGCAGGAGTGTAGCAAAAGTCACGTGTGAGAAGATGCCCAATCTCGAGGCCAAATAAATCATATAAATCAATGTACGCATTTGCAAATTAACTTTACATATTTGTGGATCCAAGTACACATTTGCAAATAGTTTTGCTACAATAGTGGCCCCAAATTGAATTCCATATTAATATTAAAAACCATAGACACTTGGTGTTGAGCTCAGAACCCAACCAAGTTGTGTCTTATAAGTTCATAATTAATAAAATATGAAAAATGAATCAGTTAATCTTTGTCCTCTTTTTAAAATATTTTATATATTTTATAAAATCATTTAAATGTTAAATGCAACTTCAATGACCTGATTTCTCACTGTTTAGTGGAAGATGAGGAAAAAGATCAGGAAGAGACAGCAGAAGTATACAGTAAGGTGGTGAAGGATTCTTCTATTCCCGAAAACCCTGAACGAGAGGTGATTGTTGAAGCTCTCAAGTCCATCTGTAACATTCTGCTACACAATCAGACAGGACAGGTCAGTTTGCTGTGTCATACATTCCTTTGATTCCTTTAAGTTTATTTGGTTTGGGCCTATTTATCAAATCTGACTCTTCAATGGATGGATGGCAGGTGGTAGCAGCAGATCTACAGCTTATTAAAGGCGTGGCAGAAAGACTGAAGCAATGTCATGATCCCGCTTGGACCCATGAGGTATGGACATTAGTAAAATGGTGTCAGATGACATGTTGGCAAAAAATAAATGAATTAACTGAGTAATCCCCCAAACATTTCTGACAAATTTATACATGCTGAACAAGACTCTTCCTTAATACCAAAGTCAATATATTTATTAATTATTTTAAAAGCAGAAATACATCAAAGAGACTATGCTTGAGCCTGCTTATTGTACCTCATCTGTATTTTACACTATATCAATAAAATCAAATAGCTCTTTATACACTGGGCAGCATATGCATTTCAGTTAGTAAGTAAACCCTGCGGTTTGACATCCAACCAACCAACCTATAAGGAGGAAAAATATAAGTGTATGACTAGTTCTTCATGAGCTTGCTTTTTTGTGCAGGTATGTTTCTTTGACTTGCGCCTCACCTTCCTGCTGACTGCCCTAAGAATGGATGTAAGAGCACAGTTGGCTCAGGATCTTCATGGAATCAGTCTCCTAGGTAATGTTACCACTGTAACCAATGAAGATTTCCAAACAAAGGTTCTTATTCTACATTGGGAACTTACTGCCCCATTACAGGTTCTACCACTTGTCTTGGCTTCTATATTTTTTCTACACTGTCCTCTATCAGAGTTCCAGGAGCTAATTTTTTTGCAACCTTTAGCGACCACGTTCTAGGTATATTTGATGAGAAGAGATATTTGCCCGCAGTGATGTTTCTTGCTTGTGATTGGTCAAACAGATGTGTGGTCAAATCTCTACTACGGCAAAGTCTGTTGCATTTAGTTTTGTGTGTGACTTTTTGTCAACAAATGAATAAATGAACACTTTTAAAAATCTATGTACATCATGCCACCCTGATACATGCACTGAAATGTAGACACCAATGTAGTAAGATAAAGTGCATTAGGTGGTAACTTCCTTTCCTGTATATGTTGTAGGCAAGAGATTAGAAGCCACACTGGGTCTATGTTGGCCAGATACACTGGAGACAGCAAGGACAGGATTAGTTGACATTCAACCTGAAGACCTGCCCCCATTGTGCCGGCAGGAAACAGAACTCGCTACGGAAATATTGAAAATAATGTTCAACATTACATTTGACACAAACAGAACCAAAGTTGATGAGGTAATGAAAAAAAAAATAGGGGGTGCTTTTATATTATGTGAACCATTTGTAAATATTAATTAATATTTTATTCATTGTGTGTATGTGTGCACGCGGGAGAAAAGGAAGAAGCAGCAGAGTACAGACATTTAGGAGCAATTCTGAGGCACTGTCTAATGAGCCATGCAGATGGAGAAGAACGCACTGAGGAGTTTCACAGGTAGTACAACGCATTATTTTCTGTTCATAGGTTACCTCATTCATTCATTGCTCTCCTGTTATGTGATCTTCTTACACCTTGTACTTTTTTTTTTCTCAGCCACACTGTGAATTTGCTAGGTAACCTTCCATTGCCTTGTTTGGATGTATTGTTAAAGCCTAAGGTGCAATCAGGCTCCATTGAGTACATGGGGGTCAATATGGATGCTGTCAACATACTGCTTAACTTCATGGAGAAAAAAATGGACAGGGTAAGACAAGGTACTATGTGTATGGGTTCATTACCTTCAATGAAAAATTAAAACCATGAATAACATTGGTATAGTATTTGTTTGCTTATTTTCAGTTTTATATGTATACTTTTTAATTATTTTTTTTTTACAGATGCAGATAACTTAATAATTTCTGTAATCACACTCTATCTATATATTTGGTGTAGATTGTCATTATGAGAAACATGGGCAACAAAAGTTCTGTGGTCATTGCTTGTCAAGTGTAATATGTTTCACTATTTTATAAATGCATTCCATGTTGAAATGTGAATATTTTAACATTATTAAGTAAATTGTAAATTGTGGCAAAAATGTTTTTGCCACAATTTACTGGATTATAAACATTTACTTGTATATATCTCAGGGACATAAGCTGAAAGAGAATCTTCTGCCATCACTGAGCTTGCTGACTGAGAGTGCCCGCATCCATAGAGAGACCAGGAAGTTCCTCAGGTCAAAAGTCAGTACTGGGCGAGAATTGTTGTTGAATAAATACATTATGAGCACTGTTGGTATTTTGAAGGCCCTGGTCTTCATTGATATGCACATTTCAAGATTATTTTACTTGGTAATGTATGTATTAAATGTTTATATTAAAAAATTGCGTGTGCATGTGCTTGTCTTATGTCTGTATGTTTGCTTAGGTGCTGCCCCCACTGCGTGATGTGAGAAACAGGCCAGAGATGGGCAGTGCTCTGAGGAACAAAATTGTCCGTCTCATGACACATATTGACACTGATATTAAGAACAGTGCTGCTGAATTCCTCTTTGTTCTCTGCAAAGAAAATGGTAAGAAAAATGTATTTCTCGTGGTTGGTTTCAATAATACATGCTGACGTTTATATGATTGATTTTCACAATTCACATTGTTTCTTATTCAAAGCAATGCCTGAATAAATGTGTAAAACAACTTAAGCCTCAATAAAATGTGATTTACATCACAATCTTCATCACATCTAATCAGCCAGTCACATGGTAGCAAGTCAGTGCATCATGTAGACATGAAGTTCAAACAAAGCATCATAATGGGAAAGTGAGGTAATTTACACGGCTTTGAACATTGCATAGTTATTGATTCTATCAAGCATCAGCTCACAAATCTGCAGCAAATGCATGAAGTTATGTCAGTATGAAACAAAAGTCTCTAAAGAATGTTTCCAACACCTTGCCCTGAAGAATTAAGGCAGTTCTAAAGACAACAGGGGGTCCCACCTCGTATTAACAAGGTGTACTTTATAAGGTGACTTGTAAGTGTAAATCTCAATTTGTACAGCATGAAATAATACATTAATGGTTATGCTGATCTGAAATGCATTTGGTGACAAACTCTACCAAAGATTTGGTGGGCAGATTTTTTTGTAATACTATTAATGTATTAGTGTTTTTTTTTTATACTGTTATGTGTACTGCCATTTCAACAGTCTTCAATCTTCTTCAAGTTTCAAGGTTCATAAAGTACACTGGATATGGAAATGCAGCAGGTCTGCTGGCTGCCAGAGGACTACTTGCAGGGGGAAGAGACTCTGGGATCTACTCTGAGGATGAAGACTCTGAAACAGAAGAGTACAGAGGGGCCAAGGCTCAGTCAGTACCAACACAACACTGTCACCTGAACTATTGTTATTACCAAACAAGAAAGAGTTATATTTGAAAAACTCCAAAAAAGACATTTTTACTTAGAATCAAAACTAAGTACGAGCCCTGTGTTAGACTGACAACTGTCCAGGGTGCACTCTGGGTAGTCTGGGATAGACTCCAGCAACCCCCCACCCCATGGAAGTTTTTCTGTGCCATCAGAGTTTGAATATAAATTGCTAGGTAAATGTAGTTTACATTAAAAAAAATCAACATCAAAAAAAGTTCAACCTCATAAAATTAACAATAAAAAAATCAACCTAGTAAAACTGAACATTAAAAAAAAATCAACCTCAAACTATTCAACCTCAAAGGTTCAACCTCTCAGTTTCAACCTCCAATTTTCAACCACAAACCTTCAACCTCCAACTTTCAACCTCTGAAAAAGCTGGATATAATAAATTGCTGATCAAGAAAATAGTATAATTTGCTTTATTTATTTAAATTTTTTTTTTTTTTTAGGTTTAATGTCACAACTCTCTTCTGATAAAATAGGTGCTGGCATTCACATACCAAACAAGATTCAGTATTCTTTGCTTAAGAGACTAACACTTGAAACTATGCACTTGAACTGAATTTGTTTTATTACTGTAGAAAGACATGGTAGCAAAAGTTTTAACCATGTCTGGATGACTGTTGATATTTCGTTCTGTCCCACTGTTGTCTAGTATAAACCCAGTAACAGGAGTTGTAGAGGAGGACCAACCCAATCCCATGGAAGGAATGACAGATGAGCAAAAGGAATATGAAGCTATGAAGCTGGTCAACATGTTTGATAGACTATCAAGGTCAGTAAACAAAGGAAACACTCATTAACAAAGACTTGCACTAATAATCAAATGTACTTCGTTCAATTGCCACGATCTTCAGTAGCTATGTGCTGTATGTTTTTGATCTAATGCATGCCACTTATCTGTGGTCCTGACCCCATCCTGTGTAGTGTTTAATGCTTGTAGTTATCCATTCCTACCTGAACGCATAATTCACCAACTGACTTATGATACCTCATATATACATACATTACAGCAACAAACTCATCTGAAATAGAACTGCCATTGTCAC
Organism: Mugil cephalus; assembly: GCF_022458985.1. NCBI lineage: Eukaryota > Metazoa > Chordata > Actinopteri > Mugiliformes > Mugilidae > Mugil > Mugil cephalus. The sequence continues at coordinate 27,466,892 of NC_061779.1, forward strand.
CCACAGTTTGATGCCTTTGTATTCCTATTTATCTATATAACCCTTCATTTATGAGCACACTGTATAATAACCAAACAATTCAACAATTTGTATTTTAAATGCTAGCTCAATCCATTCTTTTTTATTTATTATTAATATATTCATAACATGCATCACCTAAATCAGGGCTGCTTAAATGTCACTAGGTCAGACATATTAGGTGCCCAGTAAGCAACTGGTAATGACAAATTTCAAATCAATACAGATCAATGTGATGAAAAATAACCACTTTGTATTCATAGTCTCTCTTTTAAATTAGGCACATCAAAAATTGTGTAAAACACAACGGGGGAGCTGTAATTGATTGGAATTCTGCTGTAATTCCCAGACATATCTCAAAGTACATAAAAACAAAATGTACACAGTTGTAGCAATAACATTTTTACCAGTCATATCTGAATGTGGCATTTAACAAAGTGCATTTAACTGAATAAAAAACTTTTAGTGCCACATGAACTCATGGCAAATTAAACACACAGGTTTGGCTTTGGAGACAGGCAGACAGACAGATAAAATAACATAAAAGTGAATTGAACTGAATTATGTCTTAACTTCCACTCTCTGCAGGACCAACATGATCCAGCCCATGCAGCTTGGTGTGGATGGAACAATGAGAGAGATATCTCCAGAGGACTTGCATAAACTGACCCATAATCCTCTGTTTCAGTCAGAAGAGCCACCTAATTCAGACAATGAAAATGAAGCCTAGTAAACACAGAAGAATGGAGGCAGTAACAGATTCAGCCACTGTGACAAACCTAGAAAATCTATATTTTAGACAATCATGTGTCACTTCTAATTCTAAACCTGTTGTATTTTATTTATTCTTTGGGGAAGCAGGGAACAGAAAGTTGGTATTTATTTCGTAAAAGTGATAGGAGAACATGGCGTACATAGAAGCAGTATAATGGACCATATTGCTGATTTTGCATCCTGTCAAATGTCAAATACATTAATTAATTTTCTGTAACCGTTTGATGTCTGGGGGGTCATGGGAGCGGTGGAGCCTACCCCAGTTGTACACCCTGGACAGCTCGCGAATCCATCGCAGAGCTAATACAGAGAGACAGACAACTATTCACAATCACACCAACGGCCTATTTAGAAACACAAATTCACCCAAATTCAATGTCTTTGGATGGCGCGAGGAAACCAGAGCACCCAGAGAGAACGCGCATACACAGGGAGGACAAACTACACACAGAAAGACCCCAAATACAAGTAACTCCAAATGATAATGCTGACTTTTTGTTTTTAAAGGTTAAGGTTATTAAGGTTACCACTAGCTTAGGTGATTCATTTCACTGCAGGGGAACATGTTGTTTTCACTCATTAATTTCAGTGGGGTTTTCACACTAGCAATTTTAAATAAGTAATCAACAGCACAATGTTTGCCAAACACAAATATCAGTCACATTCAAATCAGCCAGCATATCATAACTGAGAAACAACAACTATCGACATTTTAACATAAATGTGTTGCATTTGATTTGTTTAGCTGCAGTATACAGTTGACCTCTCAAAGCACTGAGGTGAATGGAATTCAAAAGATTTGGAAGTGAAACTTGCCAAATTCAACAGTATCATGCTGTTCCAGAATATCCCAGTTGCTGTTGTTCCTGCCACAGACATCTTCACAGTGGAAACTTTCACTTATTTGAGTAGGAGAAATTGTATGAAGACTAACGAGTCACTGTTCAGAATAAGATGTTGGAATCAGATCCGTATTTAAAATAAAAAATAGCTAATGAGTTTTAGATACTTGTTTTTCATGAGCCCTTCAGCTGTTTTATATTTAGAGGTAAAATGTAAACCTGCAGTTGGATAAATTACCAGTTTAGATTCTTATCTATATACAAACGCATGTACTGTACAATAAATGTGATATGATAAATGTGGTGTAATTATAATGCAAACACTGTCTTAATAGAAAGAGAAAGTGAGAGAGGCATATATAATAATAATTATGAAAGAAAAAAGTAGCATAGTGGAATCTATGGGGATTCTGGCAATGTTGTTGTAAATCTGTTGCAGTTAGCACTCCTATACGACAACAGACATAAAATTTAACTGTAACTGTTATCCCCAAGGACAGACTCCTAGACTAATCTGAAGAGAAAAATCCTCTCTCTGTTAACCTTTTAGACAAAAAGATGTCTTTTGGGAAAGTTAACAATAAATACATGAAGAACAAATGATATCTGTCTGGATGATTTAATCATTTCTCAAGATGACAAAAACAAAACTAGAAAATTCCCTCTGCGAAATTTTAAAAGGGCCAGGGGGGCTGCTGCCAGGTTTACCGTCTCTGTCAACATGGGAATAGCACACTTAGCCTACATTTAGCACAGTTAGCTTACGGTTAGCACAGTTAGCACTGTTAACCCACAGTTAGCTTACAGTAGGCACTGTTAACCCACATTTAGCACACTTAACCCACATTTAGCACAGTTAGCTTACGGTTAGCAAAGCTAGCCTACATTTAGTGCAGTTAGGCTATATTTAGTACAGTTAACCCACATGTAGCACAGTTAGCACACGTAACCCACCATTAGCTTACAGTTAGCATTGTTATCCCACAGTTAGCACACTTAACCCACATTTAGCACAGTTAGCCTACAGTTAGCCTACATTTAACACAGTTAGCGCACTTAACCCACATGGTCATCAATGACGACAGAAACGCACTGACAGTGAAGAGGCTGATTGTTTCCCTCTTCGCTGGGCTCACATTTGGGCTAACTGTGACAAAACTGTAGCTCCTAGCACAGTTAACCCAGATTTAACACACTTAACCAACATGTAGTACAATTAGCATATGGCAGGGCTGGGCAATTATTTTCTCCAGGGGGCCACATGAAAAATCTGAACTATGTTGGAGTGCCAAACCAAATGATATGTTGAACTTAATTCTGCTCAATATTAATTTTCTCCCATTGTAAAAAGCAGTATATTATATATTTTGATAAGCTGTTACTGGTAATCAGTATATAGTTTAATCAGTATAAAGTATATTAATATTATGTAAATATTTATTTAAATTTATGAGTTTTGGTGCAGGTCGAAGAGGAAAAAATAGAAGAAATAAAACACAATCGATCTGTAGTTTTGGATATAGTGCATTGGAATGTTGGAAACTTTGTCCTCTTTGGAAAGCTTCAGTGGACGAAGGAGGGACCATATAGCTACATGAATTATTTTCTGTATCTCAGTAAATCTCAAAAAAATGATGGTAATGATGAGGCACCGCTGCTGTCGGCTGGAGGTTGGGGAACAATGATCACGAAGCCCCAGCAAGAGAGAAATGTTTGGAGAAATTTATTGGTAAAAACAAAGTTAGTTATACCTTTGAGATGTCACAAAGATCTTCCAGTCAAAAGCACAGCACAACTAACCAGTGTTTACTTTGAATATTGTTAATAGCGCAAACCACTGTGAGTTACGGTAATTCAAAATCAGCCACTTTGAAGGATGCCTGCGATCGGTTCAGGCTTTTAAGGGTTAATATATGACAAGAAGCTGTTTCAATCATCCTTCTTGAAGAATTAACGAACGCAGATTCTAACAGTGCCATGATGTAAATAATGCATCATGGCTCAAAATAAGCACAGCATTTGTACTTATGACTGACATACCGCAGGCCAGACAGGGATGCCCAAAGGGCCGTATGATGCCCAGGTCTGGCATATGGTAATAGTATATGGTCTTGCTCTTATATAGCGCTTTTCTACCTACTCAAAGGTACTCAAAGACACATCCACCCATTCGCTCACACAAGCACACCAGTGCCAGTTGCACTGTCTTGCTCAAGGACACTTCAGCATATGGCACACTCGGGGGATGAAACCGCTAACCCTTCGGTTCATGGACAACCCGCTCTACCTACTGAGCCACAGCCACCCCACCAGTTGGCACAGTTGGCACACTTAACCCACATTTAGAACAGTTAGCACAGTTAAAACACATTTATCACACTTAATCCATATTTAGCACAGTAAGCATACAGTTAGCACAGTGAGCCTGTGTGTGACAAAGTAATGCAGTCTCACATTTGGGCTTACTGTGACAAAACAGTAACTCCTATCAGTAAAACACAAAGACCGTGGGCGTTGTAAGACCTTACTGAAGACTTTGATTTTTTTTTTTTTCTCTTTCTAGAGTAAATATTTTGGAGACACGTGCAAGTTTAAAACAGGGGTCCCTTCTGCTTTTGTCACAAAATCTTTGCATTACAGTCAATGGAGAACACAGAGGGACATGACCACGAACAGAGGCTCGCAGTTTAAATTCTGTAAGTCTCACTGCTTTGCCGAGCACATTGTGAGAGACAAAACAAGTTTGTCTGCAACTGTGGAAAAAATCTTGTGTCTAGTTTGTAAATTGTGGTTGGGACGAGCCAGGAAAGAGAAAAGTTTCAGGCAATTTCACACATGCTCCTCCATTCTAACTGATGAGGTCACGAACTGTAGCACGAACATTCTGTGCAACACACATCCATTATAAAGTCAGAATTTCTCATGATCATGGTTATTGAACAGTGATTGATCAAAAACTATAAGACCTATCAAAACGAGGATTAATACACCAATACACAAGGTCCGTGTCTACAGTTTAAAGTTAAAATTAAGTCTCGAGGTGAAAGTATGCCTGAGCAGTAGATGTCTGAAAAACTCCAATGATTTATTTTGGGAAATTTTTCGCAGTTTTTCACGACTTGTATCGCGAAAAATTCGAATTTCGTAAAGATAAGTAACAGCACACCTTTCCCAATCAAACTAGGAGGTAAAATAACTAGAAAATTCCGTCTAGAAAATTTTGAAAGGGCCACGGGAGGCTACTGCCGGGGGTACCGTCTCTGTCAACATGGGAGTTAGCACACTTAGCCTTCATTTAGCACAGTTAACGCAGTTACCCCACATTTAGCACAGTTAACCTACAGCTAGCACAGTTAGCCTACATTTAGCACAGTTGACCCACATTTAGCACAGTTAGTATAGGGTTAGCGCAGTTAGCACACTTAAACCACATTTGTGTGTGCGTCCTACAACTCTTTGTGTGTATGTGTGTACCTGTAATCACAAAGTTACCTGTGTAGTGTGTGTTGGTGTGTGTTGTAACATAAATGTATGGGAGACAGCAGTTGTAAAATGATCGAGGGTCGGCTCGATCTGTTTATATTTACTTTCATGACAGTGTAAATATCTAAACAAACGGGCAAATCGGCGTCTTCGTAACCAAGGCAACAACACATTAACCGCTCTGTATTACAATGTTATTGTTGCTGTAGCAATATTAGTTCGGCTACATCTTAATACACCAATACACAAGTTGTAGTAGTATAGGGTTAGCGCAGTTAGCACACTTAAACCACATTCGGCACAGTTGGCACTGTGTAGCAACTGTAGCAACATTAGTTCGACTACATAAACTATATATGACATCTTCCCATTATAAGTTATTATTAATAACATAAAGTGCAATAAACACATACAGTAACAGCCAGAAAATATTTCATATTCAAACATGTATCCTTAGCGTCTTGTAAATTCTCTTTCTATAAAAAACACATTTACCCTGAAAACATTTCCCCCTCATCCAAGGTAATCCACACAAGATGCCATTAATTGTAATAATAATAATAATGCAATAATTTGATAAGGTATCAAACTCGTTATGCTATTTACTAAAGTCAACCTTAAATTACTAAATCAAATATTATGACACTTTCACAATCACAAGATAATTTTCAGTTAACATACATATTTCATTCTTTCTTTCGCTCTCTCTCTTTTTTTTCTGAGTCATTCTGTCTCCTCAATCCCCCCCAAAGGCCTTACGATTGACACATCAGTGTCTGTCTATGGGACTAGCCTGTTGACTGGTCTGCACAGTCGTCCAGCTCCGCTTCAATACTGTCCTAACATCTGTGCAGGGGTGTGTGTGAGACTTGTGACTTCCTTCGGACTTGAAGAAACAGTCTCTGGAGTGACTGGCTGGGAAATCACTCCTGTACTCTCAGCTGATGAAAGTAGGGTGTCTTGGGCAGGTTGTGAAGACCGATCTGCTTGGAGATGGTGGTGGTTCTGCCTCAACACTACTCCTTGTGGTGTGTTGATGATGTAAGACCTTGAAGTCACACACTCTTGTGAAACAACTGCTGGTGTCACCCAGGCCTTTTCCTGATCCAATTTGGTGAGGACTGTGTCTCCAGGTCATAGTGGTGGAAGAGGTCTCCCTCCTTGTCTGCGATTATAGTAGAAAGCTTGTTTTGCCTTCTCACCAGCATCTTTCTGTTTAGCAGTCTTTCTGTTGGGTCTGTTCTGTTAGGTCAAAGGTTCTTCTCTAATGTGGGGAGTGTTGTTCTGATCTTTCTCCCCATCAACAGTTCTGCTGGACTGACTCCTGTGGTGGCACAGGGAGTTGATCTGTAGCACATGAGGGCTATTACTGGGCCTTCTTGTTGGAGGATTCTCTTCGCAGTCTGTACTGCTCTCTGTGCATGACCATTTACTTGAGGATTGTGAGGACTAGATGTGATGTACTTGAAGTCTAGCTGTCTTGCCAGCTCCTGGAATTCTGCGCTGAAGAATTGAGGACCATTGTCACTCACCACCTCATCTGGGATCCCAAACTCTGCAAAGGTTGCTCTCAGTGTCAGAATGACTTGAGCACTTGTAATGGACGGTAGGTGCAGCACTTAGAGGAACTGTGAGTAATAATCTGATATTACTAGGTAGTTGTTTTTGTTGTGCTCACAGAAGTCAAGAGCTATTCTTTTCCATGGACAGTCAGGCAGAGGTGTAGGGGTGAGTGGCTCTTTTTGTTGGGCCCGCTTTTGCTCCTCGCATGAGTGGCATGACCACTGTGTTCTTGAGTTCTGCAGAGAGTCATGGCCACTAAACTGAAGATTTTGCTCTGTCTCTACACTTTGTTAGCCCCTGATGTCCATCATGTATTTTCTGTGGGATGTCAGCTCTCTGTGACAGTGGAATGACGTCCCTGCTTCCACGTATGAGTAAACCATCAGCCTCTGATAGCTAATTTTTTACGTTCATGTATGATCTGATGTTTGGCAGTAAATTTCCACTGTATTCTGGCCATCCACTTCTTATGAATTTGATGACCATTTTGATGCTTCCCATCCTACTTGGAGATGCTGGGATGCCTTGTACCACCGAAGCTACACAACACTCCACCTCGCTATGTGTGTCAGCTTCTTTTTTTATGTAAGTTTGTGGCCTTCAGGAAAAGGCATCAGCGATGAGGAGAGCTTTTCCTGGAACATATACAGCAACTGGTTTGTACCTCATAAGCTGCATTAAGAGACACTGACATCTCAAGGGAACATTATCGAGGCTCTGACTGTTGATGAGTGGCACCAATGGCTTGTGATCAGTCTCAAGCCTGATTTCATCTAGGCCACACAGATACTTATCAAACTTTTCACAAGCCCGCACACCAGCCAGACACTCCTTCTTTATCTGGGCATAGCGTTTCAGCTTCTGAGAGACGTCTGGAGCAGTAGACTACTGTCTTCCACTCTTCTCTGTGGAGCTGAAGCAGCACAGCTCCTAGTCCATAACTACTGGCGTCTTCAGACACAGCTGTAGGCCTTGTGACATCATAAAAGGAAAGAACAGGTGCTTTTGTCAACATTCTTTTAATGTCCTCAAAAGCTGACTGCTGCAAGTGTCCCCAGGTCCAGATGTTCTTGCTCTTTAGAAGCTCATACAACCCCTGTCCCATCGCTACAAGGGCTGGGGCAAACCTCCCCAGGTAATTTACCATGCCAAGGACTCTTTTTAGTTCCTGCAGATTTTCAGGTGGTGGCAGCTGGTGTATAGTCTCCACTTTGTCAGGGTCTGGTCTGACCCCTGACTGGTCAATGAGCATTTCTCCTTGTTGAGTTTCAACCCTGCTAACTCAATACACTGCAGCACCTTCTCGAGTCGGGCATCATGTTGCTCCTTCGAGGTCCCATAGATTAGGATGTCATCCATGAAGACTACCACGCCTTCCAGTCCTTCTAGAGTCTCCAGCATCTTCCCCTGGAAGATCTCCGGTGCACTTGTTATGCCAAAAGGTAATCTTTTGAAACAGTATCTGCCAAATGGTATTATAAATGTTTTCAGCTAACAGCTGTCTGGATGCAGGGGGATCTGCCAGAATTCTTCACCAGATTCATCCTTACTGACAGGGCCCAGCTGAAGAGATTGTTGACTCTACGTCCACGTACTACGCAGGCTGTGAATCAATAATCTTTTCCTTTGTGTCTGGCTGTTCCATTAAAGCGGCCCAGACACACCAGCTCACCTGCAGGGCTGTCCAGAGGAATGTCAGGTGGGTCCAGTGTTGTCCCAGGGGTGAGTGTCAGTGGGTGTCATATTTGGGTAGGGGAAGGTATGGCACTTGCCATACCTTGCACTTCTAGTCCTCAACACTTCTAGATTTCAGTTCAGTTCAGAGCTTTATTGTCCCTCCAGGGGAAATTTGATTTGCAGTGACAGTGCAACTAACACATCAACAATAGCAAATAGACAAACAGTTACATAAGACAATGTCGCAGAGTATCACACAACCAAACATGTTTCAAAAACAAAAAATCCTAAAACAAAATGATAACATACGTATCCTAGAAAATATAAAATGTATAAAGGATGTCACAAGAATAGTGCATTCAAGGGTTGAGTAAATAAATTCCGTTGATTGCACGTGGAACAAAGGAAAATTTACACCTATATGTTTGTGCCCTAGGTAGCTTTTATCTCCTTCCAGACATCAGAGAAATTAATTCCTCCAAAAATGTGTGGTCAAGGCTAGACAGGATGGACTGAGCCTTCTGTAAGACTCGTCTGTCAAAGATCTCTGAGAGAGAGAGCTGCTGCATGCCAATTATCTTATTGGCATCTCTCATAATTTTGAGCAGACAATTTTTGTTTTTAACCATAAAAAGATATTAAGCAAAAAGTTAAAACTGACTCAATAAAAGATCAGTAAAACAAAACCATCAAGGTCTTATCAACATTAAAAGATTTTAGTCTGTGCAGGAAGTATAGTCTCTGCAGGCCCTTTTTGCAGATTGTTGAGGTATTTAGGTCATGTGTCAAGTTTTTATTGATTATTGTCCCCAAATATTTGTATGAATCCACCATCTCCATTGCTGTACCCTTGATAATAGTTTGGCAAGCTGTATGTGGTGTTTTCCTGAAGTCAATGACCATGTCCTTAGTTTTTTGAACATTTAACTTGAGGAAATGGCTGTCACACCACTCCACAAAGTCAGTCGTAACTGCATGGTCAACCTCTCCATCCTGGAGTAAATTGACTAAGATTTGTGTATAGAATAAACAATAGAGGGGACAGAACACACCCCTGTGGTGAACCTGTAGAAGTCATCTTCTTTTGGGATAAGACACTATTTACCCTGACTGACTGAGGCCTATGTATTAAAAAGTCTGTGAGACATTTCGCCATTCCCAGATCAAGATCAAAAAGGGTCACTAATTTATGGTATAAGGTGGTATAAAGCTGAGGAAAAGTCTGCAAATAAAAGTCTCACATGGGTTTTCTTACCCTCCAGATGCTTGTAAAGAAAGTTGAATAGAGTGGTGGTAGCATCCTCCACTCCTCTATTTGGCCGATAAGCAAATTGCATCGGATCAAGCAACTCCTGTACTTTGTTCATCAGAAATTCCCTTATCAGTCGCTTAAAACTCTTCATAACCAATGAAGTGAGAGCTACTGGTCTAAAATCATTCAGCTCTTTACGTGATGCACTCTTGGCCACAGGTACTGTACTGGACTCCTTCCTCAGTAAGGGGAACCTTCCCCTGAGTAAGAGATGAATTAAATATATCACTGAAAACCTCACATAGTTGGTCTGCGCAGACTTTTAAGAGTTTTCCAGTGATCATATCTGGCCCTGGGCTCTTCCTGGTATTGCATTTATGGAGCACAGATCTTACATCAGAGGCGGTGATACTAAGTGGAGAGGTTAAACTACATTCACCCACCTATCACATCAATTGCTATATGCAATTGAAAAGTCATATTCATCATCAAAACGTGAGTAAAAATCATTAAATGTATTTGCAAGCTCTGAGTTATCACTAAGGCCAGCAATATTAATTGGCCTATTTTGCCTCTTACGCTGGCCTATCATGGCTTTCATACCATCCCATACTGCCCTTAAGTCATTGCTATGAAATTCCTCCTCAATTTTTTGTTGATATTGTTATTTGGCCCTCCTAACCTTTTTAGCTTCTGATTTTTCTCTGCCTCCACCATGTAAATAGGCTGTATGTGTCCTGTTCAGTGCATCCCTTACTGCTCTATTTCACCAAGGTTTGTTATTGGGAAACGTCTTCATATGTTTGGTTGGGATAACAGTCCTTTAGATACTTTACATAAGAGGATATCACCTCAGTCCTTTCATCAAGATCAGGAGAGTTAAAAACATTCCAGTCCTTACATTCGAGGGCTCCTTTGAGCTTGTCGATCGCACTATCAGTCCTCATCTCCCCCTGTCTGGTTGTCGTCTTGCCCCATTTAAGGAGAGGCTTGTAGGTGGGGGTAAAAAAGATGGTATTGTGATTAGAGGAGCCAAGGGGAGGGAGTGCAACAGACTTATAAGCACCCTTTATTGAACTGTAACATAAATCTATGGTTTTGTTTAATCTGGTGGGACACGAAATATACTGGTAAAAATTGTTCATTGATTTAAGTTCATAATGGTTGAAGTCACCAAGGATGAGGCAAGGTGCATCAGGACAGAGGGACTGAAGCTTTTGTGTGACCTTGTGAATAGTTGACACAACATTACTTGCGTTGGCTTTAGGGTGAATATACACAACAGTCAGAAATATTTGGGGAAATTCACGTGGAAGGTAAAAGGGGTGCACAGACACGGACAGTAGCTCACTGCTCAATTTGTGATGGTGACGGCCACTCCTCCACTCCTCCATTCTCTGCTGCTCCTCTGTCTCATACTTAGGGACGGGGCTTTCCCGCGCTCAGTGCGCTGCATGCGCTCTCCATACATCCATCGCTCTTGGCATAGGTGATATAGGCAGTCACAGACACAGTTGCTGCTGCTGGTGCTTAGTTCTACTGTCTTATCATATTTGATATTGTGCTGAAATTCAGTAGCCAAGTGATGAAAATGCAAGCTGCAGCAGGTTATTGTTTTTTATTTTTATTTTTCTACTTATTACTTGTTTTTGCTTGTAATGTAATCAATCAATTAATAAATCAATCAGAAAAACTTCTAGCTGAGTCAAACCAGCCCCAAGCACCTGTCTAACATATCACTCATGTAGCTCGATTTAAGTGAAAATTTTAATTTGTTTCCAGATATTGACTTTATTCTGACTATAGAACCATGAACCCATGCTGGCAATAATTTGTATAAAGAAATGGCAATTAGGATAGGATAGAGACACCTTTTATGAAGTGGATATATTTCAAATAACACTTATTAATTTGTGTTCAGAGATTATTCACAGATGGATTTTAACAAGAAAATACATGTTAAAAATCTTTGGGGAAAGTTATTTTTTTTAAAAATCAGTATCATGTACAGTAGCCTATGTGGGGAAATTATAGTGCTGCGAAAGCAGAACACTGGGGCTACTTGCTGTGTTGTTGATCTAATGCTGGTGAATTGGCCATAAATATGTTAGTGGGTCATTTAGGAATGGAATGGAAATCACCTGGATATTTTGATTCATTCTTCTGTTGTCGGTAAAAGAAAAAATTATATTGTGAACTCCTGTGTGCGGTATTGTGAGTATAATCCAATCCATAATGTTGATAGTGATAATTGGTAGTCTAAAGCTTCTTGATTTTGCTCTCAAATCGCAACAGATTGCTGCATTTAAATTTACGATGCTCAAACAAATTCCGCAGGGTTTGTTTCGACTGTCTGACGATCTGTATTGTATGCGCCAGCGTCAGGTCCGCACAGCATTGTGTTGGTAGAGAGACCAGAACCGCAGCTGGGCCATAAGTGCCGCCTTAATAAGAGTCCCTGCCCTGTTGTACTGCTGTAATGGCCTGAGTGATCATAATGTTTTGGCAGAATTATTTGAATTTGGGGGTTGGAGGCACATTTGGGAGTGCGGTGGGGCAGGTGGTCATACGCTACAGTGGGGTGTTTGTGGAGTGAGATCTGGCCTCTCCTTCTCTGTCCATGTCTAAGGTGGCCATAATGATTTAGCGGTCTGAGTGACTTAGTGTTCCGTCTGGATGGCCTCAGCTAATATTGTTCATATCGCTTTAAAACTCTGGGATGAGTTAAGTGCTGAAATTTGGACTGAAGAAATTGAAGAAGAATAAACGCCATTCAATTGTAATATAGAGGCACTCGTTGCATTGTGTCCGTCCCCTCTGATGGCCCTTACACACTCCGCTGAGTGCACACGTAGACACACACACCGCATATCTGATAGGGTGAGCACCACTGACTGCATACTATGGACAAACCCCATGTATACACTATATGCCGCCTCTGCCGTCTCTGTCCATGGGAACGATGCGTCAACGCGACCACCATCTTGGGCAGGGGGAAGCCGTGTCTACTTACTGTATTAGTGGACAGAGTCAGATATATCAGAGATCTATCAGATTAGATCTATTAGATCTATCAACGATTAAAATCATCATAACTAGTTAGCTAACATTTCAATTGACGACATGCTAGCGGATTGCTTTTGTCGACTGAGTAAAGTCGGAGGCATGGTGGTAAATAAAGCTAACACTACTCACCTTCAGTTTGATACTTGCCTTCTGCATTCGTCCTTCCTCCAGCCTTGACATTAGCTGCTGTTTGCTCCAAGTTTCTGTGACCAAACGGCTGCGTGGTGGTTGTTGACCTTGTTAAGCGTAACGTCAAAGAGAATGTTCAGTGTCCCAACAGCCAATGGCATGTCTTGTTCTTCTTCTTCTTCTTCTCCTTCTCCAACCGTTTCTGTCAACCAACCCAAACAGGACCCGCGCTTTTCACAGCACTACTCCAGTGACATGTCGCCTTCACTCACTCACTCACTCCCTCCCTCCCTCCCTTCCTTCCTTCCTTCCGTGTGTTTGTGCAGGGAGACGTTGCAGCAGTAAAATGTCTCCTGATTACACGTGTTTTGTTCAGACATGCTGTGAAATAATTCAAGCCGTTGTGATTAACATTGGATTTTTATATAATAGCCTACAATGTTAAATAGTTATTTTACTTTTAATTTCTCAGTAATTGTTAATGATTTTTTAAACTTTTTTTTAGAGTTTTGAATATTTGTAAAATGACGATACATTTGTGAACACATTTTAACAATAAATATATGTATTTCTAATTTTTGTTTTTGTAAAAGAACAGAAATATCACGTTTTCACGCGTGTTTTCACAATTACATCGATTTCGTGTTATTTTACATTTGACATGTAAAATATGTCTCTATTGTAAATTAAATGGTATTTTAAAAATACAGAAACGATCTGTAAAATAAACAGTAATTCTGTTATATTACATGTACAGATTTACATACATACAGTCAATGGTAACAACACATTTGACTTGTTTGACTGAAAAAAATTAACAAAAATCTCTGCTCTTCAGAAATCAGTCTTTATGGGAGTAGACCAAAACTATGCTCTGTTTTTGAGCTGGAGCTTCTATACAGTCTGTCGTCGAGTGCCAAAATGAGGTGTAACAATCAGATATATTACTGTAAGAGCGAAAAACCCAGTCTACTATTAAGAGAAACCTTTATTAAAGTAAATACATCTATACATCTAGAAAAAAGCCAAAGGAGTTCTGGTACAGCAAACTTCGGATGAAACTAAGATTAACCTGTGGTAGAATAACAGGAAGAAAATTACATATTTTTTTTAATTTTTTTAAATGAGTAAAAAAAGTAATTAAGAAAGTATTGAGAAACCTAGTAGTAGTATGACCCAGTAGAGTCTGTACTTAAGACCTAAATTCATTATGTAACTGTAATTCCAGAGTGTTTTGATAAACAGCATTTGGCTGATGAATCAACTGAACCTGAATTGCTCTAAATTTCACAGAATGAAGTGATCACAGAAATATATAGAAGAAAACTTAGCTTTAGCATGTCATGTACTAATCTGAAGTTTCTGAAAGGTTTAAAATAAAGACATAAAGAAATACCCAGAACACTAAATACCTTGTCTTGTGATGTTGTAATGGGACTTGCTACAATACTTTAAAGCAAATTAATTTGCAATAATCGCAAATGTAGAGAGAAAATAAAGTAAATCTGCAAAGTTTTATGTTTTTTTACACAGGAAGTTGGGAAACATTTCTGTCTGTATTAAGAGTCTGTTCACATCAGGTTTAGACAAAACCTAAACTTTTAGTTTTTAGATTTTCCCTAATGCTTGATCACAGGAAAAAAAAAAAAAGAAGGCGAGAAATAAGAAAAAGAAATAAGATGTATTGTCAGCATTTTCTATCCATAAGCACCATTCTCAAATTATATTGACATGTTTAAAGAGGGAATATAAATCTGTTGCTGGCATATATTAACAAGTGTGTTGTAAATGAGCCATCCTTTTGCAGACAGTGTACAATTAAGAATAAACAATGACCCAAGGGACACTCTTGTCATTCTTTGAGCTGACCCTAGCTGTGTAGTTTCAGACTCAGATTGACACTGGGTTTTAAAGATGTGCTCAGATATCATGCAAATAGGGATGTAACAATTACAGTTTTCCTTAGTACGATTATTGTCAGAGAATTTATCACGATATTACGATAATCACCATTATTATGTGTTGATCGATTTCACAACTCTATTCACATGTAAAATCACATGGACACTCCTTGAAGGTCTTAAAGTTTACTATGTTTCTATCTTTTGATGCCAAAATATAATTATATTACTAATTATATGACCCAATATTTGTATTTGTATATTCAAGTATCTATTTATATAGGACCAATCACTAACCCCCCAGGAAAATTGTTTTAATTATTTAAGCCATCAATTGTCATCTATAAAAGATGTTTGAGTTTATTTTTAATCACTTTAATCATTTGTCTAATTTTATGTGGCCACATATAAAACTTATTATTTTAGTTAATTTATTTATGTTTAAATTACAATGACATAAACAAATTAGTAAAACATGAAACGGACTAGAAGCACAAGTGTACAATCACTGGATCGAGCTGGAAGTGCAAGCCCAATGTTTATGCACAGATAGGAGAAAGATGGCGTTTTCTTCTACGCGTCACTGCACAGACACTGAATAACTCTTCTGCCATTTTTCCCACATACACGCCTCTCACCTGCAACTTGCTGGGACCAAAACAAAGCAACACACGCTGGCGTGGCAACACCAGGGTGTTGCGTAACTTGGTTTTTGTTCGGTTTGAGTTGCACCTAAATATGGTTCCGCCATAATATTTTCTGAGAGTATTCAGGAAACGTTACGATTGTAGCGCTTAATAACGCGATTAATTGTGAAATCGAGTAATTGTGACATCCCTACATGCAAAATTAATTTTATTACTATTATATGAAAAATAGTGAGCCTGAAACAAAACAGCAGGATTAAGTTCAGCATTATTTCTGACATCAAACTTCACTCAAAAGACTGCATATTTGATTTTTGTGGTAAATAAGCATGAACTTGAAAAACAAACCACCTACCAAATATATACAGTTAACACAATTTGAATCTGCTTGGCACTTCTTTTAAAGTAAAAAAAAAAAAGCAAAAGCAGCTAAAAAGCTTCCAACTAAACAGAAGCTAGTACAGAACAACTAAAAAACAAAAAAAACAATCAAAAACATGCATACTGACCAAACAAAATGTCCCCAACATTGAAAGAGAAGACCTCTGGTACAAGACAGAGCTGACATAGACACAGCTTCTACAGAGGAGAACAACTTTCACGGTATTTTCAGACCTCCTCTACCCTCTGATTTCAAGAGTGTCACATAGCCCTGTTTCCTGTCTCTTTCAGATGTGTCTCAAATTAATCTCTCTGTAATTCTGACAGAGGGGGTGCAATCCTTTGGTCTGCTGGCTCTCCTTTTATTGTGTGCTGTTTAGGGACGGTCTCTGCTTTCACCCATATACTGTTTCTTAGATACACTGTAGTTGATACGGTGCTGGTGCTGCTCTTCTTATGGAAGAGAGGATTTCTGAAGGGTCAGATGCAACTAGGGTTGTGCTTGAGGGTTTCTAGTGGTGGTGGGGAAACAAGATGCTTTTCTACAGTTTTGGGCAACGGTGCACCTATGTTGGAGCACTTTTTCTGGGATGTGAGGATTCCAAGAGACTTTTCCAAGGTTGATTTAGTGGCAGCTGGACTGGAGAAATGGCATGCTGCTGCTTCTTGTTGAGTCTCAGCTGTAGAGGTGGAACATTCAGGGCCTCTGTCCATTTCCTTTCCTGGAACGGGGTGCTTGTTTTCAGCTCCTGCATCTCCAGGACATGCATTTCTTTTCTCTGCCTTCAAGTCCTTTGACCTTTCAGTGTCATTTGTTTCTTTATCTGTGTATCTTCCTGTGTCACAAGCTGTGTGGATAAAAAAGAAAACGGGTAAGTCATGACTCATAAACATCTTTCCCACCATGTGCTCCTTGTGCCCCCTCACCAATAGATGGCGCTTCAATGCAGGATTGAAAATCCTCTCTGTTAGCCCGGAAACGGATGGGTGACCTCTGCAACACTGCCTTCAGCTCTGTGAAAGAGTGTAAAACAAGGCTTGTGACAAAAAGCTAATTCTGAAAAATCAACATGGATGCCAACAATGCATTAAAAGACACACTCATATTTAAAGCAGAAATAATCAGCCAACATTTTTATATTCCTAGTTATCTAAGTGTTGTTCTAGGTGTGTAGATTGTGGTACATTTAAAATGTCAAAAATGGATTTAATAATATTGTACTTGTCTGATCACACTTAAGACAGGAGGGAGGTGCAATAAATACAAACAAAAGGATGGCTTGGTACTACGAATACAATGCAGAAGTTCCCTCGAGCTAATGGCCATAGCTAGATTGTAGAGTTGTATGGTAAACTTAATTCAGTTTTTTTCACAGCTTTACTATGTTAGCAGAAACAGTAACAAAAACAGAAGCAGTTTGAGTTGCCATGTCAAATACACCCACAGCATGTATTATATGCTATTTATTCATTCTATGCCAATGATGTTTTGGTATCAGAGCATTGGACCATTGCCAATTGCCAGTTTAGAATTACTTGATTTTTCATCTGATTGAATTTTGACAATTTTGATATTCCTGACTTTATCGTTCATTTTTGGTATGTACTGTTACAAGCGTTTGGTCTCACCTTGTGTTATGGCCAGTGTGTCCTCATGGACTGACACAGCTCTACGTTGTGGAAGGGGCTTCATACGTTGGCATAGTTTAAGAGGACTCTCTGAAAGTATTCAAATGAATGCATGCATGCATTAACAACACACACGCACATTCACAAGGCTCTAAATCAATGCTTTGGACCTTGAGTCACCAAGGCACCTAATTATGGAGGACCAAATCTGACATAATTAAAATTAAATAAATGAATGAATGAATAAATAAATACCTACAAATATGTGCCATAAATAATTAAATGAATATATAAATACTTACACATATATGCCATAAATAATTAAATGAATAAACAAATACCTAAATATATACCATAAATGCTATTGATTGATTGATGCACACACTTTAGCATGCACAAAGAAATGTAATGCTAATGAGGGGCTGGCTGAACTTTTTGCCTATTGGTTGATTGGGGAGAGCACGGATTGACTGCACATAACTTGCTTTTCACCGCCAGCCAGATAGTTTGAATTGAAATGGTGCAGCAAAGGCAGACAGGAGCCCATATCGACATAATGAGCTGGGTTCTGTTCAAGGTTTCTTCCTGTTAAAAGGGAGTTTTTTTTCCTTGCCACTGTCGCCCTCAGGCTTGCTCTGGAAGTTTCATGCTGGTTTTTGTAAAGCATCTTGAGACAATTTCCTTACATTTCTTTGTGCATGCTGAAGTGTGCGCATCATTAAATGAATAAATAAAGTAACATCAGTAACATTTATGACATATATTTAGGTATTTATTCATTTAATTAATTATTTATGTAATACATATAGGTATTAAGTAATTTATTTATTTATGGCATATATCTGTATTTATTTATTTTTAATTATGGCGGAGTTGGTTCTCCATAGATAATAGACCGTCAGCTTACTACAATGTTTTTGTTTAATGTAATTTCAAAATATGCAATTTTTACAAACCCTGCTTTCATAAATGTATCCACTAGACAAATGGAAATATAAAACAAGACAAACAGACTAACAGGGAGGGAACACTCAAATGAGGAATGACTGTTAAAATGTTTATGTTTCTGTCCATCTATGGTCAATCTGGGCTGTTTCTGTAGCTTTATTCATTTCATCAAGTCCAATTTGCCACTTAATTCTAAATTTCAATATCAATACTTTTGTCCAGTGATCTCAACTGTGAATGAATCCCCAGTCCCTTTCCTTATATTAATGGGAAATCTGTCACTCTGCCTCAAAGATCATCTACTGGTCAGGACGATAGACGTGCTATGGCAATTATTTTATTCAGTGCTTGCCCTGACGTTGTTTTATAGACTTGCACGAAGCTCAGATTATAAGTCATCCCTTGGAAGCTTCCATACACAGAGTAATCGCAATGCTGTGATGTTTGCAGCACTAAAAGAAAAGCCTCCAGTAATAAAGGTAAATAAAAACATTGTCATTGCAGTGAAAATATGGAAACCCCATATTTTCAGCACAGACCTGCTGTCCATAATCCCACCACATTGTGTGGACCACTGGTTTTTGATCAAAATTCATACCAGACCTACCGTCATTTGGATGAATTACTTATAATTACTCAGACATACCCTCAGCCACTGGTTGTGCTTTATCAGAATGATGTTGTGCAATAGGAACCCTCCAAGAAGACGAGGTTGAATGAAGCAGTTCTTTCCTGGGGGACAGAGTGAACGCTGCACCCTGGGCATCCTCCTGACTTCCATTCTAAGGATGAAGATCAGAAGATGTTCAATAGGCTGCAATGCTAACAATATGATTGCTATTTCATGACAATATTGAGGCAGACACCAAGTGTGCTATCTTGAAATAAAGCAGTGGTTTTCTTTTTTTTCATTCTTTTTTTCAGTAAGGATAAATTTAAAGCTATGTTTAGCTACTGCCTATTTCTTACATATTCTTGGAAAATAACTATTGTCTAAGAATTTGTGAAATACTGTGAAAATTACATGGTTGGTTAACCAGGTATCAAATAAAATGACGAACAGGTGAATTGTTCATTTATTTCAGTCTTTCATCTATGTATATGCAGCTGTACATGTCTTTATGAGAAGTCAGAAAACAGAAAACCTCAGTGTTCACCTTATATTTAAATATTCCCTAACCCTAACACTATGATGAGTGTCTGGCTTCATCCCTGTCAGAGAAGTAACATTCCTTGTGCTTAGAACCTGTTTGCAATGCCAGGAGTCACCACACCTTGGGTGCAGCCTTTGCCTGCTACCACGTCTATTCTGCACCTGAACCCAATGCCAATTCCTGCTGATGGTGGTCCCATAGGAAAAGCAATTGTTTTTTTTTTTTATATGTAATACATATTTAACATAATGTTGCCACAAGTGAATAGTATTACATATGCATTATGTAACTAGCAATAATGAAGGAATTTTCTGATTGAATGCAATATTACCTGTATTGTTGTCTCTTCTGGCTTGCCATCATTCATGATGGCTCTGAGCAGGACTGGCTCTGCTGTGCTGCTAGAAGAAGTTACTGAAGCGGAACAAACTCCTCCTTGTGCAGGAGAACCCGGGGTAGGGATGGGAGGTTTGGCTGCAATAGCAGGTTTTGGTGGCAGGTTGTTAATAGGGTGCTCAGAGATAGTTGGGTAAAGGAAAGGATCCAGGTTGATGGGGTCTAGTGATCCAATATGATGTTTGGGGTCTGATGGAAAGAAAGGGTGAGAGGGACCATAAATCACTTACAGAAAATTTAAATGGAGCAGGTTAATCCAGGCAGGAACTCCAAGTTCAACAGATGTTCTGGCATATATTGACTGAACATGGAAAAATGTTAACCTAGAGTAATTAAGCTTTGTGGTTTACATAATGTACTTGCTCCATAATTTCACCTACTGTATATATCACGCTTACTTTGGTACTACTGTAAAAAACAACAACAAAAGGGAAAAACCCTTTGTCTTTTGTGAACGGTGATGGATCCAGTATGTGAAGTGTATGCATGACATTATCCCTTTCATCTGTCAGGTTATATTTTTGATGCAATGTCTGTCACACAGCTCTGTCAAATAAAGAGTTAAGATGAATCTCAATTTATGTAAGTATCATTAGCACCATCACTAGCAGCAGGGAAATAAGTTTTACACTCTCTGCTTATCAGGCTGTTACAGAAGAGTATTAGAGCCACTGGAAAAAAATAAATAAATTGTAATTACAGCAAATGATTTTATTTATTTATTTATTCTTTTTGAGTCCTGACAGGCACGCAGCTCTCACAGCGGGCGTGACATTTGCCAATGTGAAAGCACACCAAAAGTGAGTCGACCCGGGTCTGAAAATGCCCCAGGTGAAAGCGATATAACTGATAGCATTAAGCTGATATCTACACGCCATGATGTAACTGCTGACTCCATTTTCAGATGAGCCTATTTAAATATTTCTCTAACTGAGGAGAAGAGAAAGGCCTCTGATGAGGTTGACGCTAGTCAGGTATCTGCCTTTTACTGACTCATAAATGGTTAGGTTTTTACCTAACCATTTACCTAACCAATTGTGTTCACACTTGTTATTATTCTATAGGTTTTCTGTAGCTCTTCTACAAAAAGCCCAGAAAAAATTGTTGTTCTGAGCCTGGGTGCAAACTTTGCCACTGATTCTACAGCCCCATCAAGAAATTATTATTTATTGTTTTTATTTTTATTTATTTAATTTTATTGATTTTTATTTATTTTATTTTTACTTAGAAGACATTTTCAACTGGCCATTCAATAAATAGGTTGTAAAAGTAAAATCTGCAGTCAAGTCTGAGTCTAAGTGTCATTTGTTTAAGTCCTGTTATGGCTCCCTGGAGAGCCCGCTGCTGAAAAAAATCCTAGAGGAAACACTGGGTTTGTAGTCTGGTTGATACGTGATAAGGTTAAGCTTCATGCAGGCATTGAGACTTTCTAACATTAAACATGATCATAGGTTGGTCTTTATGTTTTGTGACAACGACTGCTCACATGCACACGTAAAGCCAAACATAGTCCATACAGCAATACTCACACACTGCAGTGTGTGGTATGTGACAGGAAGCGCTTTCCAAGTTTTATCAATCAGCTGGTCTGCCAGTGTAAGTTTTTTCATTTCTGTCCACTTGTGTTTGCTTGCCAGCTCTGCTTGCTGCCGTGTGACTCTTTTCAAATCTTCATTCAGTGACTTTAACTTATTCGCACACATGTCTGTGGCCTTCAGGTCAGCAACTTGCATCTTAAAATCTCGGAGATACCAGGGATGTAACTCAGGTCGACTTGGTCCACTGCACACTCGTGTGGATGAGTGATGAACTTAAAACGACGACTGTGCTCACAAAAGTCTCCAAAGTGTGCTTTGAATGACTGCAGGAGATTAGATGTGAAGTCAGCTAGCTGCTGGAGATCCAAATGTCGAGCGAGGTCATTTGCTGTGCATGCATCTTTAAATTCTCTCAGTTTTTCAAAGTGTAGCAAACGACCTGTTTCAATATCCACGGTGAAGAGTTCCAGCTTGTTTTCAAATGCAAACACTGCTTGTTGAAGGGATAAGACCATATGTCCAATGTCTTGCATTTTCACATTGAGCTGGTTCAGATGTTGAGTCATATCCATGAGATGGTAAAACTTCAGGAGTCACTTGACGATGCACGACGTCTTTCAAGAAAAGTCTGGATTTTGCTCAGGCAAGCCGCAAAACGGATGAGCACCTTCTTGACAACTAACGCACATTGCTGTGCAAAAGCAGACCAGGATAATTATTCCCAACTTCATCCAGCAGTGTTTTAAACTGGCGATCATTTAAAGCTTGGGCAACAATAAAAGTTGACCACCTGAATGACCAGCAACATCACTTCACCAAGCTACCCGCCACACATTTGAGCACAAAGCGCCTTCTGATGTAGAATGCAATGAAAACCTAGGATGGGTCTATTTTCATGTTACAAATCCTCCACGGAGCACCATCAGTACACATTGAAATAAGTTTATCCATCGGTAGACTTTCGTCACACAGTGTGTCACTGGCAGCATACCTTGCGATCACACTGAACTGGGATAAATGGCTTACGTCTGTTGAGTCATCCAAAGCAAGGAAAAGTAAGGTGCTGCATTTATGTCCTTCACCTCCACTTAATTTGCCATCATGATGGTACGATCGTGAACAGTTTTTGCTGACAGAGGCATGTCTTTTATTCGCTTGATTATCTTATCTCTATCCAAAAAGACGTCAAAAAGTTAATTCGCTACATCAAGCATGAATGTTTTGGCATACGTTCCGTGGCTTTCCGTTCCTCACTATGGCTAAAGAACCAACAAAGCTAACCGAATTCCATTCACCTTGTTGGGTCTATACACAGAGTTTCTGCTGACTAGCTTGCACTCTGCATAGCATTGTTTGGCATGCCTTCTTCCTGGATATTTCGATGCAAATGTAGCATGGCGTGTGTCGAAGTATCGCTTTATATTTGGCCGTTTCATTGATGAAATTTTATCATTGCATATTAGACACACCGCAACACCTGTTTTCTCCACATAGGCAAAATCCTCTGTCCATTCGTGCTGAAATGTACAATACTCCTCATCTTTTTTTTCTTTTCGCCATCTTCTTTGTCAAAAGGGTTTGCTCTGCATAAATTAGCTAGCTGACTACTTGATTATAAGGAGGGAAGCTTACTTCTTGACCTCGCAACGACTCATGTAGGCTACCGCATTAGCCAACAAAAATAGAGTTGTTTCGGACCTTTCCATACACCTTGAAGGACAACTGGGATTGGCTCCAGTAATGTTTTACTTTAAAATGTAAGCGTAATTATTCATTAGTTATCGTGTTAAGAAATGTCAGCTAAGATTTATCTGCAAGCCACATGCAGTCGTCAAAAGAGCCACATCTGGCTCGCGAGCCATAGGTTCCCGACTAGAATCTTTTTGAGAGGACTTCAGAGACGACACTGAGGGTCACTCTCATTGCATAATGGACTACATAAAATTCTGTAAGGACAAAATCGTCCCAACAAAACAAGGTCTGTTTATCCATGGCTTGTTATTGGAAAAACAACAAAGACATTAATGGCCTTCTTAACAGGAAGAAGAGAGCGCTCATGGCCAAGGTTTGTAAGTAGCTCGGGGCTGTTTAAAAGGAGCTAAAGAGGGAACTGAGAAAGGCCAGGAACAGCTATTAGGAGAAGACTGTCCACTCCTACCTAGATGAACAATTCACCAACCTGCCCATGATTCCTGTTATACTCACAAACTGTCACATAAGATCATCAGCTATGTGCTATATTACTAGACCCTACGTGTTTCCTTCAGCTTGATGTATGTGTCTATGACAAAGTTTATCTTGTTTCTCCTGTTCTTCTTTTCTCTCTATCCTCTCTGTTTTCTACTCGGCTGGCCTTTGGCAGATGGGTCCCTCCATATGAGCTGGGTTCTGCTCAAGGTTTCTTCCTGTTGAAAGGGAGTTTTTCCTTGCCACCGTCACCCCCAGGCTTGCTCTGGAGGTTGCAGGCTGTTTTTTGTGAAGTGTCTTAAGACAAATTGTATTGTTATTGGCACTATATAAACAAACTTTAATTGAATTGAATTGAAGACTGAGACGAGAGGGTCAGACGACATCAGCCTTAAGGTCCTCAGGGTGTGTGCTGGGCAGCTGGCTGGAATCTTTCAGTACCTCTTTAACCTCTCTCTGAGGTTGATGAAGGTACCTGAACTCTGGAAGACTTCCTGCATTGTTCCAGTACCAAAGAAGCGACGTCCCAGTGCTCCCAATGACTACAGGCCAGTGGCATTAACATGACACATCAAGTAATTTGAGAGGCTGGTTCTCCTGCACCTGAGGGATCTGCTGTCTGCTTTTCTGGACCCCCTGCACTTTGCTTCAAAGCACCACATCGGTGTGGAGGACGCCATCATCTTCCTCACACACACATGGCCCTGTCTCATCTGGAAAGTGCAGGTACTGTGAGAGTCACTTTCTTTGACTTCTCCTGCGCCCTCAACAGCATCCAACCCATCCTCCTGAGAGACAAGCTACTGGACATGCAACTTCACCCTGACATTGTTGCCTGGATTTTGGACTATCTCACAAGGCGGCCGCAGTATGCCAGGGTGAGTGGCTGCAGGGCCTTGTGTGTGAGGAAAATGAGGAAAATGACGAGCAACATGAGGGTGCCCCAAGGAACTGTCCTGGCACCATTCGTCTTCACCCTCTACACCTTTGACTTGCGCTACAAGTCCAGTACCAGCCACCTCCAGAAGTTTTCTGATAACTCTTCCATAGTCAGATGCATCGCCAATGACGACGAGGAGGAGTATGGAGGACTGATCTACAGGTGCTGGCCAGTAAATTAGAATATCATCAAAAAGTTGAATTATTTCAGTAATTCCATTCAAAAGGTGAAACTTGTATACTGTATACTTTCCTTCCACACATAGTGATATATTTCAAGTGTTTATTCATTTTCATTTTTATTATTACAACTGACAGCTAATGAAAACACCAAATTCAGTATCTCAGAAAATTAGAATATTCTGAAAAGGCTCAATATAGAAGACACCTGGTGCCACACTAATCAGCTGATTAACTCAAAACACCTGCAAAGGCCTTTAAAAGGTTCCTCAGTCTTGTTCTGAAGGCTCCACAATCATGGGGAAGACTTCTGACTTAACAGTTGTCCAAAAGACGACCATTGACACCTTGTACAAGGAGGGCAAGACACAAAAGTTGATTGCTAAAGAAGCTGGCTGTTCGCAGAGCTCTGTGTCCAAGCACATTAACAGACAGGCGAAGGGACGGAAAAAATGTGGTAGAAAAAAGTGTACAAGCTCTAGGGATAACCGCACCCTGCAGAGAATTGTGACGACAAACCCATTCAAAAATGTGGGGGAGATCCACAAAGAGTGGACTGCAGCTGGAGTCAGCGCTTCAAGAACCACCACGAAGAGACGCATGAAAGACATGGGATTCAGCTGTCGCATTCTGTGTGTCAAGCCACTCTTGAACAAGAAACAGCGTAAGAAGCGTCTCGCCTGGGCCAAGGATAAAAAGGACTGGACTGCTGCTGAGTGGTCCAAAGTTATGTTTTCTGATAAAAGCAAATTTTGCATTTCCTTTGGAAATCAAGGACCCAGAGTCTGGAGGAAGAGCGGAGAAGCACAGAATCCACGTTGCATGAGGTCCAGTGTAAAGTTTCCACCGTCAGTGATGGTGTGGGGTGCCATGTCATCTGCCGGTGTTGGCCCACTCTGTTTCCTGAGGTCCAAGGTCAATGCAGCTGTCTACCAGGAAGTTTTAGAACACTTCATGCTTCCTGCTGCTGACCAACTTTATGGAGATGCAGATTTCACTTTTCAACAGGACTTGGCACCTGCACACAGTGCCAAAACCACCAGTACCTGGTTCAAGGACCATGGTATCCCTGTCCTTGATTGGCCAGCAAACTCGCCTGACCTTAACCCCATAGAAAATCTATGGGGTATTGTGAAGCGGAAGATGCAATGCGCTAGACCCAACAATGCAGAGGAGCTGAAGACGACTATCAGAGCAACCTGGGCTCTCATAACACCTGAGCAGTGCCACAGACTGATCGAGTCCATGCCACGCCGCATTAATGCAGTGATTGAGGCAAAAGGAGCCCCGACTAAGTATTGAGTGCTATACATGCGCATGCTTTTCATGTTCATTCTTTTCAGTTGGCCAACATTTCTAAAAAAAACATTTTTTTTCATTGGCCTTTTCAATATTCTAATTTTTTGAGATGCCAAATTTGGAGTTTTCATTAGTTGTCACTTATAAATATCAAAATTAAAAGAAATAAACATTGGAAATACATCGGTCTGTGTGCATTGCATGAATATAATGTACAAATTTCATTTTTTGAATGGAATTACTGAGATAAATCAAGTTTTTGATGATATTCTAATTTACTGGCCAGCACCTGTAGAGCTTTCTCTAACCGGAACCACCTACAACTCAACATCAGCAAGACTAAGGAGGTGGTGGTGGACTACAGGAGGAATTGGAGGAGACCTGTCTGAACCACTATCGAGGGTGAGGGGGTGGAGATTGCAGACTCGTACAAGTACCTTGGGGCCCACATCAACAATAAACTGGACTGGTCACATAATACAGCCGGCATCTACAGGAAAAGACAGAGCAAGATGTTCTTCTTAAGGAGATGGAGGTCGTTTGGTGTCTGTAGTAGATTCCTCAAGACCTTCTACTAGTCTATGGTTGCCAGCGCTGCTGGGGCTTGGACTGCTTGGAAACAGTGGCTGAGAGGAGGGTGAAGGACAAAATCTGTGCAATATTGGACAATCCCTCTCACCCTCTGCACGATGAGCTGTGGCTTGTGGGCAGCTCATTCAGCCAGCAGATCATCCCACCCCGGTGCAGAACTGAACACTTCAGACGTTCCTTTGTGCACTGCCAGACTGTACTACAGCATACAGCTCTGACCTCACTGAGCCAATATGTAGCCTATTTATACAGTCAATTAATGCACAACTATTGTCACTTTGTTCTTGTGTAGTGTATTTTTTTGCTATTTAATTTCTTTTCGCTGCCTGCTCTTTGTGTCCTATTTAATTTCTTTTCTGGTCACTGGTTTTTCTGCTGCTGTAACATTTGAATTTTTCCAATGGGAATAAATAAAGTATTATCTTATTTCAGAATTCTGAGCTTAAAGTTAGAGTTCTGAGAAAAAAAATAGACTTTGATGAACCACAGGTGAAAAGGAATTAATCATGCAAGCACTGTAATTTCACCCCAGCTTTAATTCTATTATTTTAATCCAAAATAATGTATTCTTTATTTTTTTAACTATTTAATAAAATCTTTTTTTGTTTTGTTTTTCTCTGTAAACAGTTAACCTTGTTAATACGTAACATTTACATATTATATTCTGTAATTATTTGAATTATTATTATTATTTTGAAAGGGTGGCTGCATGCCAGTAGCTCCGCGAAAAATAAACTTTTTAGGTTATTCTTAGCATGTTAATGGTTGTTTTTTTTTTTGTTTGTTTTTTTTGTCGGACTTGCTGTTTTTCTTTGCCTTGAACCACGTCAAATAATTTTTGGTTGTTTTTGTTTTTTTGTGCTGTTTTTATTTTTGTTTTTTCTGGACTTTTTGTTTTTTGCTGTCATTGGTCGTTGGCTGCTGAGTTCGGCCGTTGTGTCTGTTGGTGTGTTTCTGCTATTGGCTGTTAACGCTGTCCCCTGAGCTAACCAGAGTGAGGCCTGAGACTCTGAGACTAGTCCTCTTATTGATGGGTAATATTAAAACACAGTACAGTGATAATGTGAATTTACAGTGATCAACTGTTATCTACTGTTAATAGTACTATACTGCCATATTCAATAACATTATGAAACAAAAGTGCTTAACTGTTTTTATATGTACAGTTAATAAACAAGCACCGGATAAACAACTTAAATCACAGTATTCAATTGGTATTTACTTTACAGTTCAGCAATCCATACTGTAAAAGTATATCTATTGTACAACATATTTACAGTAATATTCTGGTAATTGTTGCCAGTAAGTTACTGTAAATTTTAGAGAAATTGTAGAGAAATTAGAACAGGGTTATTAGGAATGCAGAAATACACAGATCTTATAAATACTATAGAAAGAAACAAACAGGTGAACTGTTTCATTTAATCTTCTTATTGTTTACACTAATAAAGTGTAGCTTCGATTACAACACTCATTGGCTGGGACATTTTTGGAAAAGCTTCAGTCCAGCTTAAATGTCACAAGAGTTCCATCCTGTGTTGCATTAATTTTTCACCAAGATCTTGTATTGATGATGGGAGAGTCTGACCACTGCTCAAAGCCTCCTCCAGCCTATGTAAACAATTCTCAGTTGGTTCAAAAATAATGTGTCATGCTGCCTGAACCGCTCTTTGAAGATGAATCCCTTTATTCTCATCTTGGAACATGCCTGTGACATCAAGAAAGAAAAACTCCATTGATGCAATAACCTGGTCATTCAGTATATTCAGATAGTCAGCTGACCTCATTCTTTGGGCACACAATGAACCTAGATCGGAGCAACTGCAGCAACCCCAGACCCCAGATCATAGCACTGCCCCCACAGGCTTGTACGGAAGGCACAGGGCATGATGATGGCATCACTTCATCCGTGTCTCTTCTTACCCTGATGTGACCATCACTCTGGAACAGGGTCAATCTGATCCTGCTCATCAGACCACATGACCTTCTTTCATTGCCCCAGAGTTTTTTATGCTCTCTAGTAAATTGAAGCCTTTTTCCAGTTAGCCTCACTGATTAGTGGTTTCCTTAAGGCTACACTACACTGTCCGGTTCCAGTCGCTTGAGTTATTTAGTACAATAAAAACATAAACATGCTCAATGAACTTTTCAGAAAAAAAAAAAAAAAATAATACTAAATAATAAATGTAAAATGACAAATATATCAAAACACTTTTTAAAATATAATATTAAATTTTAATAATATTTCTCCAGTTGTCCATGATCTGAAGGAAAACTGGGAGAGAGTTTAAAACTGCATTTTCAAGTGAAGTTGACAACTGCTCTCCAGTTGACCTAGATTTTTGTTGGGGCACTTTGAAAGTGTCACATGATGGAATCAGACTTACAAATGTGTATAAGAGACTTAGAATTGTGGATTTAAGACATCTAAATTCGTGGGGAAACAGTGCGTGTTCACCTTAATACAGGAACATATCCCCAGTGCAACAATGGAATTCATTGGTCTACACAGTATGTTTATGCAATAGATTTTAAACTGTGGCACAGAGAAATAAGAGATTAGGCATTGAACACATGCAATGTTAGCTGGTAGGATCAACTCATTGCCGGTTTGCCTCTCCACATGGTAATGTTGTTAATATTTGAAATAGAAAAAAAAAAAAAAAAAAAGTTGATACCTGATGATGTGGACATGGCTCTGGGCTTCCTGTATATGCGAGGTGGTTCAGGCTTGTCCAGAATAGCATCTAAGGGACAGAGAAAGTGTACAATAGGACAGCTACAACTTTAACACAATGTACCATTTCCATTAACAAGATTTGTTGTGTCATTACATAACAACATTAGTAATCTTACAATGATGAAACACAAACTCATACAGACACCGGATTGCACATGTGTGATCTCGTTGATCTAACTGTCTGGTTATATTTGTTATGCTGCCCAGAGGAACACCCTCTGTGCCTTTCTGTGTCTACAGTCCCTTTCCCTGTCTCTGCTTGTGTGTTGTCTGCTTGCATTTGATTGCAGCTGAGTGGTATTTGTTGGAGCCAGAGCAGAGACTCACCCAAGCTACAATGCCTATAGAATGTATTCACCCACCTCAGATGTTTTGTTGCTTTTATACATGAAATCATGGTCAATATAATTTGGCTTTTTTGACCAAGAATTGCTGAAATGTCTTTTCTCATGTGAAAGTGAAAACTGATTTTTTACAAATCACTGTCAATTAATTAAAAATTCATACTGTTAAATAAGTGTTTCCATAATTATTCACCTCCTTTTAAGTGAATGACCTAATATAGGTCCAACTAGTTGCCACTGATGTCAGACATAGTGGAATGGAGATCAACTGAGTGCAGTTGATCTGTGTCCTGTGATTGTAGTGTAATAACACCTTTTTCTGGGAGATCCAGTCAGTGGTTCATCAGTATTCCTACTACAATTAAAACAAAAGACCACCTAAGCAACTCAGAGAAAAGATGATTGAAAAGTATAAAAAGATTTCCAACTAACTTCATCCAACAAGATGAATGTTCTGAAGTGGCCGAGTCAAAGCCCAGGTCTCAGTCCAATCAAGAATTTGTGGGAATGGACTTAAAAAGAGCTGTTCACACAAGATCCCCTTGCAACCTCACAGAGCCTGGAATGATTTGCAAGAAATAATCGATAAAAACTGCATTGTCCAAATGTGCTAGCATAATAATTGAAATTGGTGAATAGTTATGCAATAATTTAATTTAACATTAAATGCATGATTTTGTAAAGAATTGTTTCAGTTGACTTTTTTTTTTAAAGGGACAAATTATATTGACCATGATTTTGTGTATAAAAGCAACAAAAAGTTGGAACATCCAAGGGGCCGGGGCTGTACTTTTTATAGACATTGTCAATGCCAGTCATCAAGCTTCTTAAATGTACCATGTTCAGCCATCTACACTCTGCAAACTATGTTAATCATGGTTGCAGTGCTGCTTTAATGTATTTGCAACCAATTTTCCTTCCATTAAAATTATTCAAATTCTTGAAAGTAGATAAAAAGAACCCGATCAAGTAAATGAAACTAAAAATATATACAGTGGTGGAAAAATGTTTTTGGACACCCCATGCAGTTGTGAAATATTGCATTAAGAATCAGTTAGGTCTGCAATTTCTTTTAATACAGCCACAGAGAAAATCTCATCTCATCTCCTACTACTGCTTAATCCTCACTAAGGTCGCGGGGGTTGCTGGAGCCTATCCCAGTTAGCATTGGGCGAGAGGCGGGGTACACCCTGGACAGGTCACCAGCCTATCACAGGGCTAACACAGAGACAAACAACCATTTACACTCACACCTAGAGTCAATTTAGAGTCCAGAGAGTCCAGAAAATACTAAACAAATCCTGAAACAGCCATTAAAAACAATACATGAGAAATTTTGAGTATTGGGTCATTTTGGTATCACTTTATCTGTCTCTTCTTACCCTGATGTGACCATTACTCTGGAACAGGGTCAATCTGATCCTGGTCATCAGACCACATGACCTTCTTCCATTACCCCAGAGTTTTTATGCTCTCTAGTAAATTGAAGCCTTTTTCCAGTTAGCCTCACTGATTAGTGGTTTTCTTAAGGCTACACTTCACTGTCCGGTTCCAGTCGCTTGAGTTATTTAGTACAGTAAAAACATAAACATGCTCAATGAACTTTTCAGAAAAAAATACAATTGTAAAATGACAAATATATCGAAACACTTTTTAAAATACAATATTAAATATTAATAATATTTCTCCAGTTGTCCATGATCTGAAGGAAAACTGGGAGAGAGTTTAAAACTGCATTTTCGAGTGAAGTTGACAACTGCTCTCCACTCTTTAATTCAACATTAAATGACAAGATTTTGTAAAGAATTTTTTTTAAAAGGGACAAATTAGATTGACCATGATTTCGTGTATAAAAGCATCAAAAAGTTGGAACAAGTTGGGGCAGGGCTGTACTTGATCCACTAATGAAGTGATCCACTAATGAAGGCTGGGCTTTTTATTTAAAGTCACATTTTCTGTCTATATAAAGCCAGTACATTTGAAAGTTCTTCAGAGATAAAAATGGCTAAGACAAGGAACCTAATGCAGGAAACACGCCTGAAGATACAGATTGTCAGCCAGGAATGGTACAGCTGCCACCAGATCGCCAGGAAGTGCAGATGCAGTCCTTCAGCAGTTGGATGCGCTCTGCAGAAATACAGACAAACCAACAGCTTGGAAGACAAACAAAGATCTGGGCGTCCAAGTGTTTCTTCAGCAAGAAATGATGGATTCTGATCAGCATGTGCAGTAAAAACCAACAAATGACTTCACAGGAGCTCCACTAGCAGTGGTCAAACCAAACTGGTGTCCAGTGTTCCACCCACACTGTACGTGGCTTAAGGTGCTACAAGGCTGTCAAGAAGCCCCTCTGTCAGACAGAGCTAACCTCAAGCACACACAAACTGGACAGTCAGTAATTGGAAGAAGATTCTGTGGTCAGATGAGTCCAGTTTCCAGCTTTATCTTCCCCCTGCTAATATGAATGAATAATATGAATACAGAAGACCAGGAGAAGCATTATCTCCAGCATGTACAGAACCTACTGTCAAACATGGTGGAGGCAGTATCATGGTTTGGGGATGCATGAGTGCTGCTGGTGTTGCTCATCTCATTGTCTGTGAT
Source organism: Mugil cephalus (assembly GCF_022458985.1). NCBI lineage: Eukaryota > Metazoa > Chordata > Actinopteri > Mugiliformes > Mugilidae > Mugil > Mugil cephalus. The sequence goes on from NC_061779.1 coordinate 27,499,174, forward strand.
GGTACATTGAACTCTGCCAAATATTTTGCCATTCTCCAAACCCACATGCTCCCTTCTGCACAGCACTGTTCCATTGAGGTCCAAACTGGATGTTTCAACAAGGTAATGGTCTTTGCCACACATCCAGGACCAGCAGAAGTTGGCTGCAGGAGCACAGTATCCAAGTCTTAGAGTTGCCAGTTCAATCCCCGGACATGAATCCCATTGAAAATCTGTGGTGGATTATTTAAAGGTCTGTGTCAAAGCACAAACTAAAGAATTTAGAGGAATTAAAAGTAGTAATTTAAGAAGAATGGGACAAGATTAGCCCTCAACAGTGTGAAATTCTCATGAGGAACATGCCAGCCAGGATTAGAGCTCTACTGCTAATGGCAGGCATATTAAATATTAATATGATGAAGTGATGGTTTAGTTTTTAGTTAGTTCAGTTTTGAACACATTCTCTGTTATTTGTTGACTTTGATACTGACAACGTTGAGAACTGAAACGCTTTATTGAAACTGTCGGGAATTTTATTTTGTTTTTCATTCATTCATTTATTTTTATTTCATTTACTTTGTTTAACAAATTTGTATTTGTTTGTCTGGCTAATGAAGTCACACCGTTATTATAAATATTATACAATATCCCACAAAGATCTCATGATAATATTTACAATTGTAATATTTTGAGGGTGTACAAAAACTTTTTTCCACCACTGTATATTACATCAAGATATGAAGAGACAGTTGGTATAAATGGGCTAACAGAGCTAAGCCTTGCAAAGCTAACACAAAAAAATGAGAAAATACTTACTACTTAAAATAACTTACTACAGATTGGTTTAAGTGTTGGTGAAACTAATGGTAGTAACACCACCAAAAAGCCAAAAGAAAAACACATCATATGTCTAACCTATTTGTTACAGCCCCAGTGCCCCCCGATCCGCTTTCATTCATTTAATTCTTGCAAGTGACTGACAGGTGTCACGTCACACCTCAATATTTTCCACAACAAGTTAAGAGCCTGGGATCGCTTTGGCCAAGCAATGTTCATATAACTTAAAGGGACAAAATCATAAGTTTTTTGTTTCATGGTTTGAAAGAAAGGACTGGTCAACAAATCTGAAAGATCTGAAAGCTGTCCATGTTACGAAAATGCTCATTCAGCATTGCGGGACATATGGTTGGATATAGTGGTTAGTGACACTTTTTCCCATAGTGTAGTGTCAGTCGTCATAGTTTGAGTAAGTGAAGATTCTCAGCTAAAGCTATGTAATTAAAGTCATTACATGTTTTGTTAATATATTACATGAAAAACCTGAGGCAGTTAAAAATATGTTTTTTGTTCGTGTTTTCATACTGTGATATCATATTCTACTGTCGTGGGTTCAAACTACACACTCATTTCATTCAATAAATTTGTGAAGTTGAAAATTTTCTTTGATTTGGGTCACAGCTTGTCATTAAGGGGTGATTTAGGGATCCTGAACCCAGACCAGTTGAGAACCACTGATGTAGAGCACTAAAAGGGTATAGTGTACCTGTAATTGATGTAACCGTCCTTTTTCTACTGTGTTAACTGTTAAATCGGTATTATGCATTTGTTAGCCCACCAACCAAATTTCACCACCAGCCCCCACAGAATATATGTATTATATACATACATATTTGGTTATTCAGGAAACTGAGACAACATTACATATCTTAATTGTCTTCACCTATTTTCATTTATATAGTGATTCTCACTACTAAAAACTTGATGTGCAACTGAGCTACTGTGACCAAAAAAATCCCTTGCGGATGAATAAAGTCTCACTAAATTTAAGTCTATGGAGAACACTGAACAACAGTGGGAAGAACAAAGCCACTGCTCTCCACAAAGATTTGCACTGTGCTAAAGATAATGTGGACAAGCCAGAGACTTTAGGAAAAAGGTTTTAAACTTCTCACCTCATTCCACCCATTATATACAGTGATGGTGATGTCCATCTTTGGGAATTCTACAAAGTCTAAAAGAAAATGTCAGGACCTCTGTCCATGAGCATAATCTGAAGAAAAACCGGGTCATGCAGCAAGATGACAACTCACAGCGCACAAGTAAACAACGAAAGAAGTCAAAATCCATAGAAATGTCGTGGAAGGATCTGAAACAAGCAGTTCATGCGAGGAAACCCACTAACAACTCAGAAATGAAGAGGAATGAGCTAAAATTCCTCCAAGCCTCTCACAGATGACTGATCAGCAGTTACCAGAAATGTTAAGTTGTTATTTCTGCACAAGGGGGTCATGCCAGATACTGAAAACAAGGGTTCACTTACTTTTGCTATGTACAAAGGATTCATTTTAGCGAATGCATTAACACACAAGTTTAATATTTTAATTTAATTAGGGTTCTTTGTCTACCTGGTTTGGTCTGGTGTGAAAATCTGCTGATGTTTTGAGTAATTTTTATGCAGTATACTTTTAAACAGCACTGTGTAGCCCCCAGTGATGGTCTCTTGCTGTTTCTTCCATTTTGTGATTTTGTCTAACCCCTGCTTTCTTGTATCTATTGGCTGCTTTCATTCTCAGATCTCCTGAAAAATCTTTCTCCTGCATCAACTTGGCTCAGCTCTCTGGATTTTTCTCCCTTTGACATAAACCTAAGTTACATACACATTGTTCACAATTAATTTTGTTACCACAAAGTCTGATTTAGCCGGCCACAATGACTTATTTTGATCAATCGCAACACATACTTTATGCTCCTATATATACACCATCACAACTCATCTCAATTTTGCAATAGGAAAAACAATCTGCAAAACAGTTATTCACTGAAAGGTTCAAAAAATGCTTACCTTCAGAGTTGGCCTTTATTAGTTCTTCATCTTTATTCTAAAACAGACATATTCAGCTTTAAACTTGCAATATTTGGTCAATAACATAAAAAGCAATTTACTACCTGACAAGGAGATTACTGTACTTTACAGTCTGCTGATGTGGTTGATGTTGAGCTTTGTAATGGGTAATTAGATGAAATAGATAAAATATAATATATATATGACAACATTTTAGTATATATAGGTATAAAACATGTATTCATACTGCAATTCATGAATAATTTAGGGAGCTATAAAACATTTACAAGGAAGAGCCTACAGGAGCAGAGACCAGGACCTGTACAAGCTGACAAAGGAGATCAAGGCAAAGAGGAACTACGCTGAAAAGTTGTCAAACCGCTTCTCTGCCAACGACTCTACAACAGTTTGGAAAGGCCTGCAGACCATAACCAACTACAGGAGACCATCCCCCAACCCTGTGGCGAGCCCCCGCCTGGCAGAGGATCTCACTTTGTCTTTCATTCCAGGTTTGGAAGAACTTTCACACCTTCCACTTCCCCCACCATCTCTATCACAAAAGATATACCTGCACCCCAAACCCCCCTACCATCTGACCCGTGCCTGCACTGAGGATTTATGAAGATGTGTGTCAGCTCTTTCAAAGACAGAGGATCAGGAAGGCTCCAGGACCTGATGGTGTGTCTCTGTCCTGCTTGAAAGTCTGCGCTGATCAGCTGGCTCCCATCTTTACTCAGATCTTCAACAGTTCCCTGGAGTTGTGTGAGGTTCCCTCCTGCCTCAAAAGTCCCCTATCACAAGATTAAATGACTACAGACCAGTTGCCCTGCCGTCTGTGGTCATGAAATCCTTTGAATGACTGGTGTTGGCCCACCTGAAGGACATCACTGACCCCCTGCAGTTTGCTTAGTGGGCAAACAGACCCGTGGATGATGCATGATCCGTGGTGCAGAGTCAACGTGGCTCTGCGTAGTGCAGAGCCACGTTGACTCTGCACCACCTGGACTCTGCAGGGACCTACGCACGGGTTTTGTTCATGGACTTCAGCTCCAGATTTTTATTTTGTTGCACCATTGAGCAAAGCGACCGGAGTCAAATTCCTTGTATGTGTTCACATACCTGGCCAGTAAAGCTGATTTTGATTCTGATTTAATGTGAGCTGATCGCTGATCTAAAATGAGGAATATCTATGTCTTGTAAAGTCTTTACAAAGGAATTTAAGCTCAGTTATCTTCTGAACAGAAAAACAAGACAAACAGAATGATACAATATAGGAATTTTGACTTCAACTGGGCATTTGATATAAAATAATGGAAAAACATCTGCAATCTCATGAAATAAAAGAAATCTGTAGACTTGTAGAAAACACAACTGCAGTAAAATTCATTCCCACTGTGATGATATGTGGGCAAATGGGGCATTTCAAACTTCAAAATAGCTGGACCACTCTGTGATAAAGGAATAACAATAACTAGAAAATTCCAGCGGACATTTTGAGACTGGCAATGCTGCTGGTTGATGTTGCATGCTTTTATTTTGAAGGAGTAGTTTTGTAATTTTATTTAGAAAATTTGGCTCGATAGAAGGAGGGCTGGGGTCAGGGTGAAGAGTGTTTCTTCTTATTATTAGGGCCACGGGGCAAAGCACCGAGGCACTATTGTTATACTACGTGTTTCTTCTTCTTATTTTTCCTCCTCCTCCCTTTTTTCGTCCCTCCTACAGCTTGAAGGAGGATGAGTTATATATTAAAACGTGCGGTTTGATCGGGATCGGTGTGCTATTACTTTTCTCGACGAAATACAAATATGCGAAAAATTTTGCATTGAAATTAATACATGTTTCTAACATTCCACAAACAAGTCTGCCAAAACATTGTGACCACCCACACCATTACAGTCGGATGGGGAACTTTAATAATGCAGCAGTTGTGACCCAGCTGTGGGCCTGGTCTCTGTGGCAACAGAATGCTGGGTCCCAAACAAGCTGCCAAAAGATTACGACCACCTAGGTTTAGTGTGAGGCGAATATCCAGCTTCTCAATATCAGTGCTCAGTGAAACATGATCATATGTCTGTCTGATTAGCTCTGGTCATGAGTTTGATTCCCATATTGACAGAGATGGTACCTCCGGCAGTATCTCCCCGTGACCTTTAAGAAGGTGTGTCATTACCAAGGTGTCACACAAGGAACATCTCATGATGGGTAAAAGCAAAGAACTCTCTCAAAACCTTTGTAACTTTATTATCCTCATTCTGATGGCATTGGTTACAGAAGGATTTCTAAACTTCTGGACATTCCAGTGAGCACTGTTGGACTTTGAAAACTTTGATCAATTTTGAAGAAAGACTGAAGTTAAAATAAAATCCCAGGTCGATTGCTGGGTTATTTGGTCCTGGATTAAATGCCAAATAAACCCTTTCACAGTGCATGAAAAACCCGGGTTGTAAACCATGAACAAACCGCAGCAGGTATCAAACCGCCATTTTGTGGGGGAATAAAATGCTACACTTGTCGTACCTTGTACAAACTTTCATGCATTTTTCTACTCCAAAGCATGAGGTCACGAGTGATCTTTCAGCAAAGATTTCAGAATGTTGCCGATTTTTTCAGGCGTCTCCAATCATTTATATGGGGAAAAAACTGAATTACAGTACAACACATATTTCTATACAGTATATATACTATAACAACTATTAGTAATAACATATATAAATGTACATTTAAATATTTCATTGTTTACTTGCTCTTCCTCAATTAAAGAGAAGATAGGCAGGCATTTTGTTTCTTTTGTTTTCACAGTCAGACGGTGATAAACCAGGCCTTTTTTTGTTATACTTTATTTCATTTGTTTGGCTCAAGCCCTCACAGCACTTCCTTCACCCCAACATTGCAGAAAACCTTTATTTGTAAATAATTTGTAAATAAATGCTCACTTGCCACAAATGCACCTTGGGTTTTGCTTTACTGGCCGTCACTGTGGTGGTCTCTTTTGCAACCTACTAATGTCTAACCCTAGCCTAAAGATTGTGATTGTGACCCAGATTGTAGGTCACAATCATTATATTAAGTACAAAAGCATATGCATCTGTAAATGATCTTTTCCAAGTTATTTTATTTATTATATTTTTATATAATTATATTTTTATCACTTTTGGATTCATATTTTAAGTTTAAGAAAAATAGCAAAACCAAATCAAAAGAGAGTCTTCACGGTCTACAAGAATCACACCAAACCGACCTGGCTCACCTTGGTGTCAGAAGGTGGAGTTTTGGCCATACCCATTCTTTGCAGCATCACCTGGATCTTATGTTCAAAACCAGATGTGCTCTCAGATGCATGTTTCTGGAAGACAGTACATGAATGTTTGCAACAATAAATATCAATCAATCAAACAATAAATCAAACTTTATTTATATAGCACACAGAAATGCAAAATGTCCTCTCTTTGCACAAATGTCCTCAATCTGATGGTGTAATACTTAAACTGGTCCTCAGAAAGATAGCTGTACAAGTACACAAACACACACACACACACACACACACACACACACACACCTCACTTCTTTGCACAAATGTCCCCAATCTGATGGTGCAAAACAAAAACTGTTCCTTGGAAAGACACATGCAGGTAAAACACCAGGCTTAACATTGTGCTTGATGAAAATGGAACCACTTGCAGGCAGAGTTGATCTTCTCTCAATAACTGACCCAGAACACTTATATTAAGACTAATTAACTCACTCTAGTCACTACCACTATATACTAAACTTTAGGTTAGATTAGATTCAACTTTATTGTCATTCCACATGTACAGGTACAGAGCAACGAAATACAGTTAGGCATCTAACCTGAAGTGCAATAAGCAGAAAGTCCACGTAGCATAAATATATTATAAAAATGGTGAAAAACCCTGTCCACTGTTGGCTTAGTAGTTCATATGACAAGCTACCTACTGACAAGCCAATTTCAGTGTAATTTAATGCAAAAGTGCTGAGGCAAGAACATATGAATACACTGAAACACTGTCTTGTAGTACAGATCACATTAATTAATAATTAATTGAATATTTGAACCCTGAAGAGATTTTTCAAAGGAAGTTTCTCCAGTTATAGACCATGGCTGAGTCTCAAGTAAAGTACTTTTCAATTATGAACAAATTCAATTTATGAACAAACAAATTCATAAAGGGATGAGTAAAAAGACTTAACAAGCCCGAAAGAAGCTTGCCAGTTGAGTTACTCATTTGATGGATCTTGTAGGAAGATGCTTGTCCGTTTCCTTTGAGAGCCATTTCCTTCGACTGGGTCTGTCACCGTGCTCCTAATAGTTATTGTGAGAATGTAATATAAGCCATTCTGTGTCCATTGTGTGAGAAGATTAAGCTGCCTGCAAGTTGGGGCACTGTTTCTGAAAGTGTTTTAATTAATTGATATATCATCGGTTCCTGTTATATTCTATATAAACAATGCCTCCATGTATAGCTGTTGTCATGGTTATTTACTAGGCATCTACTGCTACATCTATCTGTCTGTCTGTCCATCTATCCCAAACATACAACTGCTGTCAAGCTTCTTCTTGCCATTTGACCCATATATTCTTTTCTTGCCCCAGATTACTTAAAATTTTAAACATTTTTTGAAAGACTTTATCAAAGGCTTCAGATGAGTTAAAAACAACAGGAACAAATTAGGGAACAGAGAGGAATCTTTAAATGTGGTAAAAATGTCTCTTATAAAATAAAACTTGGTTCTTATCCAGTGTATAGGAATGTACTGTATAGTTGTTATTTTGCTAACACCTCATTCCCATTAAGGGCCATTCCACTTCCACTGTATTAGACAATCCCTTTGTGTGTTATGTTTATCGCCAGACTGACCTTACTAAGTGTATTATCCTTGTCTTCAGGCTCTAATGCTGTCAGCAGAATGAGACTCTGGCTCTTGCCCTCTCTCAGAGACCTCTTGGTCACCTTCAGTCTCCTCACTCCATACGGAGTCCCGCCCAGCTGGGTACCCTGCTCAGTTAGAGGTGAAATGACCACAGGACTGGGGGTGTGACCTGGCAAGACAGGAATGACCTCTTTTTCCAGGTTGGCGGGCATAGCAGTGATGAAGTCAGGGCTGGTGGTGATGGTGGGATGAATGGTTTTTGTGTCACTGACAGGTGTCGTACTGGTTAATTTCTTGGCAGATGCAGTCTTTTCCCTTTCATCACCTGCAAGATGATGACTGGTGATTCCTTCTGTGGTGGTGGCGACATCATTAGAAATGTTAGCATCCTCTAGTGACCTTGACCCTTTCTCTCTCTCTCTCTCCTTGTTCCTCTCTCTCTCCCTTTCTTTGCCCTCACGGAGGGGACGAATGAGGTCTGCAATGGAGGCCCTTTTGACTTTAACTACCTCTCCCCCTCCTACCTCTCCCCCACCTGCCTTGACAGCTCGCCCAGCTCGAGCCTTCTTGAAAGCGAACAAGTCACCAAACTTTCTCTTGATATTTCTGGTAGGAAGTGTGATGGTGGTGACACAAGAGGAGTCGAGGGCAGTGGAGGATGTAGAGAGGGGTGGAACATCAGAGGACATAAAGGATGTATCAGCAGATGCAACAGAAGAGGAGGTGACCATGGCTGAGCTAGAGGAGGTGACAATGTCAGATGAAGAGGTAAGGGGAGTTGAGGCTGTGGGGGTGGAGCTTGATTCTGAAGGAGTGGCTTGTGCAGGGTTTGACTCCTCCCACTTGTTTTTTCTGCAGCAGGGAGACAGCCAAAAGAGCAACAGACAAGAAAAGGCACTCAGTACTACAACTACTAGCACAGAACCCAAGACACATGCTTGTCTCAGATATGAAAAAAGAATGTCCATATAATCAGCAGACAGAGCTTATTACATCCCAACCTGTTATTTAGCGTCATTGTAACATTAAAATCACTGCCTCTCTAACACATACTTTGACCAGCATAACATTTTCTTCAATATGACTTAAATTCAGGAATTTTGCCTGCAGTAACAAAGCAAGAATGGGAACTATACATACGTGCACCTAATCTGACCACATGGATGCAAAGCTGTCAGTTAATTTTGATATAATGGCCCAATCAATAAATAAATCCATGAATGAAAAATGGTATTATTCCACTTTATTTTTACCATGACTTAGGCGAACCTAGGCGTAACTAAACAAACTGTAGATAGTTACACATTATTATATTATTGATTGTGTGACATATGAGGTTATATCCATTAAAGTGTAGATCTTAAAGATTGGCCTATCTACTCTGTAATCTCTGAATCTCTGTATGAGCTAAATGGAACCAAATCAAGATGCAGAAAGATGTAAACTCTGTATGTTGCAGACAGGAGAGGAAGGAGGGGTGTGTGTTGTTTGAATTATGTTCTGTAGGTTCACAGTCCTTAACTCAGTATTTGCACCAGTGGAAACCAGATATACCAATCTAGATACCAGATCTACAAGCTCATTTCCACTTGAGTCCATCATCATTTGATGAAGAATGTGTGCTCTGTGTTGTCATTAGAAACTTTACATTTGAAAATCATATCAGCCTTATGATTGATGCTTGAGAAGTGACTGAACAGAGCAACCACTTGCAGCTAAATTGAGGTTAAAAGGGAATAGTTCCCTCTCTAGCCTTGTCACTTGCTGATAGTTTTGGTTTATTATTACATTTGTCTTTTTGTGTTTTCATACTATATTATATGAACATTATCTTCTACTGTCCCAGGTTCACAATCTGCACAATCTTTTCATTCAATAAATTTGTCAGGTTGAAGATTTTCTTTGATTTGGGTTGCATCTTGTCTTAAAGGTGTGATGGTGGGTCATAAAGCCAGACCAGTTGAGAATCACTGAACCACTGATGTAGACCACTAAAAAGTATAGTGTACCCGTAATTGATGTAACTGTGTGTATTGTAGATTATGTTCCTTTTGCTGCTGTGTTAAACACACACACACACACACACACACACACACACACACACACACACACACATATATATATATATACACACATATACATATACACACATATATATATATATACACACACATTTATATACACTTTGGAAGCTGGAGCCCATGTCAACACTATAAATACCATCAGTATGACACTTAATATGCGGCTCTCGCTTGGCAAACTCTCAGCTCACACGGTGCATAAACTGACATCAACGACAAAAAAAACACAAGAACACAAAACACTACAACCACAGCATAAAGTTTAGTAGTACTTCACAGTGTGCTGTAAAATGGACTAGTGTAGCTGGGATTTGTGGTATTTCATGACTAACTTACATATTCTGCATGTCATGGTAGAATGGGCTTCCTCTTTAGTGAAGTATCTCCACACACTTGATGAACCACTGCTAGGTTGCTGCAATGACCCACTGGGCTCCTGACCGGTGTTCTCAGAGGCGTCTGTGTCATGTGATCGGCAGCTAGTTGACTTCTTGCTTAAAGCTTACTGAGCTTAAAATTTGTAATTGTTGCTACAGTGTAAAAAGCTCTTTCCACCTGTGTTTTTATTTTCCCAAGAAGATGACCACATTGTTGGCCAGCACCTGATGCTTGAACTAGTCATATTCAGGCAGTGAGATTGAAAGCTTTGTAAAACTGAGTCATGTCAAGAAGAACATAATGCAGACTGGGAATGTGTATTAATATGACGTTACAGGGAAGTCAAAGAGGGTCTTAGAAACGACACAAAATTATTCAGCATGCACAAGTTTAGTACATAACAATGCACCCACAAGCTATCTGAAGCTATCAAAAGAAGATTTGATGCACCATGTGTGCTTAGAAGCGCAACACCGAAAATGGTGCGGTCGGAAACAGTGTCTCGTGGTGCAGCGTTCCGAACACTGTGTAGTCAAATACACCAGTGTGCCGGTATATAAAAAATTCATATCATGACGAAAAAAAATACCGGTATTCGGTATGAACCGTATACCGCCCAGCACTACCTTAAGGTGCTGGGTCAAGAATGAAACAATGATTACCTTATCTTTGGGATGTATGGTTGTTTTGTTAGAATTGTTCAAAATCACAGATGTAAAAAGGTCCCATGGAGTGATGCCTTTAATTAAGTTTTAACTTATTGTTGTCACGTTAAGCTTCTGATAACATCGTCAGAGTCTGCGTGTGAAAGAGGTTAACAAAAGTAGCAGTATATAGGCTAAAAATTGCAGTTCATACAGCTTATGGTTCTGACACTTTTTATTCTTTAAGTTACAACTCTGTAGTTGCACACAAAAAGAAAAAAATATGTTGTCATTGAACACAAAGAACACAGTTTGGTTAGTAGTTTAACCAAACGTTCTGCCAACTCAAAAAAAGGTAAAAAAAACTGAAAGATGTATTTTTTTTCCATTTTTACATCTGCCACTTTTACCAGCTGTGAAGTTGTCATAAGAAGTGCAGAGTAAGTTCAATCAGGAAGAACACCTTTGGCTCATTAGAGATGGGAATTGATGAGATGTTATCAATATAAATGAATTCTTCTTATCTAGACTCCCTGCAGTTCACTTTTATGGATGGAAAGTTAGTCTTGCACTCCAAAAGGCAGTGGCAAAAGGCATGACATAATTTTCCAATTAGGGGCCCATATGTTCAAATCCCTTGTGTTACATTTCATCGCATGTCTAAACCAACGTATGATCACAATCAGATATGCTGCAGGATACTGTATCCACTTTCTGAGATGGCTGGCATGTTCTCCAACAGATGAAGCAGAATTTGTACTATTAAATCATTGCATCTCTCCAACCCCAGCCCTACTGCCTCTAATCTGACCATTCAAATGCACAAATATTTTATAATGACAAGATAGACATGATAATAATAGAGATATAATAATAGTGGCCCTTGACCTCCCTTTTCGAATTACAAATAGAAACTACTGCCACCCACTGGTATGAAGAGTTATTTTCTTTCACATAGGTTCAGAATGTATTACTCAGATAGCTGCATGATGGTGTAATTTTTGTCCAGGCAATATGAGGCTACATCTCTCAAATATAATCACAACATGGAATAGAAGGTTGAATGATTATCCAAATCAAAGTTATCCAAAACTGAAAGCCAAACTTACAAAGAACAAGGAGAATGCAGGCTATTATAAGAGAACCAACTGATATTTCCTGCAGCCTCATGAGGTAACGGTCAAGTTAAGTTAGTCTGGTTATAAGACTCTCCTATACAAAGCATGGCCTTACCTTCTCCTTCTCCTACTCAAAATCTATGGCAACCTAGGTATCTCGTTTTCGGAAGACCTTTTATTTCACATTTTTCATTATAAATTAAGAAAGTATTTTTTCTTTCCTGACTGAAACACAGCTCAGTGTAACTTCAGTCAGGAAGACTATCTTCATACGCACTCACTCACAAATGTCTCTTTCTGTCTTCCTGCTGCTGTAATTAGTTGACTGTGGGAGTTTAAAAATGTTGCCACAGTCTCATTCAGTCAATTATGTCCTTGTCGTCAAAATTAAATACATTTGTCCTCTGCTGCCATCAGATTTTCATAATTTCCTAACTGCTGTGACCCTCCTCCAACACATTTACCTCCAGTCTTCACATCCAGGGTCTATTCAAGCTCATCAGAGAACTCTCCTAATCTCCATTGAGTCTATTTGATGCAAACATTCATATTTTTCTATTTTGCACATAATTAAATAAAAAATAAAAACTTTTGTTCACTCAGAACAAAGTCACCCCAAATAAGCTGTCTCATTGTATTGATTTCACATCCATTTCTCTCTTTTTGGCTTTCAGTGCTGAATATTACTGTTAAGTCTACAGCTGTAGCTGAGAGCACAACAAAGTCAGGAAATGTACCATTATTATTAAATGTCAAATGATGATGAATGATTCATTTGTTGAGTTTATACTTAAAGGAAGTCCACAAAGTGCCTCACAGTTCAGGATATGAAATAAAAAGATCTATATCAGTACAATAGAAAATTGAATGGAAAAATGCAAAAACGTTGAAAGGCAACAGTATCTAATTATTCTATACGTTTAAGTGAAACTGTATGTCTCCGTGAAGTATAAAAAAGTAACACATCAAGAGTCTAAAAACTAAATAATCAAGGTTTTACATGATGGTTTTGATGAGGAACATGTTTATGTTTGTTGCCTTGTATGTACTTACAGCTGGTTTCAGAAAACTGTGTACACCTGGTCTGGCCCTACTTCTGGGCCCAGATGTATGCATGATGGATAGAGAAAGATGTTTGTTAGTTTACTGGTGTGTAAGTTCAACTTACAGTGCATAGTCAGGGATAATTTTCTTGGTGAAGAACTCCTCTACTCCTTCATCCACTTTGGCCTCAATCTCTACCTTTGAGAGTAGATCCTGCAAGAAATATAACACATATATAAACTGCTTATTGTATACATGTGTACCTTGTAAAACAGGGAAATATACAAAAATCACCTTATGTATGTTTGTATCCTGTTGATATTTTCACAAAGAAACCAAATTGTGAGTGGCAAATAAAGTGGTCCATTAATTTGCATCCCATGAACTGTATGCCAATGTTAAAATGTGTGACTTGAGAGGCCCATCCATTTCTCAAGTCTATTATTGACTGAGAGCAGAGGAGCCGTGCCGCACATTAAGATATTAGGCTGTACAGCCATCATACTTTCAGTTGATAAAATTGTTGGTGGACCAAGTTCTCATTGAAGAATTATAGCCACATTCCCCAGGTCATTTCTAACAGGTATTAGGGTACTAATCATTAATGCCACAGTCCTACCATCAATAAATAAACAAATTCAATAAACATCTTACACTGTGTGACTGTCAACACCGTTGGTTGAGGCTGGTACACTCTAATTTTGTAACAAGCAGGAAGACAAAAAATATTGCTATTAATGTCTCTTCTCTTGTGATGAGTTCATTTGAAAATATTAATTAGAATGAAGAGGAGACAGGCCATCAAATGAACCCAAATTCTGTTTGGTCCAAAATCTACACTAAAGAGATTGCCGTAGATGAAGTGATTGTTCTCAATCTGACCATGAATGAGTCCTTTAAAAGAACACATTCATTCATTTTCTGGAAGGTCATCTACATGAACAACAGACTGGACTGAAGGGACAACAGTGATGCTGTGTACAAGAAGGGCCTGGGTAGACCTTTTCTCAGGTCTTTCAATGTGTGCAGTGAATTACTAGAGTCTTTCTACCAGTCTGTGGTTGAGTGCCCTGTTCTTTGCTGTGGTTTGTTGGAGAAGTAGTACCAGCAAAAAGAGACATCAGTAGGATCAACAAATTGATCCAAAAGTCTTGACATGTGATTGGTAGGGAGTTGAAGTCATTTGTCTCAGCAAGGGACACGAGGACATTGGATAAACTGCTCTCCATTATGGACAATCCATCTCATCCACTGCATCAAACATTTGAGGGTCAGAGGAGCTCATTCTCCAGCTAAATTATTCAGCTCTGCTGCCATAGTGAACACTACAGAACTTCTTTTACTCTATATTCTATCCAGCTGTATAATAGCTCATCTTTTTGTGAAAATTAAGCTACTGTGATCAATTAATTTCCCTTGTGGATCATTAAAGTCTGTCTAAGTCACCCTGGAAAGATCACCAGTCTATCATAGGGCTAACACAGAGAGACAGACAACCACTCACACTCACACCTACAGCCAATTTAGAATCACTGATTAACAAGATAGTGGGGAAGCCACAAAGAAAGTCCACAAAGAAAGGCCCCAGTCCGCTGACGGATTCGAACCCAGAACATTGCTGCTGTGAGGCATCTGTAAAGCAAGATTTTGGAATGCCATGTCCAATGTGAAGAGGCTAGAGTAATCCTTATCCTCATGCACGCTTCAAACCTTTACTTTTTTCTATTTACCAATTCAAGAAACTCATCAGTTTTACATCCCCTTTCTTACTGTTTAGGGGCATTCATTGTAACAGTACACTAGTGAATCAAAAATAAAATACTGAACATACTGTATATTATACTCTATATGCTGTAGCGTGGATAAAAAAAATATTTGATGAGTTTTGAAATGTACTTGATTAGGCTGTGTTTAAAACTCTATTAGAAGATGTTGATTCTAATGGTTCAAGACGTGTCTGAAGAAATCCTACTATAGTTTCTGTTAAGTCTTCTGCTAAAAATATAACTAATTCTGTTTGCATCACTAAACACAGGGCACAATTACAATTAGAAATATCACAGACATCGTCTCTTACCACCTTTACTGTGTGAAGTCTCATTTGTAGATGGAGAAAACCCTTAGATCCAGAAACTAGTATTGCCCCATTTAGCAGAAACAACAGTTAAAACCAGATCAAATCCATAACCCTCCATTTCCTCTTTTCGAGAAATGTTTAGTGTACTTAGGATCAATGTCCCTTTGAGAGGTCCACTTCTGGTTCAATGTGGACACACAGCCTCACATTATCTCATTAAGATTTTATGGTTCAGTTGAGAACTGCAAACTGTCCAGTTCCTGTGACAGCAAAGCAAGCCCAAACTTTAGAAATCATAACATTCCTACTTTACAGCTGATTTGGGTGTGTACCAAAGGGCATTAGACTGATTGACAGACTGATAGACTGTTACAGTCATAGACTAATTGATCATAGACTGTATTTTTTGTAGCAGCCAGTCCTGGACAAACTGGCAGGCATTTGAAATCTACATCGCTTGATGACACAATTCAACACCAATATGGTAGGTTCCACTGTCACTCCCTTAGACGATTCTTCTACATACATTCAAGGCACCAAGTACAAATAGTAAAATTAATTTTAATTGGTGCTTATTAACTCTAGAAAAGGTAATAGTGTCAGAAATCAGCTTGGTCTATGTATATGCGTATACAGTATTTTTCTGTACTTCTGTAACATGATTCACAAAGGAGATTAAGTGAGTTGTCACTCAGCCTATAAATGCTGACATTGTGTGTCAACACTTTTCTTACTAGAAACTGACTTTCTTTTTGCAAGATGAAGGGTAGCCCAATAAGATTGGAGGAATGACGTTCCATTTAAGATTAGATAAGACTAGATTAGATAAGTGTTCAGACCTTGCATTAGACATCCAACTCCAAATGCATCTCCAGATCCAAAGCCAGTTTTGGGCTGTCTATGCAAATAAACCGTGACTGGGGCACAATATTGTAACAGAAGTTGTTTCTAATGGATTATTCATACTGCTCCAGAACTGAGAACTCTCCGGTGAATCTGAGAATCTCCGTTAATAAAGGTAAATAAAGCCACCAGTCACTGAGGAAATACTTAACCACACACAGCTCCTCATAAATCTATAGGCTGCATTAATAATTAAACCAGAATCACACTTGTGCACTCATATTAAATACTGCCATTTGTAAATGATTACTTAGATTAATTTAGTTGGTTGGACAGCCACAGGACAGAATATTTTAAAAAGCTTGTAGCACCCTAAAATGTAATAATTTCCTGAAATTGTAACACAAAACTTATGTGCAAGTTATGTAATAAAACCCAATAATGTAATAACTTAACCAATAATTCAATAAAATATCCTGACTGATTGTAAATACATTTTTACCGATAATGTAATACGTTATTACATTATTGGGAATTTATGTATTTATTTTTTCAAAACTGATAATGTAATATTTGACAGATAATGTAATATATATGCTCATTTTTAGTCCAGAGTTCTACATTTTGTGTTTTGATAATCTAAAAATGTTATACACACAAAACAACAGAATGACTATTGACAACTAAATGACAACTTTGTCTCATGGTACGAAGCAAACCACCTTTGGCTCAATACAGCTAAAGCCACAGAGATGGTAGTGGTTTTCTGGAGGTCCTTTGCCTACCTGCAGCCTGTAACCATAAATGAGGAGTGTGTAGAGGTGGTTCAGATCTATAGGTACCTGGGTCTACAGCTGGATCACAAGTCACAAGTCTCTATTTCCTGAGGAGGCTATGGCTATGGCACTCTCCTCACTGTGAGGAACCGTATGTACTGTGGTCACTGCCAATACTTATTACACAGCTATACATATATACACACACACACACACACACACACACACACACACACATAGTTATATAGTCATATAACTTAAACATCTTTTACATTTATTCATCCCGTAGGAAATTCAATATCCAATAGCTTCATCACATAGAAACAAAGTATCTAATGTAATCTAATGTAATCTAATCTAATATAATCGGAACATCCCAGAGTACCCAACTCCTAAAATATATGCAATATACTTCCCTGCAGGGATCTTGAATCTCACACACATGCACATAATGATAGTGACTACACAGAGCAAGGGAATGTACAGGAAAGATGGCTACGATAACAAGGAGACAGCGAGAGCATACCATAGAGAGATGGTAGGTATTTTGTGGAAAAGAGAAATTACATTCATGTGACTGTGTGTGTGTGTGGATACAAGTGATCTAAAATCAAATCAAAACTTGTATCGTCATTGGTGTGCAGATGTATTTGCAGTACTACCTGAGGCCTGGAGGAGGGGGGCTGCGTGTGTGTGCGCCGTGGCCGTGGTCGGTAGGCGGTGTAGTGCCTTAGAGTCTGTCCCTGGGTGGGTAGAGGCTCCATGGAAGAAACGGAGGATCCAGAGCTGGGGAGGGGATGTGGGCTGGGGCCACAGCCGAGGAAGGGAGCCTCTCCTCTGTGTAAACCTCTGTGGCAGGCTGTCTTTTCCTTTGGAGCTTGAGTGGCGATGGAGTAAAAGAGGGGACGAGTCGGAGGAGGAATCAATGATGCTCCTCTCGCGCCTGATATCGCTTCTACAACATCCACAGCCACCACCTCCCCCTCCTTCTGCCTTTTCCCCCTCTGTCCTGGGGGCGAGGGGGATGGGGAAGAGGAAGGAGAAGGGGAGGGGCCTGAGGTTCTGAGTGACAGTGGGGTTGCTGTTAGATACTGAGAGAGAACACGCCTTCCCTCTCCGTCTTCCTCTCCAGCATATTCACCCATCTCTCTCTCTGCTTCCCTGTCCCTGATTTGTCGCTCCCAATCTGCATCCAATAGACCTGAGAACGAAGAAATAACACTGTTGAGAAGAAAGGCACACGCAAAGATGCTGAAAAGGAGAAGAATGAAGGGAAGAGGGCAGTTTGCATTTGATGCACAAAAACCATCAAATGTTTTTTTGCTTCTATCAAACAAAAGGAGATGGGGTTAAAAGATTCCCCAGTTTCCTCCAATGTGTTCTGCTCTTTCCTCATCGCCCTCCACTGTGGAAGTCACTGGTGTGAAAGTAAACAGGCTATGCTCCAATTAGTCAAACAGTGCTGCATGACTGGCTTGCTTCACCATGGTACCATGGTATCACACAGTGAACACAAGAGAGAATATAATAACATATCTGAGATGTCTTACTATTTTGCTACAGATTGAAAAACACCATTAATAAATTAAATTATGATAATGTTTATTTAGTAGCCTACTGCAATTTTTAAGTAATGCAATTATTATTATTATTATTATTATTATTATTATATTATATGCCGCTACCTCAAGGTATTTATTTCATCAGATGCATTTAGTGGATAAGAGGAAATTTTGCAATTTCCCAAGCTCCTGGAAACATCTTGATTTTGTGATTTAGCATTCACTTTCCATTTGGACACCTTAACCTTTTATGGGACAGGAAACCATATTTGGTAACTTTGATACACATTTTAAATTACTTCCCTGTTCCTCTCAGTGAGGTCTAGAAGCATGTGGTTTTCACCCAGGCAATCAGAGAAGATCAAAGCAATATTCTCAGGTCCAATCAGAGTCACATTGTCATGGTTTTGTGTCCTTGTCCTGTATTTGTATTGAGCTTTGTGATTTATTTTGTTAAGTTTTGGATTTCCTGTCTGTGTTTTCTCATGTGTCCCTTGATTGTTAATTGGATTTGCCTGGTGTCATTGCCCTGATCTGTCTCACCTGTGTCTTGCCATCCCTGATCCCTCATGTGTATTGATAGCCCTGTCTTCCCTTTGTTTCTTGTCTCGTCGTTGATGTTCTCCATGATGTTCTTTCCTTGTGTTACCTTGTGTTACCTTCCTTAATGTTGTCTCCACGCCACGATCCTTGTCTCCATGTGTTGCTCCCTGCCATGTCGTGATTCTAGCAGATTTTTGGATTTTGGACTTTCTGCCATGTCCACAGCGCCTTTTGTTTTACATTAAATATCTTTTGTTAGAACTCCCTGCCATATTCCGTCCTGCATTTGGGTCCTCACCTCAACACCTCTAACCCTGACACACATGTGGTCTGCTAGGTCAACCTCTGCATGAACGCTATGCATGACTGATTTATTAGGTACCAAGAAGAAGTGGTCTAATGTGATAATGTGTACGATTACAGGTGCAGCTGCTCTACGTAAGGGCAAGGAACCATATATGGTAAATTCATTAACTTTAACTTCAACTACAATGTCACTTTTAATTTTATTTTTTAACCGCGCCTCACTTTATTTATTTGTCATACTTAATCTGATGTTTTAACGTTTTTTTTTTTACATATCGGTCTTGATATTATTTTTCACAATCCATCTCTCTCGTGTAACTGGCAGCAGGCCTGCTATTGTACATAATATGCTGTTTTTTTGCCCACTTTTGCTATCTTATTCTCCTGCTCTTATTTTATGTACCCCTCTTCACCCTCCTAATTGCCCTTCGGGGATAAATAATGTTTTTTTTTTTCTGATTCTGATTAATCCTGATTTTCCTGAAATTAATAATGTGAAATTTTTTTAGAAATGTAAAAAAGTCTTCTTATGCTCTAAAAAATGTTTTTATTTTATTTTGTTTTATTTTAATTATGTGTTTATCTGGTGAGGAGAGTGCAAATTAATTAACACTTGGTACACATACAGGACGTTGAATATGCGCTGGCCATCCGTAGTCAGAAATAACTGGTTCGATTCCGCCCTCCCTAGTCTGTCCATTTTGTCCTTGAGCAAGACGCTTAATCCACCTTGCGGTGGTCAGAGAGCTGTTAGCATGGATTGACAGCCATGTTTCCATCAGTCTGCCTCAGGGCAGCTGTAACTACTGAGGTAGTTTACCACCACCAGGATGTGACTGTGTGAGCGAATGAATAATACAATCAATTGTGAGCGCTTTGAGTATCTAAAAATTGTTATTGTTATTATTATTACATGGCAGCATACATATCTATATAAAAACAACAAAAACATTTCAGTACATTAAATGACATCTTAAAAATGGGCTGCTACTTAAGAGTATAAAAGACTTCACACATAGGTTCATTGTTCATAGGTTTCATTGTTTTGTTTTTTTTTTTTGTTTTTTTTTTACCATTTTTGAGCTGTTTTAAAAGCAGAGAATGCAAATTTTCTTCAATAGTTGTTCGTACACTATTCCAAGTCAGACAACTCTCAGTTTTTTGGTGGCCATGATCCAATATTCAAACAGAGTGGGATCCTTTTCTAGGGATGTTGTTTCTGCATTAATTTCATTGCATCTTAAAAAAAGGAAAAGATCTGGTTGAGTGTTCCAGCTATAGGCCTCTCTTGCTTTTAAATGCAGAGTTAAAGATTTACGTAAAATGTCTGTCCCAACGGCTTCAAGGCCATATGACAGAGTTGGTTCATAGTTAGACAGGCTTCATAAAGTCTAGACTTGCTACACATAATGTTAGAAGACTATAACATGTTATAGATGGTTCCCCTGCTGCTGTCCTTTCACTAGATGCAATGAAGGCCATTGACCACCTGGAATGACCTTTTTTTTTGTGGTCAGTGCTTGAGTTTATGGGGTTTGGCTTGCCATTCATTAATATGATTAAGGTGCTGTATAATAACCCAACAACTGTAGTGCTCACAGGTAAAACTATTTCTCCGTCTTTTGCTATCTTGAGAGGCACAAGACAAGTCTTCTCAGCCCTCTGTATCTGCCCTTTCTGTCGAACCACTAGCACAAGCCATCCGCAGTTCACCCACAATCTCTCCAATCTCCATTAGAGGAATACATCATCACATCTCACTGTATGCTGACGATGTTTTATTGTATAAAAATGACCCAGTGCAATGTATCCCACATGTTTTATCGACCTTTTAACGTTATGGCAAGCTTTCGGGTTTCAAAATAAATTGGCGGAAATCAGCATTGCTACAGTTGTGCTCTTAAGTTTACATACACTGGCAGAATCTATGATTCTTTGACCATTTTTCAAATCAAATTTTTCAAATTTTCAAATCATAATGATAACAGAAACTACCCAAATGACCCTGATCAAAAGTTCACATACCCTGGTGATTTTGGCCTGATAACATGAACAGAAGTTGACACAAATGGGTTTGAATGGCTGCTAAAGGTAATATCCTCACCTGTGACCTATTTGCTTGTAATCAGTGTGTGTGCATAAAAGCTGAGTGAGTTTCTGGGACCCAGACAGACTCTTACATTGGTCAGCAGTGTTCCAACAGTGATTAACAAATGGAAAATCAAGGGCTCTGATAAAACCAAAGCACGGACAGGTAGACCAACAAAAATTTGGGCCACAACTGTCAGGAAAATTGTTCAGGATACACAGAAAAACCCATAAACATCAGCTGAAATACAGGACTCTCTGAAAACTAGCGGTGTGGCTGTTTCAAGATGCACAGGAGGTACTTGAAGAAAAATGGGCTCCATGGTTGAATTGCCAAAAGAAAGCCATTACTGCGCAAATGCCACAAAGTATCTCACCTATAATACGCCAAACAGCACAGAGACAAACCTAAAACTTCTGGAACAAGTTAATTTGGAGTGATGAGACCAAAATTGAACTTTTTGGCCACAACAATAAACGTTACATTTTGAAAGGTGTCAACAAGGCCTACGATGAAAGGAACACCATTCCTACTGTAAAGCATGGAGGTGGATCGCTGATGTTTTGGGGATGTGTGAGCTACAAAGGCACAGGAAACTTGGTCAAAGTTGAAGGAAAGATGAATGCAGCATATCATCAGCAAATACTGGAGGCAAATTTGCACTCATCAACCCGGAAGCTGCGTATGGGACATAGAATGATCCAAAACACAAGGCCAAGTTGACCTGTCATTGGCTACAGCAGAACAAAGTGAAGGTTCTGGAGTGGCCATCTCAGTCTCCTGACCTCAGTATCATTCAGCCACTTCTGAGAGAGCTCAAGCACACAGTTCATGCAAGACAGCCGAGGAATTTACAGGAACTGGAGTCTTTTGCCAAGAAGAATGGGTAGCTTTACCATCTGAGAAAATAAAGAGCCTCATCCACAACTACCACAAAAGACTTCAAGCTGTCATTGTTGTTAGAGAGGGCAATACACAGTATTAAGAACTGCAGTATGTAAACTTTTGATCAGGGTCATTTGGATGTTTTTTGTTGTTATTATGATTTAAAAATAGAAAACACAGTTATTTATCAATAAACGGCTTCACCCAACCACTAAGCATGAGTGGAAAAAAAGTTTTTGTGTAATCATTCTGAAATGATAACATTCATCTCTGAAAAAAGGCCAAGAAAACAAAAAGTCTACCAGGGTATGTAAACTTTTGAGCACAACTATACCTTTAAATTAGGCCATGTGTGATGCTCCCATCTCTGCCACTATTAGAGTTACTAAAAACTTTACCTACCTGGGGATAGATATATTGTCCTCCACACAGACAATAGTTGAAAACAATTTCTGTGACACACTTTACAAAGTTATGGCGGATCTAGACAGGTGGTTTAACCTGCCTAATTCACTTCGTGGCAGGGTAGCCATTATTAAAATGAATATCCTACCCAGAGTCAATATTGTTAGTTTGATGCTCCCCCTTCCCTGGCCCCTCAATTTTGGAACAAATTACAGTCAGCAATAATTTATTTGGCATGGCAAACACCCTTGCATTAAAATCACTACAATGCAGCGAGAGAGGCAGGCCAGAACTTCAAGTTTTATGGTTGGGCCTTTATACTTAGAGCTCTCCCAACTCGGTTAGTCTGATGCTCAGTGTCATGGCGAGCTTTGGAGGAGCAGATGATTGCTCCACATTCCTTTAATAACTTCGTGTATCTCTCTCCATCACTGTTGCTCGAGATTTGGTCCTATTATTTCATACTCGTTTGGAAGAGGGTGGAGAAATTAGCTGGCTGTTCTTTTGTCTGCAGCCCACACTTCCCAATATTTAACAATGAGAGATTGTTGATTGGTGGTCATCCTATTTGTTTTCCTGACAGAGAAAACAAAAACATTTATACACTTGGTGATATTTATGAGGAGGTAGGTTACTTACTTACCAGAACATATGTATTAACACTGAAAAAATGAGAAACACCGGGTCTTTGAATCTCTAAAAATAATAATAGTTGCAACACAATTCATTTACATTCCTTTAGTGAACATGATTTAATCAACTAAAGTTATGCTGATTATATAAATTGTTGAATGTACAAATTTCTTACGCTTTGAATGAAAATGATTTAGTTGAGAACTAAAACATAATTTAATTTAATTTGGCCTGCACCGGAAATGGAAGGGCGCCGGGAGGTGGCCCTTCATTCAGAGGGGGCGCGAGTGCACCACCGCCAAACTTCGTAAGACAAGAAGAATGTTTGTTGTTTCCCCGCCAAGGTTGAAAAATGTGCTGTTTGGGAAGAGGCCACTATTGAGTAAGTAAATTCATAAAATTAATATATGTTAGTGTTCATTTAGTGATAGGTGTCAGCCAGCAGGTTACTTTGTTTGTATTTATGTGTGTGCGTTTAGGTGTAACGTAGAGTGTACATTAGTCGTCTGGTTTGGCCTCTTGTTGGGATTTTTAGACCTGGGGTGTGGTCGTTGGGGTTCAGGGTCGGCGAATATGAGTCTTGAGTGTTTTACTTTTATTTATTGTTGCCATCTATGGAGGCAGCATCGCACCACTTCCCTGTCCTTTGCGTTGAAGCAGTTTCGGAGGTGAAGTTGGGTCCTTCAGACTTCAATCGTTAGCGTTAGCTGAGTAACTTTAGCCACCATGACCGCTATTGCACTTGAATTTACCTATTTGTTGTGATCAGGCTGCCACCTCCAGGTCTGAGCCATGAAGCCCATGCAGAAGTGCAAAAAATTGCAGTTCATCGAGTGGCTGCTTGAGGCTGGTTGCAAAAGGGATCAAATCCCCATAGACCCCCATGTCAAAAAGCCCAACTTTACAGCATTATTAAACGTGTTTACAGTCTGGATCAAAAAACGGTTTTGGTCTCAAGTGTTTATTTCACTATGCATGACAACTGTACGGGGGGTGAGTCTCAACGTCCGACACGACCCCCTACATCCAGATTTGGAGTATCCACGTGTGGGTGGAGTAAAGCTCATCCAACATGGCGACAGCAGGCTCCGCCTACTTTGGGCTTCATTTTCGAGGTTCAGAATCCAATGGGTGACGTCACGGTGGGAATGTCCATAGTATATACAGTCAATGGTTGTAATGGGGGCAGATGAAGTTCTTCTACGTAAAGGCGTAGCATATCTGATGAAACACTTTAGTTTACCTTGGAGCTAATCCTGCTTTTGATTTTGTGCCTTTGTTTATGATCTTAATCATTTAAGGCTATCCACTGAGTTCACCTTCTATTAATTCTAAACATTTTCTTTCATAGGTCACAGAATACACAATTAAAGGCTTTATAGTGGTAAGTGCTCTTTCATTTCTTTATCTTTTTTACCTTATGTTGTTATGTTAATTTCCCAAAATAATTGAAGAGTTTCAGTTATTAATGGAAATATCAGTTATTGGTTTGTCATTCGATTACATTTAAAATGTAACTTGGTATTATTTATTGGCAATTTGTTTTGAATTTATTTTTCAGTTGAATTTTATTTAAATATCAAGGAAATCCACTGTTAAAAAGCCTAGTTAAACTAAATAAATCACTAGATGCATGAAGTTTACTCAGTCAATAAATAATAGTCCTTAAAGAATCATGATGTCAATATTCTCTCTTAGTATCATCTACTAATATCACAATATAATTTGGTAATGATTCATTCTTTTCTCGATATGGCTTGCTTAATAAGTCTTTATCTTCCTTCATTTACCTCTCTGTTTCCCATAGGGCATGGATGAAGTTGCCATAGCTGAGGCCATTGAAGACACCACTGTTGATGTTCTTAAAGAACGTGCTTCAAGTGATGAACCAGTTTTCAGCACAGCATTCATCCAGCATAAAATTGTGACAACAGATTAACATCGTCCACTGCCAGCGGTGAAAGTTGATATACCAATGTTCGGACGACGCATCACCATATATGTATTGTGAATCTATTGCACTTCATGCAGAATGTAGAGAAAAATTATTTTGTTTTAAATGCCATTGTGAAACAGTTTTTTGCATAGTTGCGCATTTGTGTTTGAATCCTATGTTCAGTCAATGCAATTTCCATACTAAACAATCAAAATGCACTGAGTTTTGACAAATGTATGTATTATTAAATTAATAAGAACAGGCTGGTACTGAACTTTGACTCTTTGCCTTTTTTATTCAAGTAACAATACCACTGAATAATATTAAGAAATCATTTTGGAGTAACAGGTGAAAATTGGGTACCCTGGAAGTGATGAAATCACTTTAGCCTTACACAATAAATTGGTGTTACAGTAACATAGGAATCTTTTAAACAGTCTTAATGTTAAAGTAATAATTGAGTGAGGAGGAAAAGAGAAACGTATGTCAGTTGAACACAATATCATTGTGTGGGACCGATGTACACATTAAAATTAAGTAAATCCAAAGGATCTTTTTTTTGAGTGAAGACTCTACTGGTTCCTATTGCAGCATTCTTACAGTCCTCTGGCATTGGACACAATGTGGAGGAGAGATGTTCCAGATTTGGAACCTACATTTAACTGTGGGTAAAGTGTGGGGTTAGATACCAGAAATCCTAAATATCAGCAAATACATTATAATTATATACATAGAGTTGTACCTCTATGGCCAAATGTTGGAAGCCTTAACCTCTCTAAATTGTTTAAGGTCAGACTGCCGTGTTTGCCTGTCACACTCATTTTGATCAACTTGTCCAGGCTGGGTTTGACACCGGTCAAAGCATTGTTGGCTGGACTTACAGCTGCACAGCTGCCACATGTTGGAAACCTCCGCATTCACTCTCTTTTCGAGCATGGGTTTTAACATATGTGGACATTGTTTACTTGGAGTTGTCGATCGCCAGAGTCTACAGTGCAAAAGAGTCAGCAATAGAGGCTTGGCATTCACTCCTAACTATCCTCCATGGGTTTCAGGAGTAGCGCGACTGAGATCGGAAGATCTGGATCTAGGGGGTGGGTGGGTTACTTTTGTGGGTTTTGTTTGTTTGTTTTCGATTATTTATTTATTTATTATTTTTACTTCAGTTGGGTGCTCATATATCTGTATATATGAATATGTATGGGTATGTATATGAATGTATGTTGTTGCTTTATTTTTCTAACATGCATATTCCTATCTATATTTTTTCTTAAAATAAAATAAAAATTTGATCACAACATTTTTTTCAAAATTCCATTTTTTTGGGAAAAGTGATTTTAGCTAGATAGATTGGATATGGAGTGTTTCACATTAAATGTTATCAATTGTTTAAAAAATATATAAGCAGGTCCTCTACCAGAGGCCTGGGAGTTTGACGGTTGTGTACATTATCTTAGTTATTCTTAGGACTGTGCTCTTCTGGACTGAGGCTTCAGGTACTGAAGGGATCTGTTGGAGCTACTGCCCCACTCACTCGGAGCACTCACTGCCCCGAGTGCTCCTACTACCAAGGGAACTACGCTCACTTTAACCTTCCACATCCATTCCAGCTGCTCTTTCAACCCTTGGTACTTGTCAACTTTTTCGTGTTCCTTCTTTCTGATGTTGCCGTCAGCCACTCTATTCTGCTCTTTGCCCATCAACCTTGGCCCTGTTGTTCTTAATCACCTTCAAATGATTAAACAGATTCAAAGATTCAAAGAAAGAAAGTTAAATACTTGTTTCAGAGGTTTGTCTCTTACTCTTAATTGAAGGGGCAGGCCTTAAGCTCTTGGAATGCAAATCATTTCTCCAAAAGGCTGGACTGTACTGGTGATGGAGTAGACAAAAAACAAGAATGGAAAATTCAACACAAATGAATCATGGAAAAATAAAGCTGATAGAGAAATAGACAAATTTGTGGCCCTTACGTCATCAGTTGGGAAGTCATTTTCAACCAGCCGGAGCTCTGGGATATCGATTCTCTGATTGTTGCATGAATTTATTTTTATAAGGCAATCCTAAACAGGAAATAAAGAAAAACATCCCCAATAATGACTGCAATGTGGAGATTTCCAGACTGTATAAACAAAAATGTGTGAGTGTATATGTAAAACAGAATTAAAAAAATAAACAAAAAAACAAAACACATTTTAGGTGGACATTGTATACGATCTTTTGGTAACATGGTAATTCACCTGTCAATAAATAAAAAAACGACTATAATCAATCATACAACGGTAATAAATATACACAGTTTTAAAATGAATTGCAGTAATCATAATAGAAGTTCACCTCACATACATAAATGAAACACAATAGACACATATTTACCATTTTGCTCTGTGCAGTTGTCAGATCTTTGAGCACCTGTTCTATAATGCTTTCAGCCACAGTAACACTCAGCGTTTGTCTCAGTTCCCTGGATGCACAAAAGGAGTCAACAGATATGACACCCATCAAGTATGCAGCAAACAATGATTATCACCATTTATTATCACATACAGAATTACTAGTTAATGAACTGCATCAATGAGTTCCATTAAAAACAGTGAAATGGCACCATCTTATATGATTGTTATTGTTACTGTCTTGATACCTCAATTTGTTGCTGATAATATGCCCTGTGTTTTCCACCAGGGTGCTTCTGAGGAATACATGTGTCTGTCTGTTTCTTTTGGACACACACTCTGACAGACACTCAGACACACTCGACAGCTGGACAATCCTTGGGCACACTGTCTCTGCATATCTATTCAGGCCTTGAACCAACTCCTGGAACAGAGAGAAAATTAGTGGGGTTTTTTTGTTTGTTTATTTTAGCTATTTCCATGGAAAACTGGAAAGATAACTTATCTGTGGGTAAATTTAGAATTTGTTTTAGTATTTGTTTGACTTGGTGCACTGGAGGGCACTACAGGAATGTTTGTTGCATTGTAGATGTGGTTGCTGTGAGCATAGGAGGAGAAGAGTGAATAGAGCGCAGAAGATGGAGGCACAGAGAAGCTGTCCTACTAGTTATTTTTACAAATATTACTAAAAACCAGTGGCAGCTGGTGGTAAAATTTGGTGGGTGGTCTAAATGCATGATACAGATTAAATAGTTAGTTTTGCAGCAGCAAAAGGAACATCACCTACAATACGCACAGTTAAATCAATTACAGGTACACTATACTTTTTAGTGCTATACATCAGTGGTTCTCAACTGGTCTGGGTTCAGGACGCCTTAATCACCCCTTAATGACAAGCTGTGACCCAAATCAAAGAAAAAATTTAAAATTTCTCAAATTTATTTAATGAAAAAATTTTGCAGTTTGAACCTGAAAAAATAAGTATGTACGATTTCCTCTGGCATAAACAATAAATGCAAGACGAGTGAGTGGGAGAGTGTGTGAGGCTGTCAATTGTAGGGAGAAAGAAAAGCATGCACAGGCTGAACTGAAAAAGAATTGGCCCGGCATCATGGTGGATGTGAAGTGGAGGGTGCCTGCGTACTGCCAAAGTAAATGATAAATAGTCTTGCTCTTATATAGCGCTTTTCTACCTACTCAAAGGTACTCAAAGCGCTTTTACGGTCAGAGATACATCCACCCATTCGCTCACCCAAGCACACACACATTCACACACCAGTGCCACTTGCACTGGGAGCAACTGGGGGTTCAGTGTCTTGCTCAAGGACACTTCGGCATATGGCACACTCAGGGGATCCAACCGCTAACTTTTCGGTTCATGGACAATCCGCTCTACCTACTGAGCCAAAGCCGCCAAAACAGACGGTGGGATAAGAGAAGTGGAGCTCATCCTGTTTAAACAGAGAGTCGCTGCAATTTCGGTTCAACACATCCCCACTACAAGATAAAGACTTTGATTAATTTATTAAGAAAGAATGGACACCATTCATAGAAACAAATGACACGGCAAATACATCTCCACCACTTCTCTGGGAAACAGCCAAAACAGTACTAAGAAGAAAAATGATTTCGTACTCAACCAATAAAAAAAGGAAGAACAAACAAGGGAAAATAAATTGGAGGAAAAAATCAAACAACTACATGACTCTTATGGAACATGCTCCACAGAATAAACACTCAAAGAAATCAGAGTCAAACTCTAACTCGATAGTACCTTCAATCCAAGGACACAATTCATGTTACAAAGACTAAGATATAACCATTTTGAACACAATGACAAATTCTGTAAATATTTAGCAAATCAACTCAAACGTCATAAGGAAAAATCACTCATCACAACAATTAAAGACTCAACGGGAACCCACAAAACAACATCTTTAGAAAATTCTACTTTGATTTATACAGCGACAACAAGGAAACAAACCTGGCAGCAATAGAAAAATTCCTAGACAACATTACATTACCCTCACTGACCAAAGATCAAGCAGAAAGTTTGAACACTCCATTAACACTGACAGAATATGAAAAAGCAACACTTCTGGCAAACACTATCACCATTACTCACCACAATGGCCAACGACAAAAAATAAATTCATCCCCTGTTGGATGAACACAGCACAGTTTTACTCAAGCCAAACAAGGATCCAGCCCACTGCTCAAGTTATAGACCCATTTCTTTAATAAACACAGATATAAAAATAATCAACAAAGCACTTGCAATCCGGATCGAATCAGTAATGTCATCACTTATCCACCCAGATCAAACAGGATTCATTAAAGGCAGACACTCATCAAATAACACATACCATCGCTTCAATTTTTATTTTATCTCATAAAAGTAACCAACATTTTCTCACTAGATGCAGAAAAGGCATTCAACACGGTAAACTGGACATTTCTCAATAAAACTCTGGGAAAATTTGGTTTTGGACAGTCATACATCCAATGGATTAAAACATTCTACAACAAACAAAGAGCATCGGCCATCACTAACAATCTAAATTCACCAAACTTCACACTGCATAGCGGAACAAGCCAAGGATGTCCACTTTCACCGTCACTATTCGCACGTTGTATTGAACCATTAGTACCTGCAATAAACAATTAATATATGATATCTCTGACTGTACAATAAAAAACCACCATTCTTACACTTAATGGGGACAGCTCTCATGCAACATCACAAATCCCTCACTCACCACCCACTACTGGCACCATTAAATATTTAGGCATCAAATTCTCCACCAAGCTCAGCAACTTAATTTGAATTTCACTCCAATCCTTAAAACAATACAGGATGATTTAACCTTGGATGATATTACCACTTTCTATTATAGGCTGCATAGCAACAATAAAAATTATGATTTTACCAAGAATCAACTACCTATTCACAGTGATCCCAACCCAATCCACAGCAAAAGGTTTAACTCATTGGGCAGATCAACAACAATCTTCTATTGGTAAAACGAAAAACTCAGAGTAAAACTTACCACACTAACGAAACAGCAAGGAGGCCTAGAAGCACCATATTTCCAATGTTACTTTTTAGCAAATCAGTTACAATATCTTATCAAATGGATCCACAAAGCCCATCACCTCCACCTACGGATCAATATTGAGCAGACTAAAAGTCAAAGCATGGCCATTACAGATCTATTCTTCATTAGCGACACAATCAAACAACACAACTGCTTCAAAAACATTGCCATTGCCACAACTCTGACAGCTTGGTGGAAAGAGAACAAAATAAAGCACACCCACCACTCGAACACCCATATGGAACAACCCAGACTTCACAGCAAATAAGTCACACACTTACAACACATTTTAAATTGTAACACCCTATCATTCCAACAACTTATCGATATGTATGGCATTGAAAAACAACATTTTCTACAATACATTAAATTAAAAAACATAATCAAAACAAAACTAGACATATCAAATACCCATTTAAAACAACCACCACTATTGGACACATCAACAAAATTGCAATAACAAACAAACCACTGTCAAAACTGTATTAACTAGTATGTTCCACTGACAAAACACCATAATTCAATAAGTCCATGGGAAAATGACCTCAACATTAACACCAATAACGAATTCTGGAACAACATTTGCAATAACATCTTCAATATGTCCAGGAACACCAACATAAGACTAATACAATATAAGATCATCCATAGAAACACATTACACAGCACAAAATGTACTTAAGCTTAAGATAAGTTAGCACAGACATATGCACTCACTGTACACTTAATACATCAGATGATGCATTCTGGACCTGCCCACCAATACACCATTTCTGGAGAGAAGTAACCACCACACTATCTCAATTTACTGGCTGCAACATCCCACTTTCCCACAAATCATAACACCCCTATTTGTAGCCCTAACTATCGCCAAGAAAACAATACTACTCAACTGGAAAAATAGGAAAAGGGTTAACGCCACACAATGGCTGGATTTATTAACACAACAGATATCACTTGAAAAACAGTCAGCTTTACAAACAAATCAACCTGAAGAATGCAATAACGTATATTCATCTATTTTAAACTCCATTCTTCAGCTAATGAACTGATGCCACATCCCACTTAGTACCAAAACCATCCTGGTACCCACCTATCCAAGATTCAATGTAATGACAGAGCACAGAGTTATGTCATTGTAAAGCGTTTTTTTTTTTATGAAAGAGTTAACTCTGGCTAAGCTTCATGCTATATTTATGTCATGATTCATTAATTTAACATTATGGGATAATTATAAATTGGTGACAGATGTCACACATTACTGGTCGATTCAATGAGGTGAAAGTAAATGTCCCGGTATGACACCTCCGGCCACTGACTTTGGTCATTCACCCATTTCTTGGTCGGTAGGCTGTGACATACGGCCACTATTACATAGTGGCTGCACAGACACAATAGAGACATGATCTGATTACTAAGTATTACCAAATACCACACATTACCCTCAGAAGTCCAAGAAAACACAGACTATGTTGGCTGTTACACTTCTGTAAAATGGCTTGAGAAAAAGTATGACATTGTTTGAGAGGTCTACAAAGTGTGTATTGAAATGTGTACCTGAGTGGTTCTATAGAACTCATCTGCCAATGCAGTTGCAGCGTTGGTGAGGAGGCTGTTCACAAAGTCTCCATCAGATGTACAGTTCTCACACATATCATAAAGAGAGGGAAGGAGCTGCATAGACAACAAAAACATTAGGTGACAGAAATTATTACTTGCACTCCATGGCCACTACATAGTTCTTTTCCCCCAACTCAATGTCCCCGCTTGTACCTTGAAAGACTCCCTGGCATTTTGCAGCACCTCGTTTGCTGAAAGGATGTCAGCCTGGACTTCTTGTATGTTACAGTGGCTTAAATGTTGAAGGCTGTCCTCCAACTGTTGACACATACTTTGGAGCAACTGAAATTGACGACATTATACGTAAATTGCACATGTAGATAATGTACTTTTAAATTCAGAGAACTATAAAATTGAGTCTTTAAAATAAATATAATATACCATGTATGAAAATATTTTTTTTCTTTTTTCGCACTTCAGAATGTTCTTAATAAATAATAAAAAATACATTATTACTGGTCATTTTTCTTAGTATACCAATGCTACAATCTACTGAGCAATATTCTATTAGGATGCATAGTATCCCAGTAGAAAGAAAACACATTTAAGATGAAAACCATGATGTTAAACCAAACTGTGGAATTTGTTTAAATTCAAAAGTTTCATGAAAATATTTAGTAATTGAGTCTCAATTAAACACAAATATTTGACCAATATTATACTGTAAACAGTAGATAAATGATATTGTTAACTAGCAGTATTTTCACTATTAATTGTTATACTTACCTTTTCAGAATGTTGAGTTCCAAACACTTGCTGAAGTTCTTCCCGGTCGCACTGTCTCTTGTTGTTTCTGTCTAAATATTGCTGAATCTAAACACAGACACACACACACAAGCAATATAATGTCTCCACATCTGCCCTCCTCTTTTTGAATTTCCTAAACATACTACAGTGTATGCTATAAGAAATAATCAGCAAAACAATACTGAATAATTTGTCACAATGCAAAATTATAAACATTTTACCTCAGCTATAAAAAGACAGACACTAAAAAAAATGCTAAACACAGACTCCTATTTAAACTAACCTTGGACAGGGCATCTTTTGTTCTCTCAGGGTTGCTGCGGTAACTCTGTGTGATATCAGCCAGGGGCAGCGACACCTGCTGCAGCGTGAAGTTCCTAAACAACAAGTCCTTTTAAATTGTGTCGTCTTTCTTTTAGAATTTTAGTGTGATTGAGGAATAGATCTTGGAATAGCAATGTTGGTTTATCATATTCATATTCAGTATTCATGTCATATGAATACTGAACTTTGATATGGACTCACAGGAGTGCATTATGTACTGTATTTCCCAATTCCCTATTTCAATTTACCTCTCCTGATGAACCAAGCTGTCAGATGGTTTGGCTGGAACTTTGCAAATTGACATTCCATTCCTAAACTCAGTATTGTCAGTATTTGTGTTCTTCCAGTTCAATTTAGGCACCTGACCAAGTTTAGAGATGACCAGATGAGGTTTCGATCTGTTGATTTTGTTACAATAGCAATAAAAACACAAATGCTTGCTAAAAATTGTGTTTTTTGAAAACATTCAACAAAACGTAACATAGTCAATTAGGCAATTAGGTTAACGATAAGTAGGTTGGCTAATTGTACATTAAGGTAGGAGTGGCAATGAGAGCTGGGCAGGTAGATGAAGCCAGGACCATAGATGAGCAGTATGCTACTTCACCGATCATAAACAGACAGACAGATCCAGTCTGGAGATTTGCTATACAAAAGTGGCACATGTGTGCATAGATAGCAAGACAGAGGAAATAAGAAGTTAGAGGATAGATACTTAATGCAAGAGAAAAGAAAATCGAGGACAGGTGCTCAGTGCATCACTGGAAGTCCAACAGAGCAACCTAGACCTGTAGCAGCAATAGGTGGTTCAGTGTCACCTGAGCTAGCCCTAACTATAGACTTTATCAAAAAGGAAAATTTGAACTTCTGAAGGAGAGAAGGTGTGTGCCTCCTGAACCCAAACCAGGAAACCTTGCTAGGGCTTTGGCTGCACTCTCCTGGTTTGCTCTTTTCGAGAAGCATAAGTCGGTGTAAACTTAGGGCAAATTCTAGGATAATGGTACCCAAATGCTTCTGAATCAAGGGAAGGCCTGGGAATTATGGAGCTATGTGATGCAGCATGATGTCATTGGAGCTTTCCGGTGGACAGTGGCAGTACATTGGCGATCCACATGGGAATGGTCAAAATACACCTGACTCTGTTTGGCTCCAGATGTCATTATGTGAGAATCACAAGGTCTCAGGGAAAAAAAGATGAGAAGAAATACATCATGGTAAGTTACATATTACTTCAGTTATTCTTCAAATTAAGGTAACAATTACAATAAGCTATAATGGTAGTTAAGTTAAGTTAAGTTTGTTTTAGCTTTTGAACTTTCGATAGCCAGCATTGTATCTGTGGTCAATCCTCATTATGAGAGGCGCCTAGCTGTGATTCAAACCTGGCCTTTCAGTGCATTTGATACTTTGAACATTGTAACATAAAAAAGAAAGAAATGTTATCTCATTAAGAAATACTCAACGCAACTTAAATTTACTGTTTTTAGCTAGTTAGCTAAGACTGTATAAAAATTGAATTACCTTGATATATAAATTCATCCAAAACCTGGTCTGAGTTGACGAATGTTACTCAACACAATCCTTACATTGTGGATGATGCTTAAGCAAAGACACACAGAAGAACACACTCTGCTGCAATCCATTTTTATCGCCAGGAATGCATTGTGATGAAAACCACTAAAACATTCTTCTTGCACATGTGTGCACCAATGTCACTTCTGCATCTTGTTATGTGCAAAACAAAACACCTGCTAAACTGGATTCACGAGTCCAAGAACGGACTGTCAGTCTGTCTGGGAAGCTGAGGAAATCCCAAATGAGGAAACTTGGGTCATCAGGGAAAGCAAAGATGAAAAGGATATGAAAAAGAAGTCAAATAGACAAGGCATGGACAAGATAACAGCAAACTGAAACTGTGTGTGGCAATTGGACCTTCTTTAGATCCTCAAAGACATTTCTCCACACATCCAAGAAGCATCAAGAAACTTTTTGGATACATGATGACCTGTAAGACTAAGAAGCTTCGCAGACATTTTTTTGTTAATTTCTCTTCCTCATTTCCTTATTTTGTTTATTTATTTCTCTTTATTTTTTAATTTTATTTATTTTTCTTTGCATTTAAACAGTTCTCCTCATACACTCCTGTGATTTGAAAACACACTTAAATAAACAAATAATAAAAAAAAAATCACATTTTAGGGACTTTTAGTGTGTGTGTGTGTGTGTGTGTGTGTGTGTTTGTGTGTGTGTGTGTGTGTGAAAGAGAGACCTCTCTAAGGCATCTGCAACATCCTGGAAACCCCTGGCAGTTACACTGTTTCTGTCCCATGTTAAAGTCCTTGAGAGAGAGCAAAAGAGAGCGAGAGAGAGGTCAGTTCATGAAAGGCCAGCTACAACAATGCAACTGTAACAAGTCTAAAATGGTGACTTTGGCACTAGGGACATCCTGATTGTATTGGGAGATCGGTATTGTGGCTGATCCAGGTATTTCTAAAATGATTAGACAAGCTAGGTCTTTTGGGATTATTTATTTTAGTCTGCCATGAACCAAAAATACATCAAGACATCTTCCTTTGCGTTGATTAGCATAAATGCTGCCAAAGATTGAGAAGAAGAACCAAAATATTGTGACTAAACCTTGTATACACTGTCAATAGATATGCTGTATGGGAGTTCTTTCCCTAGAAAATGTCTCAGACAGAAACTTGTAAATCATGAAACGTGGGTGGTTGGCAAGGTGGTAGTAGGAGATCATCTTTCAGTATTATTAAGTTAATTCAAAAATAATAATTGCTAAGTACACTCAGGCAAAGGCTGCACAACAACAAACATGGAATGTATTTAAAAAGGAGAAACACTTCCTCAAGACAAAGTCAGTGCAAAAAAATATTACAGAGACGGTTATGGAGTTCATGGAGTTGCATGATGAGCCCTTTTTTCAAGTAGAGAACATAGGTTTTCTTGAGTCAAGGTGTGAGCTTCCCCCTCAAAACTACATTAACTTTGACAGCCTTATTTTCTAGACTTGCAATACAGTTGCATGGTCTACAAGTGATCTAGGCTAATGCAAGTAATATAAGAAAAACCTTTATGAATCTCCATGGAGGACATTTTGTTTATTTAAGATATCAGATCAGGGAGCAAAACAACCTAATTTCAGACCTAGTTGGCACTGTTCTATAATTCACAAAATATCATAAAGCGAAATGGAAAATCATTGAACGTACCTATAATTACTCTATATCCAACACACTGAATAAAGTGAATGCGTATTTGTGTACGTTTGTACCTCAGTTTGGTGTTGGTCATCAGAGCTTTGGCCAGCATTTTGGCTCCATTGTCTCCAATGTTATTTCCACTGATGTCTAGTTCAGCTAGAGTTGCGTGGCCACCCAAAGCGCTCAGTAGGATGTGCATCCCTGTTTTCAGCTTGGAGTCACACACTGATAGAGATTGCAAAGGCTGCAAACACAGACACATATAGAAACACAAATATTTATGAGCGACGTGACTGACGATTTTCAGTCATCCAAAATATAGTATCCAAAAAACAAGCTGAAACAAAGACAACTGGACTTGTAGGGTTTCTTGAAATTTTTTCGCCAAGTAGGTGGGGACATGGGGTTTAAGTATGATCATCTATGGGTCATGCCTGATAGAGTTATTGACCAGATACTCACCTGGAACTGGAGGAAACGTTATAGTACTCTACTTGGGAAGGAAACTGTCGTTGCGTCCTTCCCCAGTAGGGGACAACAATGTACACATTATAGCCAGAGAAGACACATTATTTGAAAGAGAAAAGGAATGAGCAAAAGAAGCCATTTATGACTACAAGCGCATTTACCAGTCCAGATGCCCTTGTTTCATTGCTGATCTTGTGTTTTGAATATATTTATGAACAACTGAATCATTTTGCATCCAACTATTGTGAAAACATAACATTAACATTACTATACTCATGTATTATACCTATAGCACTGTACATGCACATTAGCTGTTATAATTAAAGTCTCACTCACACACTCTTCATCCTGAATAAGTTGGGCGATACGATGAAGAACATCACTTAGAGCTCTGGTATTCACAGCAAACCCAGACAAGCAAAAAAACATGGCAGACAAGGAGGGAATAAAGTATGGAGTGAAGGAGGAAAGAACAAAAGGAGAATCATATCAGAAATTGTTCATCAGAAATTAGGACTGAAAAAAATAAGTAAATCCATAATGCTGGTTATGAACATGTCATGTTAGGTTTGATGAGAACTAGACTGATAATTTCCAAAGAACAGGGTTGATCTGTCTTTACATGTAATATATGATAGTAGCAAACAGAAATATATTATTTTTTGATATTTTTTGACACACATATACATACATACACACACACATGTATATATATATGTGTGTGTGTGTGTGTGTGTATATATATATACACATATATTGCAGCTGTACATTTCAGTTGTCTCTAGCTTGCTGTGTTTAAAGGTCTGTGCATATATTGTACGTATGGGTTCATGTCTTTAAAAGACATGCTGCTACAGTAAAAAAGATCTCTGACCTTGACTTCATGGCAAAGTTTCTTCCTAGTGCAAGATGCCGGATAGACTGACATCGACCAAGTGACAAGACCAGTGTCACCATATCACTCTCAAAACCTACAGCCGGACAGCAGGTGAAAGGTGGGAGCAACAAAGAGGACTGAAATTATTATGTCAACATTACAAAAATTAAAATGGAAACAAGGAGTGAAAAACGTATACAGCATAGCAAATCTTTGCCTTAGATAATGTGTAGCCTACAGCCACGAAGACCACATAACCAACATTTCCTACTGCTACAGCACAAAAGTGGTTCCAGCAAATGCTATG
The DNA here is from genome assembly GCF_022458985.1 of Mugil cephalus. Taxonomy (NCBI): domain Eukaryota; kingdom Metazoa; phylum Chordata; class Actinopteri; order Mugiliformes; family Mugilidae; genus Mugil; species Mugil cephalus. Next base: position 27,537,254 of record NC_061779.1, read on the forward strand.
TGCCTTGTCAGCATCTTTGCTCCTGCTGATATACATTTTTTGACAGCAGATCAGTTTGAAATATTGCAAGGAGTAGTGGAACAAGAAGGAGCAGTCACAAGAACTGTTACATTTAGTTTGTTTTTCTGTTCCCAGAATTCTGCAACCTACACTATTATCTGCAATTTGAGGCAGTTACATTTGAAAATTGTGACTTGTTACATATAACTATTCTTAGACTATTAGATAATGTACAATATTTAGTACAAACCCCCATTCAAATGAAGCTGGGATGTATAACAAAAAACAACAACAAAAAAAAAAAACAAAAAAAAAAAACAATGACTTGGAAGTCTTTTCCAGCCTATTCAAATGAATACACTACGAAAACAAATTGATAAACATTATTGTTCTTTTGCAAATTTAGATTTTGGATGCCTGCAACACATTCCAAAAGAGCTGAGACAGCAAAAGAGTTGAGGACTGGTCAAAAAACACCAGTTTGGACCATTCCACAATTGGAACAGATGAGTGTCATGGTATAAAAGGAGCATTCCTGAAAATCGTTCAGTTGTTTAAGCAAGGATGGGTCAAGGTTCACGTGTTTGTGAACAACTGTGTGAGCAAATAGTCCAACAGTATAAGAATAACATTTCTCAATGCACAATTACAAGGAATTCAGGGATTCCATCATCTATACTCTGCACGTAAGCAGCAAGGATGAAAATCAACATTGACTACCAGTTACCTTTGATGGTTTTATGAGTCCACACTTCAAATTGTGGGTGTTATAGCCCATGGCATGGGTAACTTCCACATCTTTCAAGGCACCTGAAATGTACACACTCCCTCACACTCACACTCACTGTACTCTTTTTCTGCGACATCTGTGTTAATTTCAGGAAGACCACAATCTCCATGTATTAGAACAGTATGGCCAGGGGGAGAGAAGTTCCAGTTGGAAAGAGGGGAGAGAAATTCCAGTTGGAAAGAGTGAGGGATCGCTAGATGCTGTGATCTCATGAGAAGTGTGAGGTTTTTAATTGTTACATGGCGGCATAACGCTGCAAGATTAGACCGACTAAATCAAGACTTTATTGGATAACGTGAACAGAGATCTGCTGTTTCCACTCAGAATCTAAAAATTATCTTAAAACAGCAAAATACTGCCAGAGTGGAGGACCTAGAAAGCTTTATCGACGACTACTACCTGTGGTGCGTCATGGAGCATTCAGACAACCCGGCTAAGAGAAAGTAAGCTGACTTCTCTACAGACACACACAACCTAACATAACTAACTAAAATAACAGCTGAGGTATCAGTTCTCGAGTCTATTAATAAAAAACTAGATCTGCTAAGCCTGTTGCACCAGGTGATCAAGGATCTCAAGGCAAGCTTGGAGTTTTCTTATGATGAGATTGCTAAAAATTGCAAAAAAGAAAATAAACAACTTAAAGAGACTGTCTTGGACATACAGTCCAAGAGTATGCAGGACAACCTAATATTCTCAGGGATCCCAGAAAGCTCCCCGGACAATCCAGATCAAAACTTCTTGACCACCGCTCTCAAACTGCCAACAGAGATGGTGAATAACATCTCCTTTCACCACGTCCACCGGCCTGGAGCCCGAGGAGGGCCGGTGCCATCATCACCAAATTTTAACATTTTCAACAGAAGGCGCTTGTTAAGAGTAAAGGACGCAAACTCAAGGGCACCTCTTTCGTAATGAACGACCAATTCCCGAAAGAAATCAACGAGAGACAGAAAGTGTTGTACCCGATCCTCAAAAGCTGGATTTCCATACATGGCCTACCTCTACACCACTCTGCACCGCCCACTTTAAATAGCTATTTCCATTGCTGAAAATGTGACGTAAAACACTGCTTACTACTGATTGCTCAGAAAAAAAATCGTCACGATGCAGTGCCATGTACAAAGCAGGATGTTTTGACTTGAGAGACCAGTGTTTCTGACTAGTAGAAAGCTGCTCACTTCCAACTTTCTGCCCTCATGTTGGTACATTTCTTAAATGATGACTGGAAAAGTAATGTCATTCTGGACCAACCTGGAGGTGAGGGCTTTTCTGTCCTTGTTGGGCGAGAGAGTATACAGCGGGAATTGGACGGGACCTCTCGGAACAATAAGGTTTTCCAGCGGATCGCAGCTGAGATGGCCAAACTTGGCTTTATCAGGACGGTAAAACAAATGAAGGAGATGCTTAAAAATTGAAGGCCGATTATCAGGCAGTCAAGGGGCACAACAATACGAGTGGTGCTGACCAAAAGGTCCCAAAATGGTATGAGGAGATGGACGCAATTTACGGCCACAGACCAGGGAGCACCGGTAGGTAAGCTTGCCTCAAATCCGTTACACCGTTGACGCAGTCCTCCGGTAAGTTTTTATCTTTTATTATGTTCACTGTGTTCTGCTTGAAAGCTCATAACGGCATAACAGTTGTTGGAACATAACTTCACTGTGTAGCCCACTGTTGCTAGTAGCAACAAGTGTGGGTGTGACTAAAGCTCACAAAACCAGCGGGAGCGGGGGTCACTCCTAAGCAATGGAAAAGGTAGTTGAAGAAAGTTGGTGAGGTGTGGAGTGGTGTAGAGGTAGGCCGTGTATGGAAATCCGGCTAAAGAACATCGGCAGAGAGGAAAGAGGGCCGCGCTTACAGTGGACAAACTCTACATCGATAGTCAGCTGTTTCGGGATGCAAACATCACCCCCTGAAGGATAAGTATTAATAAAAATAAGTCGTGTATATTTGTACGTATATCACAAATGTGTACATGTGTATTTAAATATAAATATTTAGAACACATAAAGGGAAAAAAAAACAAAGAAAGAGGACACCCCACAAAATGTTAATGTATGTCACTTCTTTTACCCTGCCACTTATCTCATACATACCCTCTGCTATTCTTTTTTCCTTCTCCCTCTACCATGTCTCCCTGCCCTCCACACTCCCCTGCACTGCACTGCATCCCCTCACCCCTCCACATATCTCCAATGCAATAATTTCCTTTATTGTGGTGCTGATGTTGTTAAGTTGCATGTGCATGGCATTCACTCGCACGCAAAAAATAAATAAAAATAAATTATGGATTATATCTCCAAATTACAAATCTATAACTTACTCATTCAGGAAACTCACAAGATTCAGAAGAAAAATCTCTTATAGATCCAAATTTTCTCACCCTGCTACAATAGTAGACAAAGAGGAGTCTCCATTTTGGTCCACAAGAGACTCTTATTTATCTTAAACAAAATGATAACAGACACATCATTGTTCAGGCGTCAATCTTTAATAAATTATCCACAACTGTAAACATCTATGCTCCGAATAACAATGATCCGGCCTTCTTTCACAAAGTCTTTTCTCATTTATCTGACATATAAGTCACCCCAACTACAATCATTGGATGGGACTTCAACACGGTTCTGAATCCCTCTATAGATCGGTCCCATAACTCGGCACACACAAAAAAATCACAATCAGGCAAGTCCCTCAATGAATGCATGGATGAGTTTGGACTTGCCGATGGTTGGAGAATCAAAAACCCGACAAAGAGGGAATACACTTTTCTTTTTCCCAGTACACCACTTCTTTTCTAGAATTGACTTTTTCTCTGTCAAACAACTCAGATCATGCACCGGTGTCCCTCCACCTTCAAATAGAACCCTCCCTAAAACAATTATGGACCCAACTACAAAATGTTAAACTACAATAAGAAAATATCTTGACAAAAAAAAAAAAAAAAAAAAACACAATTTCAGATACCAAATTTTTGAGCATAGCAATACATCAGGCAAATTTCTTGTGAATAAACTCCAACGCAACAGAGAAAAATCTCTTATAAATGCAATTCAAGACTCAAGTGGCAAACACACTCAAGCACCACAGGAAATTAATCATATCTTTTACAGCTTTTATAAATCGAATATCAACTACCAACCCAAATCCTGACAACATTCAGGCCTTCCTCAAAAACCTCAATCTACCCCAACTGACTGCAAAATAAAGAAACATATTGGATTCGCCACTGACCATGTAAAGACTATTAACAGCATTAGAAAACATGCCTACGGGAAAGGCTCCTGAGTCAGATGGATTCCCTGCCGAATTTATGAAACATTTCAGGTCAGTTCTGGCCCCTTTGTTCCTAAGGACAGTAACAGAAATCAAAAACACAGGTCGCATAAGATCCCAAATGAATACTGCTGCAATTAAATTACTTTTAAAGATAAACAGCTACAGTCACCACAAATGCCACTACAGTCACCACTCCTGGAGAAAATCTGTGATGACCTGAGGCGCTGACCAATATTCCCATCTCTGATTGGAAGCATAGCAACAGTTAAAATGAAAACTTTACCACAAATGAATTATCTATTCTCCATTATCCCATTCAAACCCACAGCAAAATGGCTCCAGAACTTAGATTCTGCAGTCACCAGATTTTACTCAAAAAATAGACAAAAAACTGCACCCTTCTTCACATAACTTTATGAATTACTACCTGGCAAATCAGCTGCAATACATCACCAAATGGATAAACCCAGAGGCAGGTTACAATTTGTGGCTTGAACTGGAACAGGCAGACTGCCACAACATATGCCTTTCAGACCTGCCCTTCATTACAATCACCCTTAAGCGCCATAACTGCTTCAAAAACCCTATTATTGCCTCCACCCTGTCTGCTTTGTGGAAAAGTCTAGAGACCACAGGATCCCAAGTGGAACCCTGTAGGCTCTCCCCAATATGGCACAACCCTGACTTTGTAAATAACAAAGTCCCTCTTCATCTCAGCACTTGGAAGCATAAAGGAATCACCCACCTCCATCACCTCTTCCAAGGAAACTTACTTATGAATCATAAGTAATCATAAGTAATTATTTGACATATTTGAAATAAGAAATGGAAACTTCCTCCAATACCTACAGGTGACCAAGACAATCAGAAAGAAAATCCCAGTGCTCCAGGACTGCATACAGCCACCACAATTCAACACCAACATTAAAAAATTCAACATTCAATACATGTACCAATATCAAAATGGGAAGCCGATCTTTCCCTGTCTACAGACTTTGATTTCTGGACTCAGATCTGCCAAAATATATGTATATATATATATATATATATATATGTAATGACAAAAAAATTGAATTTACAGCTGATCCAGTTCAAAATACTCCACAGATCACACACAACTCAATACAAGATGCATAGAATGGGCTTCTCCCAATCCGACATACGTACCCAATGCACCCAAAACAATTCAGATTCCTCTTTCCACGCTCTCTGGCTCTGTTCTCCAGTACAGCACTTCTGGACATTAGTAACACAGAAACTCGCCTTAATTTTGGACTGCATTAACCCCTAGCTTGTGCCTCATTGGAGACCTGGCAACAATCAGTCTACCTCACCATCTATCACAATCTATCCTTGTAGCTCTCACCATCGCCAAGAAAACAATCCTAATGAACTGGAAGAACAAACAGTCACTAAACATTTCCCAGTGGTTGAACCTTCTTTCTGAACATATATCACTGGAGAAAACATCTGCGACCTGAAAAAATCAACTGACTCTATTTGCATAAAAACTGTCTGTATTCTGCGACTCCCTCAACCTTAATTTACATCTTGACTTTGCCTGCTAGCTTATGCCACTTCTGTTTTACTTGCAATGCAATATTAATATTTCTCTTATAGTGATCACTGTTGTTATGGAAAATATTTTATTGCACTACACATCCAGGTCGTGTCCGGTCACACTGGAGCTGGGGGTGCTGCGGTGGGTGGGGACTCTGTCCACCTTGGGGGAGCCCCCGCCCCTCCGGAGGGGGGATGGGCGTGTAGGTGACGTCATTACTCAGCTGATTGATGTTGGTTCTTGGTGGTTTTCTGGGGGGCTGTCGCATCCTGGTTGCTGTGCTGCGCTGCGCTCGGGGTGGGGCTGGTTGTGGGACTTCCTGTGTCCCTGGGGCCCTCGTCCCGCCTGTGGGTCCCTTGGACCGCTGCCACGCCACATCCCTGGGGCCGGGGGACCTGGCCCTCACTTGCCTCCTAAATTGCACTCACATCACGCTCCACCCCACACTATGTTAATCATCACACCCACATCTAGGTACACCACATACACCCAACACCTTGGGGGACTATCCAGGATCAGTGTGGGTCAGGGTAGACTTCCATTTGTAGTGACCAGTAATGCAGTGTTTTTCGTTTGCAGATTGTTTTTTTGGTTTGCAGATCGTTTCATGGTTTGCATTGTTTCTCTATTTGCAGCGCGTTTCATGATGACGCATCGGTCTTTGTTTTTTGCAGCACGTTTTGTCGTTTGCACCAGGTTTCCTGTTTTTGTACTACGTTTAGACTTGTGTTTGAGTTTGTGATTTTGCATCGTTTCTGTACTTGAAGCTGTTTTCTCGAATTGAGATGTATTGGGTCGTTGTCGTCCGTTTGGCCCGTGTTGGCTGCCGTAGCCCCCAAGACTCTCTCATCTCTCCAGAGATCTACACAGCACCCCCCTGTACCCAGTCAAACCTGAGTGAGGTGACTTGGTAAGCACAGAACCCTACGCACCACCAGTTCCTACCAGCACCACATGCCTCTCTTCCACTGTCTATCCTTCCACATCTTTTCTATCCTTTGTTCTCCCCCTCTATTCACTGAGGTGTAGCACTGCCCTCCCTGCCACACAAGGTTATTACACTCAATAAAGATCAACAGTATAGTTCCCAGGGAGGGCTGGTGATGGTCACACTCACGCACTGAAGTAATAAAATATTCAGCTGCATATAACTGCATCAGTCTCATATAATGTTGTCACCATGTGGTGTTTAACTACGTAGACAAACGCAGACAAAAAAACAAAAAAAAAAAACAGTATGACCTTTCAGTAAGTCTGCAGGTGCCTGCCTGCAGTCCGTACCCATCTCCCATTTTTCCCAAGTGCTTACCGAGTGTCGCTAAAAGCAAATGTGACATAACACAGAGGTAAATATGCCCCCATCCCTGTTTCTTTGGAATGTTTTTACAGACATCAAATTCAAATTGAGTGAATATTAACAATATGCAATTTACATCAATAAACAATGAAGTTTATCGGTTTGAATAATAAGCATATTGGCCTTGTAGCATATTCAATTTACTATACGTTGAAAAAAATTGAAAATCATTGAATTTTCATTTTACTCTTAACACAATGTCCCAACTTCATTCATCAGAATTGCGGTTTGTAGTATGTATGTTGCATATCATTTATATCGGAATTTTGCGTGTGTGAACCTGAATGTGGTTTTGCGTACTGTTGTCAGAGATATCCAGACTTCTGATTGCTGTGGCTTCAGAGATGTGTTCCTGTATCACCTGGGCACCTGCTGAACGTAGCTACAAACACACAAACACACATCATCACAAAGGAAAAATTTGTATTTCCTGCATATTGTTAATCACAGTGTATACCGTACCTCACAGCTACTGAGGTCTAACTCCAGCCCAAAGAGACGGGTGTTTGTTGCCAGACCCTGTAGTAATAACCTTACAAAACAAAGCATATCAATGTCTTATCCAAGTCTACACATATTAAAGGACGGCTGCTTTGGTATCTTTCATTCCATAGAGACACGTGCAATTTATAGTACTTTGGTAAGATGACTGAGTAGCTACGGTGTAGCTCTGCTAGTAGAGTGTTGGAAACATAATTACATAACAATACAGACACAACAGGCACTATACCATGGCCATGCTGCCAACGTGCCGTGGTACTGAAAATTAAGCTTCACAGCTGCTCTATATTGTTTCCCAAAACTATCGTTTGTTAACATAAAGTGGGGTGACTTCTGCCTAAAAGTGTATAAACTTCTGACTTTACCCGTATTCACATAACTCTCTCTTTTATAGAGTAAAAATGATTAGAAGAAAATACAAATAGAAACACACTTTACAGAGATGGCAAAGTTTACAAACCAAATTATTCAGTGGGAGACGTTCATACATTTTGAATGCATCAGTGTCAGAAACTAGTTTATTGGTCAATAGTACCACTCGGTCTGAATCTATCAGTATCAAAATAAGAGTAATTTATTAATCTTTCAAAAAATTGTTTCATTGTAAAATTGCACACACAGTGTGGGGATCAGGACTTGAGTTTAACCAAATTAAAAGTGATTTGAGCATTGGCAGTTTTACACAGGGGCCAACAGGGGCCAGTGCCCCTGTAAAACTGCTCCTGGCCCCTGTGCTGAATGGATAATAGATTTATTAATTTCTTAAGGCGACAGGTGGTGGCTCGAAGATCAGAACTAATGCGACAGAGCGTTCTACACGGACTCCTTGAAGTGCTACTCACACAGTGTTACCTGCTCCTGAAAGCCCGGCAGGGCGAATTTGGAACTGTGGATGTGAAAGTGAACAGCCAACAGCCTTGCATGGACTACTGCAAAGAGGGCAAGGTAGGGAAACAATTCAATTTCGTAATGCCAGTGACGAAATAACGTCACATATTTGTGGAAAATGACTGCGCTTAATCATGGCTTATTATGTTTGTGAATAAACAAAACTATTGAAGTCAGTAAACATGACGTAATGTTGAGAAATGGGTAAAATAACCAACAGCATGTAGCCTACTTGTTTAATGAAAAACTTGAATGGCCTTCTGAGAGTAGATGCTACAAATCTCTCCATTTTCTTTTTAGTAGGCTGTCATCATGAAACAGAGCAAGAAGGACATTATGTCCTTTTTTATTTTTTATTTCTATTTTTCCTATTTACTGTACATTTAAATCTTGTGCTGTGAAAAAGAACTCTGTGTAGCTAAATGCTTAGATTAAAAAAGTGTCATTGTGCAGATAAAACTTTTATTTTATGAAAAAACAGAAATCTTATTTTACAAACAAGACAAAAATGGTTTCAAGGTTTATTGACCACATTTTATTTCATGTTTATTGAGACAAAGAATGTTTGTCTGATTGGATTAATACTTAATGTATTTTGTTTTGGTTTTAAATAAACTAAACTAAACATTTCTAATGTTTAAATATTGCCCTGTTTTGTCCTTATATGTGCCCCTCTGAAAAAACACTGGCCCCACCTCGGCACCCCTGGTAATTGTGATCTAGAACCACCACTGGATTTGAGCAGTGTTGATTTACTATGTTGATTCTGAGTAGCAATGTTAGACAGAGAAAGTAGATCAGTTAAACTAGAATTCCTGTGGGCAAGGGTTAATATTAAATTGCTTTACATTTAATGTAGTTGCTTAATAGTATTATCATTATTGTAGAATGTAAAGTTAACAAACCTGACTGCTTGTGGAGGCAGCTTGGTTGCAGATAGGCCCACAAATTTTAGCTCACAGCTCTGGCTGAAGAACTCTTGAATGCTCTTGGTCACTTCTCGCACCTTTCTATAGGGAGAGATGATCCCATCAAGTCAGCCATGTATATTTCAAAAACGAATCAAACAATCAGCATGGCAATTGGAGGGACTTCTCATGATTCGTTGAGGCAGGAAGAGGTGCCTTTAAAATGAGTGCAAATCCGTTGGGTGATGCCCAGTCCCTGGACAAGCACCACAGTCCACAGGGTATTGTTCCAGTAGAAACTCAATCAGATACAAACCCCCAAGCAATCCTAGCCTCAGAGCCCACCTATTAATAACTAACAGGAGAAAAAATGATGGAGTGAAGATAGTCATGTCCTTTGACCCAGGAGTGGGGTCAAAGGACCATGCCTTGCTGCTGGGAAGTCAGATGAGAAGAGATGTTGAAAGAAATCTGGGGAAGATGAAAACTGGTGGAGAGATTTGAGGTGAACAGTAAGAATCCGTATGCACGAAAGGAAGTATCCACCCAGCTCAAGTTCAGGAGACAGCAAGATATTGAAAGTATTATGAAATAAAGAAGAAGCTTGAGGCACAAGTGGAAAGCTACAGAATGGAACGGGTGATATCCAATAACCCTTGTAATGCTACAAAGACCAGAGACCAGAGCGCTTGAGAAAATAATACAAGCTGAAAGAGTAGCCTCTTCAAAATCAAGGTCATTTGACTCCTATAGGGGAATTTTTTTAATAACATGTACTCTGAAGCACACGTGATGTGTCAGTCAGAATGTTATTGGCCTGCCTGATAGCAGCCTGCTCACACAGGTCTTGTGGAGAGGGGAGGGCAGGTAGCCCCATGATCTCAAAAGCAGTCTTCACAAGGTGTTGATCTGAGATTTGTACTTGATTGTCATTTTCCTGAACCAGCAGGTGATACCATACCTAATAAGGAATTCTATGGTAGGTTCTTGGGTAGGAGAGGAGTAGAACCCTTGAAGTATCTGTAAGGGATCTTGGGAGCACCTAAAGAAGACCTATTCAGATCACATACCACCATTCCAATCACCTGAGCATAGAAAAGAAATTGCGAGCACAGTAAAGAAGGAGAAATTAGCATTAGCTTTATATGAACACCCCCACTGTGCTGAAACACCATATACACCTTATAATTATTGAGGTTGTGGTTTGGAAAAAGAACTGTAGAATGAAGCGAGAAGGCATCAAGAGACACAAAATCAACAAACTCTCTCCAACAACCCAGAAACATGATAAACATGGGTAGACTCTAAGGTGTAACAATTTGGCAGCTGAGACAGAGGGCCAGGACTGGAAGTGGAAAGTGTGACCAGTGAAGGTGAACTGTAGGAGGTTTGTAGCTAGTTCCATCATAAGACTACTGAACAAAGTGGGCATCAGAGGTCAGGTCAAGTGGAAGGTAATTAATGCCACTTGCCACTGGCTGTGAATGACCACTTGGTCAACATGCCACACACCCACGTCTGTTCAGCCTGTGATGGGCCTCTTTGATAAAAGACACGCAGCGAGGCTGGGGTACATAGACTGGTTTCTTTCTGAGAGTCTGTGGGGGTTAGTGTCAAAGATTCAGTGTTTTTGTATAACATTCAACAGCAGGAAAAAAAAGAATTACTCGTGTTTGATGAGTGTTATGTGAATTGTATGCAGAGTATGCATACAGTATGCACAGTTAAATGTTTAACTGGTCAATAAAATGTTAAAACGTTTCAAAACACCTAACAGACAGAATAAGTGTACCTGTGGCTGAAAGGATTCCGGGCCAAGTTCAGGTGTATCAGTTTGTAACATCCAGCAGACAGGCTCACAAATAACTGTAAGAAAATGTTAGAATGTGTGTTATGAACCAATGAAAAACGTAGAATTGAATTACAAAAGTAAAAATAGTTTCAATGCAAAAAGAGTGATTAAGAACTGCACTTATGTCACTGACTGTGTCCAGAGGGCAGTTGGTATCACTGAGATCCAAATGAGACAGAGAGTTTGCACTGGACAGGAACTTGAAGAGATACTGCAAAACAAAAATTAACCACAACTGGACTGTAATATACAATATGTCAGGATAATATAATGTTTATTTGCACATACCTTTTCATATTTGTTTCATTGTGGGTGGTATTATTTTTATTGATTAATTTTTATAGGTTTTTGTGTTTTATGACATTAATCATTCCTGTACTTTTATTTTATGAAATGCATTAATTTTTAAATGCACTTCCGTTCCTACTGTGAAGCTGACAGAGATTTTCAGATTGCCTGTATCTGTGTAAGTCTGCTTTTAGACACTGACAGGTTTAAAGGGACAACCAGAACTCCAAAAGCAATACACCTGTTTTAGATGCTCCTTTAAACAAAAAGTCTATTGGGGTATATGTCATACAGTGAAGCTCGAAATTTTTCATATACCTGGAAAATTTTGAGTTAAAGTCACTTTTACTCAACCAGCAATTTCTTTCTTGAAATGGCACATGCATCTCCCAAAAGATAATAAGATGATGAATAAGAGGTGTCATTGTGGAAAACAGATTTTCAGCTTTCATTGACATTTGAACAAAAAGCGGGGTGTCCAAAATTGTTAATACCATTCTCAATAATGAGATGTTACGATCCCTTGTGCCATGATCTGAGGCGAAACTCATTTAGAAGCCCAGTCCAACTGGAGAACCGACCAGCAGTCAGCTATCAACTAGCCTAGCCAGCAGCAGTAGGTAATAGAGATTCAACCAAACATCTCTCCCTTCTGCCAATATCAGAAATAAGATGCAACCAGACACCAGCTACATAGTCTAGTCCAGAGCAAGAGGTAATGAGAGGTGGTGGGACATGCGACTACACTTCAACCTTCTCCTTCTGCTAGGATATAAAATAAAACACTATCAGATATCATCTAAATTAGCCTAGCCACCAGCAGTAGGTAAGAAATCATTGGACATGCGACGACACTTCAATCAACATCTCTCCCCTCTGCCAAGATCAGTAACACACAAGAAAACACCAGCTAAAAAGCCTAGCCAGTAACCATAGGCAGTGTGCGGCACATCATTGGGGTTTTGAAGTGGGCACCTCCCTTCACCGATGTTTCGTTAAGTTAGGCCCACGACACCTCAAGAAGGCGTAACAGTGAGCTCCAGCATCCCGCAGACACCCCCTCAATGCAGCCACCACGCCACCGTGTGACTTTCAACCGACAGATTAGATCCTACAACTGCTACCTATTAACAGTACACAGCCAGTCTTACCTTTAGCGTGCTCCCCAGCTAGCGTGTTTCCTCCTAGCCACAGCCACTCACTTGCTCACTCCGCTGCCAGGGACATATTGTTTACAGCGCCCCTCTTTTCTTTCCCGCGAATGCCCAAGTCGTACAGGAGAGCAATGGTGGATTTTGCAACAAATCCACGGCAACTGACCTCCACTGGGCGCACACGGGCGCTCCAGCCTGGCTGCTCAACTTCTGATGCCATCTCTGCGTATCTATCTCTCTTACGCTCATTCACCTCCACAACTGTCTTCCCACGGGACACTTAATTCCACAAAGTACACTTTCCATTCTATTTGGGAACCACAACGGCAAGTCCGGTCTTTTGGCTGTTGTGAACAGTTAGCTGGCTATCTAAATTGGACCTCAGCTCCCAGGCTCCGCCCACACCCCGCGCTGTTCCCGATTCTCGCTGGTCTGGCCTTATCCCCCTCCCGAACAAACATAATATGCCTATTCTCCTTTCTAGCAGATGAGATATTTGCTTCAATTTGTTTTTCCTCAATTGCAGTTGCTAAGCATTTCAAAACCTGGTTGTGACGCCAGGTATATCTCCCTTGGGAGAGGCTGACTCTGCAACCTGTCAGAATGTGGCTAAGTGTACATTATACAAGAACACAGTGGGCAGGCAGCATCCTCCCCTAACCACTGGTTTAAGTTCTGGGGATGTGGCAGCACATCATAAATAGCCCTTATCATAAATCTAATCCTACTAGCCTCCATGCTCCACCCTAACAACTGGATCTTTCGACGGAGTAAGAGTCGTCTCCAGTCTAGCCGTAGCACACTTAAACTCCTCTGTTAGACTAGCTACTGGGAGCTCTAGTAATACATTTTAAATCTGACGCTACACAAAAACTAATAATCCAATCAAGTCAATATTTTAGATAATCTTGGTCAAATCCAAGACTGATCTGAAACAAAAAAAAAAATCCCAGTCACCCAACATTAATTTTATGGAAAATAGCTAATTTTTCATGTTTTTTTTTTCTTTTCGTAAAAACAACAGTGACTTCAGCTTCACGTAATTAAAGTGGTATTTACAGGGTTAAAAATCTTCAAAATTAGTTTAGTAGATAGTTTAAGAGATTTATGCAGGAAAAAAAATCGGAAAAAATATGAATCCGTTTTATAGCAGTTTTTGGACAACGACATTTTGTCTGCTAAGATTAGAAGAGAATAGTAAATGCCTGAGGGTTAAATATTACCTGCCTGACAAAGTGAAGTAGACCAAAAGTTCCTCAAAAGTTAGACATCATGCCGAGATCCAAAGACATTCAGGAACAAATGGGAAAGAAAGAAATCAAGGGTCCAGTGAACCACTGTGAACCATTATCCACAGGTGGCGAAAACATAGAACAGTGGTGAACTTTCCCAGGAGTGGCCGGCTGACCAAAATTACCCCAAGAGCACAGCGACAACTCATCCAAGAGATCATGGCAGAGTTCCAAGATGAAAACCACTGCTAAGCAAAAAGAACATCAAGGTATCTCAGTTTTGGCAGAAAACATCTTGATAATCCCCAAACACTCTCCCCAAATACTCTGTGGACAAAAATTAAACATTTTGGAAGGTGTGTGTCCCATTACATCCGATGTAAAACAACACTGTATTTCAAAAAAAATCATACCAGCAGTAAAATCTGGTGGTGTTAGTGTGATGGTCTGGGGCTTATGGGGCTTGCTGCTGCAGGGCCTGGAATACGTATTACTGTGATAAATAGAACCATGAATTCTGCTGTCCACCAAAAAATGTCCAGCCATCGGTTCGTGACTCAAGCTGTAGCAAACTTGGGTTCTGCAGCAGGACAATGATTCAAAAAACACACCAGCAAGTCAATAGCTGAAGAAAAAATAAATGAAGACTTTTTGAGTGGCTGTGGAATGACTTTAAAAGGTGGTTCATGCAGGAAAACCCTCCAATGTGACTGAATTACAACAATTCTTGATGAGTGGGACTATATTTCTCCACAGTGCTGTAAAAGACTCATTGCAAGTTATCGCAAACACTTGATTGCAGTTGTTGCTGCTAAGAGTGGTCCAACCAGTTATTAGGTTTAAGAGGCAATTACTTTTTCACACAGGGCCATGAGGGTTTGGATTTTGTTTTCCCTTGTGTTTAATTGTGTTATGTTTGACTAATATTTCAACTGAATAAGTTACATTTAAGTGTGACAAGCAAAAAAAAAGAAGAAGAAGAAAGAAAGAAAACCAATGAGGAATTACACTGTTGAACTTTTGATTTTCCAATAGACTGTGATAGTTGGCGAAGGACATGTCACTTTTATTCAAATGTAAATTAAAGATAAATTTTTTTTTTCACACTTTTGCACATTCGTCTTAATATCTTTAGGAAGAAGCCTGTGTCTTTCTGGTACAAGACAAAGATTGCTGGTTGAATAAAAGTAACTTTACGTCAAAATTTGCCAGAGGTAGGAATCATTTTGGGCTTAACTGTATGTTCTGTAGGATTCTTGTGTTCTTTCAGGATCTGTGTCGGGGAGCCAGTCAGTAGTGAAGATATTTGGTGGGAATTTTATGCAGATTGATGTAACAACTGTAGAAGAACAACAATGTTGTCACTCATTTGAATGATGGTAAATGGTCTTGTTTTTACACTATATTGCCAAAAGTATTCACTAATACTATACCAATAATAATATGCTAATAATTTAATTCAGGTGTTCCAATCACTTCCATGGCCACAGGTATATAAAATCAAGCACCTGGGCATGCAGACTGCTTCTACAAACATTTCTGAAAGAATGGGTCGCTCTCAGGAGCTCAGTGAATTCCAACTTGGTATTGTGATAAGATTCTACCTGTGCAGCGAGTCCAGGCGTGAAATTTCCTCACTACTAAATATTTTACAGTCAGCTGTTAGTGGTATTATAACAAAGTGGAAGTAATTGTGAATGACAGCAACTCAGCCATGAATGGCAGGTCACATGAAATGACAGAGCAGGGTCACTGGATGCTGAATTACATAGTGCACAGAGGTTGCCAACTTACTGCTGAGTCAATAGGTACAGACCTCCAAACGTCATGTGGTCTTCAGATTAGCTCAAAAATAGTGTGTAAAGAGCTTCATGGAATGGGTTTCCATACCCAAGCAGCTGCATCCAAGCCATACATCACCAAGTGCAATGCAAAGCATCGGATGCACTGGTGTAAAGCATGCTGCCACTGGATTCCTCTGATGGAACAATCTGGGTTTGGCGGGTGACAGGAGAATGGTACTTGTCTGACTGCATTGTGCCAAGTGTGAAGTTTGGTAAAAGGGGAATTATTGTGCGGGGTTGTTTTTCAAGGAGCTGTTTTTCAGGAACTTGGCCCTTATTTCTAGAGAAAGGATCTCTGAATGCTTCATTATACCAAGAGATTTTGGACAATTCCCCTCTGGAACCTTGCCTTCCCAGAATAACTGGAGCTGATATAACTGCAAAGGGTGGGCCAGTGTTATATTAAACCCTACTGATTAAGAATGGGGTGTCACTTAACTTCGTATGTGTGTCAAAGCAGATGAGCAAATATTTTTAGCAATATAGTGTATAGCAACGATTCTTGACCTATTCACTTACACAAGCGCACACACATTCACACACCAGTGCCATGCACTGGGAGAAACTGGGGGTTCAGTGTCTTGCTGAAGTTGGTGGTGAAACTGGTGGTTTAAGACAACACTTTTTTTTAGGTCTGTTGCTGTAATTTGAGTTTTAATATTCTGTTAATGTTGTACTTACATTTCCCCCAAAATGAGTTCTGGTCTATTCCACTCAATGAGGGCCTATCCAGGATAGTGAAAGTGATTTCACAGCTTAAATGTGACATAGAGTTGCTGTGGTCGTTCATATTTCGTTGGGACATTTATACATTTTTACTTCCATCCTTTCATTCTTACATTTACAGAAAGGAAAGAACAATGGGACCTCCAGTAGATAAAAAGTATAAAAGAGATCTAAACTGTATATTCTTTGGTCATTTGCCACTCTCAAGTGTTTGATGCTTTGTCTGTGCTGTGAAGCCAAATGTATGCTGAAATAAACACACAAAGATTAATTGTTTTACAACAGATTCCCACCACAGCTACTGAGGTGTTGGGATGACACATACACACTGTTGTGCTCTGAAATGTTGAACCATAAGAAACTCTGTGTGCATTTTTTTATCATCTGTCCTCTACCCACATCATTTAACATGAAAAACATCGAACAGAGCGTACCGTGGCTGCCTCCGTTACTAGGCTGCTGGGGTTCCCAGACAGATCAAGATGGGTCAGAGATGCTGAGAACATCTGATTGGAGAACAAGACCTGACAGAGACATCCAAGACCTGGAAACAAGTAAGACCACTCTCAAAGGAGAATAATGGGAGGTAAAAAAAAAAAAAAAAAAAAAGAAGAAGAAAAAAAAAAGAAAGTTTTAGCCCATTCCTGAATGGCATAATTTTTGGGATGTTGGATTTCCTCACATGGACACAGCATGGATTATGGTCAGGACTTGGCCATTTTAAAACATTCAATTTGTTCTTTAACCATTCTTTTGTATGAATGACCTGTGTGTTTGGGGTTGTCATCTCTACCATGATCGAGTTTCTTGAAGGATTCCGCTTACATACAGATTTCCTGGCATGTTCTTTTAGAACTTGCTAGTATATTTGAGAATGTATTGCTCCATCATTGATGGAAATCCGTCCTGATGCAGATGCAGGAAAACAAGCCCAAACAAGTACATTACCACCCATATGTGTCACGGAGGGGATGAGAGGCATCATTTGCCATCTCCAAATGACACCTCTCATTTAAACTAGATTCACGAACATTAACATTATCCAATGTGTGAGAGTCCCTTAGCTGCTTTGTCCATTCCATTGTACACTTCACAAAATGTTTCAAATTCACAAATTTTTTTTAACAAAATGGGGCACTACAGGTGACCTAAGTCTGACTGGAGACAAACGGATGGATTCTAATTTGGCCTTGAAATTAACTTGTAATCCTTGAGGTGAACTTACAATAAAAACAGTTTGGGTACAGTAAACAATGTGGGTGCGGTGCTACACTTTATAATGAATATTGTGCTTGTGGGTGTACCTCTAGCAGTCATTGATACCCGGGACAGAGAAAGGTGCTTGAGTCCTTCATTCCGGTTCTCCAGCTCCTGACTCAGAGCTACTACACCTATAACAATAAAAATACAGCGCACATACAGACAAACACTGGTTATGATCTACAACCATAAAGTGGTTTTCCTTTATATACAAAAAATATTGTTCTATTCTTATACTGTGCTCATCACTAAAATATAAGATATATGAAGTGTACCTTTGTCTTCAATCAGATTGCCTGCGAGATTGATGGATTGAAGGGTAGAAGAAGTGTTCTCTCGAAGGGCAGCTGCCATTTTGACTGCAAAGTCCCTACAGCAGGATGAAAAAAAAATTTCTAAATTTCCAGAAACTCTTAGAAACTAGATAACTAGATATTCACATATAAAAATATTAAATATAGGGATATATAGTACTATGCAAGATATTAACTATATTAACCATTTAATTTAACTATAATATCAAATGTTTCTTTTTGCTTCAAAAAAATCATACCAGCAGTAAAATCTGGTGGTGTTAGTGTGATGGTCTAGGACGTATTGGGCTTGCTGCTGCAGGGCCTGGAATACGTACTACTGTGATAAATAGAACCATGAATTCTGCTGTCCACCAAAAAATGTCCAGCCATCGGTTCGTGACTCAAGCTGTAGCAAACTTGGGTTCTGCAGCAGGACAATGATTCAAAAAACACACCAGCAAGTCAATAGCTGAAGAAAAAATAAATGAAGACTTTTTGAGTGGCTGTGGAATGACTTTAAAAGGTGGTTCGTGCAGGAAAACCCTCCAATGTGGCTGAATTACAACAATTCTTGATGAGTCTAATGTTCCTCTGAGACTTAACCAAGTTTCCACTCTGTTCAACAGTATAATGTGATCCACAGAATCAAACGTGGCACTGAGAACCACTAAGATGAGAACTGACACCTTGTCTGAGCCAGTGTTCAGCCTCATATTGTTTAGATATACATTTATAAGAGCCATTTCTGTGCTGTGTTTATTAGAGTTTATTAAAAACTTTAACTAATTTCTCAATAATCTTGGCTATGACCAGGAGATTTGGAATAGGTTTGTAGTTGGATAACAGAGGTGCATTTCCTCAGTGTTCTCTTTTTTAAGAGTGGCTTGATAGCAGCTACTCTCAGGGGTTCAAGGAACATGCCTGATTGACGTGAACAATTTATTTGTTGCAAATCAGTAAGGACATACTTTGTAATAATTTTAAGTCAGATGGTATTGTGTCAAGACAGCAAGTAGGCAGTTTAAGCTGCTGAACTGTTTCCTCTATAGTTCTTTGATTAACTGGATGTGACATACCAGCGGAGTTATTCCAGAGTGGTTTTGGAGACATCGTTTTAGTTAGGTGATATGAGAGAATGTTTAACCTTATAGACTGTATTTTGTCTCTAAAATAGCAAGCAAATTTATTGCATTTTTCTGTGGAGAAGAGTTCTGAAGCTTTTTGATTAGGAGAGCTTATAAACCATAGTAAACAGAAGTATTGTTAATGTTCTTATTTATAATTTCAGAAAAGTAACTTTGTCTAGCCTTGAATAACTTTGTTAAAATTACTGAGATTGTTTGTCAAAGTCATAGTGAATTTGAAGTTTAGTTTTTAGCTTTCTGTACTCACAGCCGGTAGCATGGCTAAGGCCTCCTTAAATCAAACACTGGTACTCTCGTTGATATGTCTTTTCTTAACAGACACAGAAGTTGACTGAACATTAGGAAATATCCTAAGTCACAGAACATGCAGGAATGATTAGAAAGAGCTATGTCCTTAACATCAACAGAGGAAATGCCACACCTTTAGAGATAACCAGATCCAGTGTGGGGTTGTGTGTGTATGCATCTTTTCACACTTTGCACAAGGCCAAAAGTGTTGAGTACGGCAGAAAGTTCTCTTGCATGACTCTCTATGGTATTATCCACATAAATATTAAAATCCCCTGTTATATATATATATATATATATATATATATATATAAAAGATAGTTATATTCTGTCCAGATAACTGACAGCAGTTTCCCTGATTGAAGTGAATTTGAAATTAATATCACTATCTATTCATTAACAGTGATTTGTTATCTGGTGATCTAATGGTATGTAGAGCTAAACTTGTAGAGATAACAGGAGGCACTGGCTCAATAAGTTGGTAAGTGATGCCTTTTTTATTTGTCACCAGTTTTCTGTTACCTATTATCACAAGGATTGAAAAGGTTATCTGACTTCCACAGGGCCCCGACCTTTTCTGGGAAACACTGTTGAACAGTTTAGCTGTTCAGGGCTGACTTCATTAGTTGATCACTGGTACTAAAATGACCCAATACTCAAAATTTCTTATGTATTTTTATGGAAGTTTTAAGGGCTGTTATAGCATTTGTATAGTATTTTGTCTGTGATTGTACTATAAGGAATTGCACTTGATGACTAACGAGTGATTCTATGCGATATTTAACAAATGCATCAGGTGTCTGACTTTTTTTCTCCACCCCTGTACAATGTTTATAAATTAGAAATCACCCCCTTAGATGTGTTCCTCATTTGTTGCGTCACAGAGCTTGAACTGTTTTTCAAGGAGGAATAGAGAAAACTTGCGGTTGGTAGCCTGATTAAGACATATCCACAAAGACTCTGTGCTGTATTTTCAGCCAAAGGTGAATCTACTACTACTAATACTAATCATTTACTTTAACTTTTAATTTTTAATAAATTGACATTATTTTGTAAGAATATATTTACAGTGGAATATTGTTTTATTTTTTTATGCAGATTTTTGTCAAATGAGCCAAATTATATTGACCATGACATTGTATAAAAACAACAGAAAAGAAAAGGGTGAATCATCCAAGGGGCTGAATATTTTCAGCCCCAGTAAGATCCATATATGTCCGGACACTGTCACAATATTTGTTATTTTAGCTGTTAACCAAAACAGAAGTTATATAATGAATGACTTGGCATCACTTTTGAACTCTGAAAATAGCAGACTGTGTAGAAAAGTGACTGATTACTCTGCCAAAGCTGCGGTTCTGCACTTTAAGCCAATATTCCTTATGAAACTTGAATATGTTTTGCTAAACGGCTGAAATAACAAAAGCAAATGTGTCAGTGTCCCAACAAAAACCATACTGTAGTGTGGGTACACAGTGCAAACTCACGGTTTCAGTCCACTGCCCTCTAGTGAGAGCTCTCGCAAACTTGAAGATCTGGATAGCAGGAAAGTCAATTGTTGCTGGACGTCCACAGACTGAAGGAAGAACAACAAAGACAAAGTCTAAAAGAAATGTGCAGTCTGGTGCTTCCAAATATCTTATTACACACCCAAACAATAGAAACATATCATGTCAAAGATGCCAAAAACATTGACTGAAAAAATACAAAGAAAGAATTTGGTTTCAGTCATCCAAGTCATGGTTTATTCCAAAAGCATTTTAAAAAGCAACTGGACTTGTTGAGTGTTGAGAAGACATTTTGCCACTCATTCGAGTAGCTTGAGAACTGAAGAAGCTACTTGGATGAGTAGCAAAACATTTTCTGAAAAGCCCAAAAGTCCAGTTGCTTTTTTAAAATGCTTTTTGGACATATTATTTATTCAATGCAAAACTGAGTATTATTGTAGCTTCAGGGGAAAGGACTGCAGATTTTGCCTCTGCTCTCTTACAGTGTATTTTAGGGGTATCAAACATACATCATGTCTGCCAAAACCAGCACGCCTGAGGGTCTGATCTGACTTACTAAATGGATTTGCAAAATGTGAAAATTACATAGGAGACTGTAACTAACACTTGCACCTATTCCTAATTTGCCCACTCTGTGTTGTGCCAATACCACAACCACAACTAAAAAGCAGATCGATGCTCTGTGCCGAAATTGTGAAATTACCTATTTCTCTTTAGATATATCAGGTTGTTCATAAACATGCAGGAAATTAAAAGCATAGATCATTATATGTAAAGATTTTTGCACCTCTTTGCACTAAAACAAAGTCAAACATTTGTAGTTTTTGCTATTTATAGGTTAATGTACAATTATGTTACTAATTCGATCGAGTGACACCATCAATGTATATAAAGTGTGATGATTGTATTAAGACAGTGAACCTACTTCATATTTTAACCTACCCCAAGTCCATTGCATTTATCCACTACAAAAAAATCTGTTTATCAGATAAGCGTAGCACTCATCAGCCTGTGAAAGTAGTCTTCAGTGTCTAGGGGGTGGGAGAGACTTGGGTATTTACTGTATGTAAGGGATAACGTATAGTGAGTCAGTGATGCTGGCTGGAAAATAAAAAATTTTAAAAAAAGAAATTCTTCCCAAATCCTTTACATCAGTAAAAGCAAACAAAGAAAGAGAAAGAGTCTACCAATCGTAGTTCTTTGGAGTAGATCTTCATGAACCACTGGTTGAAGGATAAAGCCGCTACTGCCAATGCCAAGTCCCTGAGAAGAGAGAATTAATATTTATTTCAGACATATTCATTCCGGTTGATATTTCAGACATAATAAAAAAACAACAAAGGAATAGGCAGAAGCTACTACTTTTCCATGGATGTAACTGCCAGCCTGTCCAGCGGTTAGCAAAGCTGTGGACATACAAACCATAACCATGTCCAGCAGACGAACTGGCTGAACAATTGAAGTACAGGAGAATCTACAGGGAGTGAAGTCTGCTGTGCTTAATGGAAACAGGGCTGACGAGGCAAAGACAAAGGTATTTGGATTACAAGCATGGTGCATCAACATAGAGTATGTTACTGTGAAGATGACCATCTACTGCCAGGATATCAAACTTAACCCTGAGTCTCCTGCCTTATTGCATATCCAGAGCAATCTCACACACTGTGTGTTTACATTCTTCTACAACCACAAGCAGTCAAGAGACTGAAACTCAGCATGACGAGTTCAGGGTCCTGCATCTTTAGACACTTTGACTGTTCATCAGTGTTTATCATCACTTGCTCCCCAAGTAGTGTTGCAATTCAAAGTACACATCTATCCAAGTACAGTCCAAATGCCTAGATAGGTTTTGCCCTACCTTTTTTTTTTTTTTTTTTTTTTATATCAAGGACACATCAAGAGGTAACTGGTGTGGACTTGAAATAGCCAGGTATCCCAGAATCAATTTCAGTGGTGTCATCAAGAATAGTTTAGGGTACAGCATGACTGTACTGCATCCTCCAGAGTTTGGACGTCAAGAGTCAAACTTGTCAACTATCTACTACTGACTACAGATGGCGCTGCTCTAAAACCCACGCCTAAGCCTATGGCCTAACTTAATGTGCACCTCCCCAGAAATGTAACTAAATGTTGCAGGGACACTGACTGGAATGGCTGTGAAGTCCAAAACCTATTTCACTGTGCATGTGTCTCGGCGGTCACACAAGCACAGAAAGTTCTCCCTTACAATTAGTTATCTATGTTCTATGCTGCAATGATTTTAGTGAAAGTAACTGTTGATTCACTTTCCTTAACTTCTTTATTCATTAACTCCAACATGTGCCATTCAGTTCCTCTCTCCATTTTTTGAAGTGTTAAAAGAATGGCAATTCCAGCTCCAGATGAAAGAGCAGAGGTGGAAGCAGGTCTGGACCAGAATGAAAACCATCACAGGCTGCAGTTTGAAGAAGAGGAGCAGGGGGATGTGGGGATTGCTAACCAGTCCAATAACTTTTACACCAGTATAGGATGAAAACAAGGAGCTGAAGTCTGTACTGAGTAAACTCAAGGTCCAGTTGAAGGACACGGATAGGAGGAGTACAGGAAGGACTTTGTGATGTTGTGCAGGTCGAACCACCCGCACATCAACACATCCATAACCAAGATGATGGTGTTGGACTCCTGGAGCCCAAGCCCCACTGAACACAGCCAAGGGCCAAGGTTTGTTCAGACATACAAGTACCTACTGTAGGTCTGCAATTTTATCACAAACTGAACTGATCAGCTAATACAAACACAGGAAAGACAGAGCTATCTCTATTTTCTGAGTAGGCCTTCAACATCTGCCAAAAGCTGCTGTAGAGGTTCTACCAAAATGTTGTAGCCAGTGTCCTCGCTTATGCTGTGGTATGCTGAGGAAACAACATTAAGAGGAAGAGTGCCTCGCGGCAGGACAAGCTGATGGGGAAGGTTGACTCTGTAGTGGGCACCAAACTTGAGTCTTTAACATCTATGGCAGAAAAGACTCCAAACCATTTGTTATTTAGAGTGTGGCTCTTCAGCATCTCCTCATGAGCTACGATGACAGAACTTCACTGTGTCTGTGTTTTGATAGTTTAAACTGATTTTTTGTTTGTTTGTTTGTTTTTTGTATATATTCCATACTTTATGATGAAACAGTGCCATATCTCACCTGCTATCTAAGTGGCTGAAGTCCTGCAGATTGAACTGTCTCGAGTTGTGGATATAGTAGATGTTGTCAACATCCTGCATAAACAGTTAACATTGTTTATTTGGAGGCACTGCTGTTAAAAATAAATTTCAATAAAATGTTTCTTGTTGTTTATTGTCAATAGGAAATTACAACAAATACAATAATTATGAAAATTACAATATGAAATTACAATAGTGACTTACCCACTGAATCTCCTCTCTAATTGGCATGTCATTGAAATCACACAAAGCTGCATAAGTATCGGAAAATCCCCCTAGAAAAAAAAACATTCAATCAGACCTTACCTACCTGCATATGATTGCGTTTTTTGCATGTGGTAACTACATTTTGTACACATAGCCTCCTCCATAAGCCTCGTTAAGCCTAATTAAATAACATGCAGTGCCTTCAGTACAGAGAAAAGTAGATGAGGAAGAGGAAAGAAGCAACTACACTGCTACTGCTCATGTTTGGTGTTTTTGGACTGAAAACTGCAAAAAAAAAAACTTGTTAAATATGCTCATCTAAAATATTAATCTGTGTTTAAACATGCAACATGAAGCTATCAAGTTTATGAGAGAGGAGAAACAAAGCTGTAGCATGGCTTCCTAGCCTACAGTTAAATATGCCATATCACACAACCAGATAGACATACTCACTAATTCAGCATTAAATATATGTTTTATTTATTTTTATTTCTTTATTTTTTTATTTAATTTAAATTTAAATTCAACACGTTGAAATAGACTACATTTTCTGTTTCCTCCCAACCACTGGTAGATCAAGTAGTCTGTTACTGTTGGTAGTTATTTTTTTGAAGAAATACAACAAGATCAGTGAGTGAGGAAGAAATTAAACACATCAATGCTGATTAAAGTTACACCTTAAATACTAGGTAATGGTATCTTTGCCTCATCTCTATTTACACAAGGAAACTTGCTAAAGTTTTGGAACACAGTGGGAAGCTCATCAGCAAAGAGGAATGTGGTTTCAGTTTTAACTGTGGTGGTGTGTATATTGTGTTTTATATGTGTTATATGGACTGTTTAAATGACACATTACTTTTGGTATGGTGGACACATACTAACAATTGTTTGAAATCAAGTGTTTTTTGTAGTGTTGATGAAGCTGTGTTCACAGAAATGTGGACGTTCAAAAGGGCAAAAGTGCCCTTTGTCCTTCTGTGCTTTTTTGAGCAATGCAGCTTATTGTTGTTCATAGAAATGATGATTACACAGACTTGAACATGGGGAAACAAACAACATCTTCACAAATGCATGGCTGTGTGGCTGTTTCTATTTTTTCCTGGTGTTGCATGCTGATGAGGATCGACAGGCTGGATGGCTAACACCTGACTTGGTGTGGGTGTGGTCACTGGGCCTCGGTAGAAATGCTCTGCTCAGTGCAGGCACTCTCTCTCTTTGCAGTTTGTCCTGCTTGTTTGGAGCATGGCTTTCTTTGTTTTGTGGATTATGCTGGTTTGATTTTAGGTTTTCACACACACACACATTCAGTCACAACACTTGCATCCACGCATCCATGACACACACTGATTCTGATCTTGAGATCCTGAGCTGAGTTGCTAAATAAATTTGTGTTTAAACTTATGCCATGTGTGTTCTCCACCTCCTTGTCCTGTTCTATACCTAAGAAAAATGACACGAGTTGATATATGATAAGCTGTATTCGAATAAGACTTTAGCAATAAAACTAATGGGAGTGTAGTTGAAAGTTGTGGCTCATGCTTGGCTGCTCTCTATCTGTTAGTGACAGTGCCATAGATGGTTGTGTTTTTACAATTTAAAAGGAAACCATGATTGCATTGGTGTAATTACACCCGGTTACACTAGTGAGAGCACTGGCAAAACAATGTCGGACTCGGAACTTTGCCCAGTTTGACCAACGATGACATGTTCAGTCAAATGTCCGGTGTCCAGCAAACAATGTGGCATTAAATGATAATTGGAACACTCTGGGGAAAGCGTGGTCTGATTAAGAAAGATAGCAGCCCTCATACTTTGGCGGGTGCAGCTCTCCAATGTAGAGGCTGGATGATTTTATTGACCACCCGAAGCCATGAGCACTGTAGGGGGAGTAACAGCAATCTTCCACTCTGATTTTTCCTTTAATCCTAAGAAAACCTTACTCTTAGTCTTGCTCATCCAGACTGGAAAATGGAAAAAACAATTATTGTGTGTATCACTCGACTGCTTTACTCATACCTTTTATGTGATTTAGTGCTTATAACAGATAAAGTCATTATAGTAGGTGAACACATTCATGGTGTTGTTGTCAGTGACTGCTTCAGGTTAATTTACGTCATTATTAGATTCAGTTATTAAGCTTTTCTCAAAATGTAAACAGATCAACTCATTGTTTTAATCACACATTAGACCTTGTCCTGATGTATGGCATAGAAAGTGAATGTTTGACAGCAATTTACTGATGATCCTCCTTTGTCTGACTATTTCCCGATAACATCTGAATTTACAATGATGGATTAAACAGAAATCTAAAAGAAATTTCATTACAGAAGACAATATTGTGAGGAAACACTGCATTAGTTTCCACTGCCATGCAGATGATACCCAGGTATCTGGTCTATGGAACCAGATGAAACTAATCAGCAGGTTAAACTCTAAGTGTGTCTGATGGAAAGGTTTGGATGATCTGTAATTCTCTTCTCTTAAACTCAGACAAAACAGAAGTCATTCTAACTGGCCTTAGAGGTCTCAGATCTTCATTACCTAATCACTTAGTTTCTTTCAATAGCATGACTTTATCTTCCAGTTGTACGATGAGAAACTCTGGTGTTATATTTTACAAGGATATGTCCTTAAATTCGCACATAAAGCAATTCTTTCACCTGTATAATATCATCAGAATAAGGAGCATCATGTCTCAAAGTGATGCTGAGAAACTAGTTCATGCTTTTGTGTCTTGTAGGCTAGATTACTGTAATTCATGACTGTTTGGCTGTCCAAATAGCTCTTTAAAAAGCCTCCAATTGATTCAAGGTGCTTTAATATAGATCTCATCTCAACTTACATACTGCTACACTAGGCACTGAGGTTGCGGGGTTGCTGGAGACTATCCCAGCTGGCATCAGGCGTGAGGCGGGGTACACCCTGGACAGGTCACCAGCCTATCACAGGGCTAACAAACAACCATTTGCACTCACACGCACAGCTAGGGTAAATTTTACAGTCACCAATTAACCTAACGAGCATGTCTTTGGAGGTGAGAGGAAACTGGAGTACCCGGAGAAAACCCACGCGGACACAGGGAGAACAAAAAGCCTCCAATTGATTCATAATGCTGCAGCACGAGCACTAACAGGAATTAACAAGAGAGATCATATTACTCCATTATTAGCTTCTCTTCATTGGCTCCCTTTAAAATCTAGAATTAATTTTAAAATCCTCCTCCTTACATACAAGGCCTTGAAAGGCCTAGCTCCATCATATTTGAAAGACCTCATAGTACCATACTGTCCCAAAAGGTCACTACGATCTCTAAGGGTACGTCTACTTGTGGTTCCTGGAGTTTCTAAAAGTAGAATGGGAGGTAGAGCCTTCAGCTATCAGGCTCCTCTCCTATGGAACCAGCTCCCAGTTTGGATTCTGGAGGCAGACACCGTCTCTACTTTTAAAGTCAGGCTTAAGACTTTCCTTTTTGACAAGCTTATAGTTAGAGCTAGACTGAACCATTACTTAGTTATATGCCTGGGCTGTTGGGGGGATGATGCACTAAGTACATGTCCTCTACTCTCTCTTCTCTGACACCAAGCTCCTGTCCTCTAATCTCTCATAGTTTCTTTTACTAACCGCGATCTCTCCCTCCTTCTTCTACCCTCTCCCTCTATCTTCTTGGCCTGGAGTGCTGCATATCTGACCTGTGGAGCCCCAAACTACATCTGCTGTCGCGGTCTCATCAACCTGCCCACTCTTCATGACCTTCTGCAGTTGTCCACTCCTACCTGGATGAACAATTCTTCACATAAGATCATCAACTATATCTTGTATTATTTATGATTCTATGTGTTTTCTTCAGCTTGATGTATGTATCTATGACAGAAGGTTGTTTATCTTGTTTCTCCTGCTCTTCTTTTCTCTCTGTCCTCTCTGTTTCTACCTGGCTGGCCTTCGGCAGTTGGGTCCCTCCATATGAGCTGGGTTAAAATAAAATAAATGAAACTGAATTGGATTGGTATATTAAATACTGCAAAATGAAGAGAACATACCACAGGGACGTAACTGACTGTTCAGCTTTTCTTCTATCACAGCAGTCAGTGTGAAGAGTCTCTTGAGGAGATCCGGAGGAATTTTCTTTAACAGTTTTCTGAAAAGTCATAAAATATAAACAGAGCATTAAAGCCACTCAAGCACTTCTGTGGGGTTTTAGGCAACTAAATGCTAATATCACATTCACATACAGTACAATGACACCGTTGATATTTGATATTTAGCAGGTATATTTGCTATTCTTTAAGTGTATCACATTAGCATTCTAACATTAGCTAAATCTAAACACTGAATCACAGTGGGCTCTTGCCTTTTTATTGACATAGCTGTGAATGGTTCAAGACAATTTCAGACATTTTGTTTGGGTAAAACAAAATACTGACATTATTTCAGAAAACCGTGCTACTATCAGCAAAATAATTTTGGTATGAAATCTCTGGTATTCATTTCAACATGAACAAAGTTGCGACTAAACGATTCTGTATTTGTCATTTGGCAGTCCTCTAGCATTATCATAATTTGGTTGGTCTTTAACAGGCCTGAACTCTGTAGCGTATTGGCAGACATTAGGTTGTTGATATGAGATGAGATGATACTGGGGAAACCTACTAAAATGGGTGTTCACCCACAGCTTAAAGGCAATCATGTTGCTAAGATCCGTGGGCAACATGATTGCTGATTGCTAATGATTGTTGAATTCTTACTGCATTGATAAGCAGACTGGTGACAACTTAAAAGAAAGGCCTAAATAAAGTCGGATTTCCATACATAGCCTACCTCCAGACTGCCCTGCACCGCCCACTTTAAATTTCCATTGCTAGAAGGTGGGCTGAACAAAGCCAAAGGAATACTTTCCTGGGTACTAAAAAGTACCCACTCTATAGTTGGTCTGAAGTAGGGGAATTGGGCCCGAAAATGCGACTTAGAATGCAAACAATGCTTACTACTGATTGGTCGGAAAAAAAATTGTCATAATACTGCGTCAGGTACAAAGCAGGATGTTTAGATTAGAGAGACGGTATTGACTAGTAGTAAGCTGCTCACTTTCAACTTTCTGCTCTCGTGTCGGTACATTTTTTAAATGATGACTGGAAAATTAATGTCTTTCTGGACCAACCCAGAGGTGAAGGCTTTTCTGTCCTTGTTGGGAGAAGAGAGTATACAGAGATGTCCAAACTTGGCTTTATCAGGTCGGTGAAACAACTGAAGAAGAAACTTAAAAAATTGAAGGCAGATTATTGGGTAGCCAAGGGGCACAACAATATGAGTAGTGCTGACCGAAAGGTCCCGAACTGCTACTCCTAATAGTCACTCCTAAGCAATGGAAAAGTTAGTGGTACTGATTACAAAAAAAAAAAGGGTGGTTTGGTTTGGAGTGGTTCGGTGCGCAGAGGTTTAGAGGTAGGCCGTGTATGGAAAGCCGGCTTAAAAAGAGTCTGGGAACACTTTATTTAGAAAGTAGAATTGCTGAATTGTTGTTTGTGAATCATATCATATGTTCTGGTCTTGAAAGTCATTATATGTCAACCCAACACCAATTTTTTGCTTCCAAGTGTTAGGAAGCATTAATTTCCTGATAACATAAACACCAAAGTACTATGCCTAAAAATGATTTTATTCATACACATGTTATAGTTCCACACAAACATGACTAATTTAATAAAAGCACTTTAGCTGGTCTTGATCTTGTTTATTTTGGAAAAACATCTTAAAAACATACTGCATTTTTGGGTTTAATTTTTTTAGTCATCTATTTGTATATTACCTGCAGAATTTTTTAAGTTAAAGTCAGTCAAGCAATTTTGAATCTGAATATAACAAAAGAATTTGTGGCGAGACACAAACTCAAATGGTGCTTCAAAAGGGTACTATTATAGAATGAGTTTTGCGCAGACCTACAAGTTGTTGTTTTTTTTTTTTTTCCTGAAATGCATCAAATTGGCTGTTGGAGTCATTGTATAGGTTGCCATTTTAAAATAAAGATCATGTCAGAAAGAAAAGTTAATGGATTATTATTTATTGTTTGAATTATTCATTTATTGATTTTTTACCAACAGTCTTGTTTTCACAACATAATTGAAATATACAAAGACATAAGTTACATGCCTTGAACAAACATGTCAAACCCCCATGCCCTGTCTTTTCAGGTTTTGCAGTGCTTGGCTGGGAATCAGGTTTGTGAGTTTATTGCATAGGGAAAAGGTAAATCAAAGGTGTTTCTGCAATATTATGTAGTGCGAAGTGCCACCATTTACATGTCTTCTGACTCTTCCAAGACTTCCATTACACGTGAACTCCATATATACAAAATGAAGGGGTCCCAGATCTGGGGAAAATCATGTTGTTGGTGTTTTATTGTATTTGTGATTTTCTCTAAGGGGAGAGTTGTACCTAGTTCAGACAACCACCTCCTTATACTTTTGGAATCTCACCATGAGAGGGCTATTACTCTCTTTGCCATTAATACACTACACAAATATTCATTGATGCTTCTTAATCTTCAAATTGTCTGGATATGGACCTAATATAAACAAATGTGGGACTAAAGTTATTAGAATCTGAACACATTGTTTTTTTTTTGCCAGTTTTTTTGCATTTCTGTACATTACCAAATACAATTGGAAAAACATTTTTCCTTCTCCCATTTGATACAAACATCAGGAACAGCACTATCGTGTCTATTAAGTTTTTCTGGAGTGATATACCTTTGCATCAACCAGTTATATTGTATTATTTTCAGGCGGGTGTTTTTGATTACGCTTTAGAGGATGCTTCCTCTCATTTTTCTATTGCGATGCCCTCCTGTAGATCTTCTCTCCATGCCCCCAGACATCCTGCAGATGTCTCTGTACTTCCATCTACGAGGCATTTGTAAAATTTGGATAACAAACCCCTCCCTAAACAATCCATTTTCATTCATTCTTCTATGGTAGACATTTCAGGGGTATTTAATTTTGGTTTCAATGTGTCTTAATGAATTTCTCAAGTGTAGATATTTTTAAAAAATGTTTATGGGGTATGTTAAGTTCATCCTTTATTTCTTCAAATGTCATCAACACTTTTTAAGACTATTTTTACCATTCCCTTAGTAGCCTTATATTTAAATCCCACATCTATTTTACCTCCTAGAGGGAAGGAGTCATTTCCCCGTATTGGACTAAAGAAAGAGAGAGGGGGCATTTCTCAGATATTTTTTATTTTGATGCAACACTACAATCATATTATTCACAATAGGGTTTTTTGTTTTCTTTTTAAGGATTATAGTACTTGGAGAGTACAGATACCAGCTCTCGCTGTGTCCGTGTGGGTTCTCTCCAGGTACTACGGTTTCCTCCCACCACCAAAGACATGCTCGTTAGGCTAACTGGTGACTAAATTGACCCTAGGTGTGCGTGTGAGTGCGACTGGTTGTTTGTCTCAGTGTTAGCCCTGCGATTGGCTGGCGACTGGTCCAGGGTGTACCCCGCCTCTCGCCCGATGCCTGCTGGGATAGGCTCCAGCAACCCCCGCGACCCTAGTGAGGATTAAGCGGTACGTGAAATAAAATGAGATGAGAGTGCAGATATACTGGGAGGGGCAGATTTAGTACCCAATAGTACCAAAGTGGACTGGGACATTTGAGTCCCCCTTTGTCATATGGTAAATACAATAGTGACAATCGTGTCTGGGGAGTTCTGTTATTCCACAAAAATCTAACAAACAATGTCTTAAATTGAGTGAATAGGTTACTTGGAGGAGGGAGTGGAAGACTTTGAAACAAATACAAGTTTGGGCAGTATATTCATATTTTCCTGTTAGTGACATTGGTATGGATGACCACGTTTCCAGTCATTTTGAGATTTCTTGTAGTAATGGAGCATAATTAGTAGCTAAAATATATTTAAGTTGTGGGACTATTTGAATGCCTGCCATGTAAAATAATCTGCAATTTTAAATTAGGTGGCTATTTGAGGAGGATTTTTACTTTCTAACTGATTTAAGAACTTTTTTTTTAACAGTATATTTATTAAAGGTTTAACATAGATATACAAAGTACATATACATACATATTTGAACAATATACAAACATTAGGTACATTCAATAAGAATACTTAAGACCGTGAAAATTCTACAGGTGTTCTATGTTAGTTTGGTTGCAGCATATGATTGTGGTCCTGTACAGGGAATAATTATGCTGTCCCAGTTTCACACAGTAAGTCAGATAAATCTTTGTTTTTAATATACTGGATGTAGCACCCCCATATTTTCTGAAATATGTCTTGTTTATTTTTTAGAGTATATTTCATTTTTTCTAATGGTAGACATAAAGACACTTCTTTGAAGCATTGCGTGATACTTGGTTTGCCAATATGTTTCCACATTAGAGCTATCACTCCCTTTGCTTGTAGTATTCCCATATTTATGAAGATTTTTTCAAAGCGATTTATGTTATGTCTTATAAGATATAAGCCCAGTCGGAAAAATCCCATCACTAGTCTAATTGACAAAAAACACCTGTATTATTACTCTAACCTCTTCCCAAAATTCCTTTATTTTTGGACATGACCATGTTTTGAGTTTATTATATTTATCAGAGTAGACATACGTGGGAAGTGGAAGCCTGAGGGAGAGTGACTCAATGTCAACAGTCTTCTCCATGTGGGGGGCTTTTCTGCAGCATTATAGAACATTATAGTTCTTAATTGGGCTGCCCAATAATACCAAACTATATTAGGGCATTGCAGCCCTCCTGTGTCAAAGGGCAAGTATAAAAGGGACAAACGAAGTCTGGGACGCTTGTTATTCCATAGAAATTGGTTAAACAGTTTTTTTTATTTTAAAGAAAAAGTCTGGTGGAGGTGGCAAGGGGATATTTTGAAACAAATACAGAACCTTAGGGAGAACATTTATCTTTTGGTATATTTATTAGGGGTGTTACGATTCGTTTTAACAACGATTCGATTCAAATCACGATTTGTGGTGGCCAATACGATTCAAGGACGATTTTGGTTCATTTAGAATGATCGTTCCGAAACGATTCAGTGATTTGAAATCGATTCACTAACTTTTTAGCCAAAAATTAAACCAGTGTGACTGAAACAAATACCTACTCAGCAGTGGCGGTTCTAGATCAAAATTACCAACGGGGCCGCTGTGAGGCCAGTGTTTTTTCAGGGGGGCACATATAAGGACAAAACAGGGCAATATTTAAGCATTGAAAATATTTAGTTTAGTTTATATAAAGCCAAAACAAAATACATTAAGTATTAATCCAATAAGACAAATATTCTTTGTCTCAATAAACATAAAATAAAATGTGGTCAATAAACCTTGAAACCATGTTTGTCTTTTTTGTAAAATAAGATTTCTTTTTTTTGTTGCATAAAATAAAAATTTTATCTGCACAATGACGCTTTTTTAATCTAAGCATTTAGCTACACGCAGAGTTCTTTTTCACAGCATGAGACTTGAATGTACAATCACACTCACTTATCTAAATCACACTCATCTCACTCTTTCTTTATGTACAGTGAGGAGGAAAAATAGAAATAGATAACTGTAGCATCTACTTTCAGAAGGCCATTCAAGTTTTTCATTAAACAAGTAGGCTACATGCTGTTGGTTATTTCACCCATTTCCCAAGCATGACATCATGTTTACTGACTTCAATAGCTTTGCTTATTCACAAACATAACAAGACCAAGCCGTGATTAAACGCAATAAAAACGGATTTTATAATTGTAGTGAATAACAGTAAAACACGAATTTGTGACGTTATTTCAATTGCACCGTTTTCCAACAATCGCCTCTTTGCAGTAGTCCATGCAAGTTGGATCGTAGGAAAATAAATCGATTCATTGACGTAGTGGATGAATCGTTACACCCCTAATATTTATTCTACCAATCAATGAGATTTGGAGACTCAACCATCTCTCCACTGATTTGGATATGTCAGTCATAATTGGACTGTAATTATTGTTCACCACATCTTCCAGTTTCGGAACAATCTGACTTCCTAGATAAGTAAAATGATTCACATTTCTAAAATGGCAGGTATATTTATGTGGATTCACACTTTCTTACGAGTTCAAAAGCATTATGAAGGATTTTGATTTATTAATTTTATAACCAGAAATATAGCCAAATTTTCCAATTAGATCTAAAGTGGCTGGAATAGATTTCCCCAGATTTTTAAGAAAGAGGATCATATCGTCAGCATGAAGAGCTATTCGATGGTTGAGCCCTCCAATTTCTATACCCATGATCATAGCGTGGTCTCTTATAGCAATAGCGAGTGGTTCAATCAAAATTATAAATAAAAGAGGGAATAGGGGGCAACGTTGTCTACAGCCTCTTCCAATCTCTATTGGTTTTGAAATAACATTATTTGTAATTATTTCTGCATATGGATTATTATATAAGAGCTTGACCCAGTTACAGAATCCCTCTCCCAAACCAAAGCGACCAAGAAGCTCAAACAAATAGAGCCATTCTACCCTATCAAAAGGCTTCTCGGCACCTAATGCAGGAAAGCTGTATCTGATGACCACCTTTGCTCGTGCAAAATATTTAAAACTTTTCTAACATTATGGAATCCTTGATGCCCAACCATGAACACGTTTTTATCTCCCTTGATAATATCTGGCAAGAGGCGCTCCAGTCTCTTTGCTAGAATTGTACACAGCATCTTTAAATCTGAATTTAAAAGGCTAATTGACCGCAAGTTTTCGCACTTATCATTCAGTTTTCCAGGTTTGGGAAGAAGTGTTATTGGGGCCCCTCTTGCAGTGGGTGTGAGTATCCCCTTTTGAGCAGATTCAGAAAACATTTCTAAAAGGGGTGCCTTTAATTTGGATGCAAACTTTTTATAAATATCAACAGTCAGACCATCTGGACATGCAGTCTTTCCAGATTTCATACTCATTATTGCCTCTGAGATTTCTTCCAGAGTCAAGTTAGCTCCCAGTCCTAAAGTTTCCTCTTCTTCTACATTAATATTGTTAAGAAAGGAGAAAAGGTTTGGGTCTAGTTTGCCTGGGTTTTATTCAGAACTATATAACCTTTCATAATAGACCTTAAAAGAGTTAAGCCTGTGTGCTCTTTCCACCCTAATTTCCCCCCAGAGCGGCGCTAGCTCCAGCACCTCCAGTATCCAGATCTCCAGGAATCCACAGACGTCTTCACCTTCCGCACCTTCAGGTAGATTAACAAACCGCACATTGGAGTGACACGAACAAGCTTCCAGGTCCAATACATTATCTTCCATGTCTTTATTTTTCCCCTCTAGATTTTTCACCTTCTCTTGGAGCACGGTCACGTTGTCTTCTGTTGTTGAGATTCTTGTCTCTGCCTGTGTGCTAGTCTGTAATGTCTCTCCTTACATTTTCAATCGACAGACAGGATGCGCTCAAATTTGGATGAGATCTCAGTCTTCAGGGTTTTAACAGCTGCCAGTACTATCGTCAAAGAGGTACTGGACTCTTGCTTGGCAGTGGTATCGTCTCCCCCTCGACTGTCTCTTGGGAGTATCACTAGCATTCCATGGCTAGCTTCCATGGCCTTGCTGTTAGCGGTAAGCTTGGCTTTGACAGTTGGCGTTGTAAACTTTAGGTTGGTTTGTTGCGTCCATCTGCGATTTGTTTGATTCACTGATATTTTCTTATGCTATGGTGTTGTAGTTGGGTTGAATGACGCATAGAATGTAACTTTTTAGAAAGGATTTAAAGGTTTGAGTAGCAGGGCAGTCTTACACATGTCTAGTCAGCAAACTGAAAGTCTATTGTTTGATTTTCATCAGAGAAAGTTTTTTTTTTATATATAGACTGAACAGATTTTTGTACTGTAAGTGATGTAAAAATGTGTAAATGTAGTAAATTCTGGAGAATGTTAACTCAATGGTGTGCATTAAAACATGAATCAAGTTGTGGAGTCAAACCCACCCTGGAGAAGAATCAGGGAAAATCCTCTTCAGTGAGGCTATCATATGACCGATCATGGCCTCAAGATCTTCAACACGCAAGACACTGAAAGACAGAGTCTGCCTGTCTGTCTCCAACACAATCTGCAAAGCATGCATAGAAGTAATTATGCTGTATATTGGTACCCTATGTCAAAAAAGCTTTTACATGATTTCAAACAGGGTTAAGAAAATATGTCTATACTAAAATTGTATAATAAAGAAAAAATATAAAAATATATATAAGCAGGTATGACTTTGATCATACTGACAATGTTGGTGTACCTCTGTGAGACTGTGAATGTTGATGGAGCAAATCTCCAGGTAGCTGAATGTGCTCTCCACCTGTGCATGTATACATGTAAATATTTGTGAACACACATGGTCACACCATATCCACAATATCTCTTGATGAACAGTGCCAAAGTCAGTCTAGATATTCTATAGCACATACTGTGATGTGAAAGATTGTTGGCATCTTTCCTGATTTTTTTGCGTGTTTTTCATGCTTAAATGTTTCAGATCATCAAACAAATTTAAATATTAGTCAAAGATAATGCAAGTAAACACAAAATGCAGTTTTTAGATGAAGGTTTTTATTATTAAGGAAAAACTAAATCCAAACCTTGATTGCCCCCTAAACCTAATAACTGGTTGGGCCCCTTAGCAGCAACAAGGGCAATCAACCATTTGTGATAACTTGCCATGAGTCTTTTACAGCACTGTGGAGGAATTTAGGCCCACTCATCTTTGCAGAATTGCTGTAATTCAGCCACATTGGAGGGTTTTCCAGCATGAACCACCTTTTAAAGATTCTCAATAGGATTCAGGTCAGGACTTTGACTAGTCCACTCCAAAGTCTACTTTTAATTTTCCTTTAGCCAGTCAGAGGTGGACTTGCTGGTCTGTTTTGGATCATTGTCCTGGTGCAGAACCCAAGTTCTCTTCAGCTTGAGGTCACCAACAGATGGCTGGACATTCTTCTTCAGGATTTCTGGGTAGAACGCATAGTTCCATTTATCACAGCAAGTCTTCCAGGTCCTGAATCAGCAAAACATCCCCAGACCATCATACTACCACCACCAGATTTTACTGCTGCTATCATGTTCTTTTTCTGAAATGTGGTGTTACTCCAGATGTAATGGGACACGCACACACAGTATTTTCCCAAAGGTCTGGGGATCATTAAGATGTTTCCTGGCAAAAGTGAGACGAGCCTTCATGTTCTTTTTGCTCACCAGTGGTTTTGGTAATCAGGCCTGGCTGTGGCTAGAGAAATTGAACTTAGGTGTAATAAACTACAGTTATGTTTAACAGGAGGGGCAAAGGCTTTTTTAGGGACATCTAGGTTTGCATTTTGTGTTTACTTGTGTTATCTGTCTAATATTTAAATTTGTTTGATGATTTGAAACATGTGTGACAAACATGGAAAAAAAAATAAGTAAATAAAGAGAGCTGGAAGGGGGGGCAACACTTTTTTCACACTTTTTACACCACTGTAACAGTCAAATGGATAGTAATGGTAATCTGATGGTAGTAATGGTAATCTAAAATGAAGATTTTAAAATTTTAATTGTGATTTACCCTGATAGGATGCTTGTTTATAATCAGGAAACCTCTCCATAGACTCAGTACCTAAGAGAGAAAGACATACTTTGAAAAAAGAGAAAATTAAGGCAGCGGATGTAACTGACAGACCCATAGAGATCCACCACATACATGACATTTCATTATGCAATTTTGTCCAGGCCAATGTTGACAACCCTTTGTCTAGATGTCTATCAGTTAACAAATGGCTGTTGCAACTGATTGCAAATTGATTCATAGAGGTGATTGTCAAAGGAAACAAAAGTCTAATATCTGGCTGAAGAGCCCTTTGATGGAATCACAGCATCAATAATTTGGTCCATGGACAGATTTAAAGTTGCAGCTTTATATACTTTTTATTATACTTTTGGATTCATCCTGCTGTGTCATCATCTGTTCCACTATACAGTACTGTGCAAATCAGCATCAGTTCTTCTAGGTACACTTGCACACAATTTTTAAAGGAACTTGGCTGGTAGGTTGTTCCAAACATCTCGGAGAACTAACCACAAGTCTTTTGTGGATGTATGCTTGCTCAATCCTGTCTCTTCATGTAATCCCAGACACACTTGATGATGTTGAGATCAGGGCAGGTCATTTAGATTCTTTCGCTTTTGCCTTCCAAACTGCCTTAATTCTTCATGGCATACTTTCAACAAGGTGTTGGAAATATTCCTCCCTTTGGTCCATACTAACATGATAGCATCACACAGTTGCTGCAGATTGGTCGGCTGCACATCTATGATGAGAATCTCCTGTTCCACCACATCCCAAAGGTGCTCTATTGGATTGAGATCTGGGGACTGGGGAAACCAGTTTGAGATGATATGAGCTTTGTGACATGGTACATTATCCTGCTGGAAGTAGCCATCAGAAAATGGGTACACTAAAGGGATGGACATGGTCAGCAGCAATACTCAGGTAGGCTGTGGCACTTAAATCATACTTAATTTGTACTAAGGGGTCCAAAGTGTGCCAAGAAAATATCCCCCACTCCATTATACCACCAGCAGCCTGAACCGCTGATACAAGGCAGGATGGATCCATGCTTTCATGTTGTTTGTGCCAAATTCCGATACTGTCATCCGAATGTGGCAACTTAAATCGAGACTCGTCAGACCAGGCAACATTTTTCCAATCTTCTATTGTCCAATTTTGGTGAGTCTGTGTGAACTGAAGTCTCAATTTCCTGTTCTTAGTTGACAGGAGTGGTCTTCTGCTATTTAGCCCATCCATCCTCTTCAGTGTTCAGAGCTGGTATTCTGCATTCCTTGGTTGAGTAGTTATTTGAGTTACTGTTGCCTTTCTATCATCTGGAACCAGTCTGCCCATTCTCCTCTGACCTCCCACATGAACAAGGCATTTTTGTCCACACAACGGCTGCTCACTGGATATTTTCTCTTAGAGACGGTTGTGCGTGAAAATCCCAGTAGATCAGCAGTTTCTGAAATACTCAGACCAGCTCGTCTGGCACCAACAACTATACCACGTTCAAAGTTACTTAAATCCCCTTTCTTCTCCTTTCTGATGCTAGGTTTGAATTTCAGCAACATGTTTAAATGCACTGAATTGTAGCCATGTGATTGGCTGATTAGTAATTTGTGTTAACAAGCAATTGAACAAGTGCACCTAATAAAGTGGCAAGTGAGTGTAGTTTTTCCTGCTGTTCTCTTCTCTCTGTCCTCAGTTCTCTGTTCAGTTTTTCCTTACCACCATTGTTTTCAGGCTTGCTCTGGAGGTTTCAAGCCATCTCGTAACAATTTTTATTATTGCAGCTATGCAGTGGGTTAAGTAAGTATTGAACACATCCCAATTTGTCATAGTAAACATATTTCTAAAGGTGCTATTGACATGAAATTTTCACCAGGTGTTGGTAACAACCCAAGTAATCCATACATAGAAAACAAATACGTTCAGAAATTAAGTTGTGCATAATAATGTAAAATAAAAAAGGGAAAAGGTACTGAACACACGCAGAAAGGGAGTGCAAATGCAGTGCAAATGAATATCAGCTGGTTCAGTCCAAACTGACGGCCTGTAAAAAAGTGTCTCATTACCAAGGTGTCACACAAGGAACATCTTATGATGGGTAAAAGCAAAGAACTCTCTCAAGACCTTCACAACCTTATTGTTGCAAAACATTCTGATGGCGTTGGTTACAGAAGGATGTCTAAACTTCTGAATGTTCCAGTGAGCACTGTTGGGGCCATAATCCAGAAGTGGAAAGAACATCATGCGACCATAAACCAGCCATAACCAGGCTCTCCTCACAAGAATTCTGACAGAGGAGTGAATAGAATTATCAGAAGACTTATCCAAGAGCCAAGGACCACTTGTGGAGAGCTTCAGAAAGACCTGGAATTGGCAGGTACATTTTTTTCAAAGAAAACAATAAGCATTGCACTCAAAAGCCATGACCTTTCTCACCACGCAAGACTCCATTTCTGAAGAAAGCCTGTATAATACTGGGAGAACACAGTCTGGTCAGATGAGAGCAAAATTGAACTCTTTGAATGCCATAATACACACCATGTTTGGAGGACAAAATGCACTGCACATCACCTCAAAAACACCATACCGGCAGTGAAGTTTGGAGGTGGGAACACCATAGTGTGGAGCTGTTTTTTTGAATATGGTACTGGCAAACTTCATATAACTGAAGGGAGGATGAATGGAAAAATGTACCGAGACACTCTTGAGAAAAATCTGCTGCCATCTACCAGATTGATGAAGATGAATCGAGGATGGACATTTCAGCAAGACAATGATCCCGAACACAGAGCCAAGGAAACTCTGAACCGGCTTCAAAGCTGCTTGAATGGCCTAGCCAATCACCTGACCTGAATCCAATAGAAAATCTATGGAAAGAACTAAAAATCAGAGTTCATAGAAGAGGCCCACGGAATGTGGATGGATGGATGGATGGATGGATGGATGGATGGATGGATGGATGGATGGATGGATGGATGGATGGATGGATGGATGGATGGATGGATGGATTCATCCCCGAAAGGAAATTAGGTCGTCATAGCAGTTCGGTATTGAATACAATAAAATACAATAAAATAAAATACTGAGGTAAAAATTAGAAGGACAAATAAAAACAAAAACACAGAATAAGACAAGGGCATTTAAAAAACGTAATATACATAGTTAGATAAGGTGTAGTGGCAAGATGATGGCAGTGGTAATTTTACTGTAACTAAAAAGTATATAATAGTATAGTATATAATATAATAATATATAATAATAATATAATGTATAATAATATCAGTATAATGACAGTATATAGTCCATGATTGCCAGCAGCTTTGCCAGCATAATGTCCACCACCTCCTCCAGGGTGACAAGTTTAGAGCCAACAACAGACTCTCTGATGAGTTTGTTCAGTCTGTTGGTGTCCTTTGCCTTGATGCCTGCACCCCAGGACACCACAGCAAAGAAGATGGTGCTCACCACAACAGACTGATAGAACATCTGCAGCATCTTGTTGCAGATGTTGAAGGACCTGAGCCTACTCAGGAAGTAAAGCCGACTCAGGCCCTTCTTGTAGACGGCTCCTGTGTTAATGGACCAGTCCAGTTTATTGTCCAGTGAGACCCCCAGGTCCTTGCATGCAGGCCAAAATCACACCTGGGCAATGCATGCGACTAGTTTCCCCATTAGTGTTGGGTCGTTCATGAATGATTCGTTCGAAAGAACGACCAAACGACTTTAGGGAATGGAACACACATTGTTTTACGTTTATAATTTGCATTGCCTGCATTGTACATTTAATCACCGTTACGATTTTAATGGTGGGGGTGTGGGTGGGAGACACATTGTTTTAATTTTATAAAACTTTTTTTATTATTAAACACAAATTGTTTAACAGTACACCCCAGATGTGATGCAAATTGTAATGTTAACGCCCACATTTTTTTTTCATTTATATTAATTTCCACAATTGAAAACCCACATTGTTTTATTTTTATAATTTGTTTAATTTCCACAATTATATTAACGGCCGTGGTGTGTGTGTGAGTGCCACGGCGCCCTTCACAATGGAAGGTTCTTGGCTTTCCACGCAAGCGCATGGAAGAGCAAGAGGTCCCCGAACAGAACTGTACCGCCAATGATAACTTGTGCAAATAGATGAAGTTTAATTTTGACGAAGTGATCCTGACAGAACTCAATTTCAAATTTTGACAGGTCAGTCCAGAGCACCAGCTGCCATTTCTTGTGCATAGCTGAGTTGCTTGACCTTGTTTCCATGTCAGAGGTATGGTGTTTTGGCTGCAACTTTTCCATGAAGACCACTTCTGGCCAGACTTTTCCAGACAGTAGATGGGTGTACCTGGGTCCCACTGGTTTCTGCTAGTTCTGATGTGATTGCACCGCTGGAAAAAACTTGATGTGTTTTTCATCCGCTGCACTAAGTTTTACTTTTCATTTTGTAAATTGACAAACATGATCAATCAGTATTTATATTTTTGAAAGCCTTCTTACTTAAGCCTTCTTACAGCATTTTCCACACCTCCCTAAAACTTTTGCCCAGTACTGTATGTGAGCCAGTTCTATAAGCAAGATAAGCAAATTTCAGACATGCTTAGTATTATTCAGATTTGAAAAGTTTGACTCTAAAGTGCAGATGAAAGAATGCAGACTCTATAATAGCTGTCTCTTCTGAGGAGGTACAATTAGGGCAATAGTCCAACCTGGCCGAAACATATGCCCATTAGCAGTGGACATTTGGTGAGTTCAACTTCCTGTCTCTGTTTCCAGAATGCAAATATAAGCTACTCTTTGCTATCATCAGTTTTTCCTTGACCCTCTTAGCTCCAGCTGATTCTACTGAAGATGACAGTCTCCTCAACAAGGATGTTGTAGTTCAGCCTGGTATTCCTTTTTAGCTCCTTGAGAGTCCCATTACTGCTAGAGTGCTAAATGGAAGACTATTTGCTCATGCCACACAATACACTACAACCATGACCCACATATTTTCTGGTAAACATTAAGAATTAACCCAGTTTTAAATCTTCACCTCATCTAACTCTTGTCTGATTCATCTTTGGTTAAAGCAACACCACCCCTATATTGGCTGGTCTGCAGTAGAGATCACTGGTTGGAACACATTTTGCCATTCAGCAGTTTTACCCTCAGTTCTGGCCACCCCAGATTTGTCATCCCTGCTGAATGTCATGATCCAGGTCCCTATTGTGTTGCCCTGTTTTCCAATCCCTAGAGTTTCTTATTTGTTTTATTTGTTCTGTGGGTCTGGGTGTGGCTCCATTGGCTGACTAATAAAATCAAGGGACTGTTTCTGTGTTCATCTGACCAGAGCACATTCCATTCTTTGCTTGTTTATTCACTGGAAATGCTCTAATGTTCTATTTGGACAACAAATACCTTTTCTGGGCAACATTTTTCATGCGGGTCAAATTTATATCTGTGCTTGTCAGCAATGAACTTTGACAACAACATCTTCATAAACTACACAAACATCGATGCTACTGTTGCATCTGCACTAGTTCCAATACTGTATGTAAAAGCTAGCAATTTGCTGTTTATTTTACTACATGCAATGTATTTAACATTAGAAAGAAGTTCATGATAATTGTATAAGGAAATATATTTACTACTCACCACAAACCTGTTGACTGATCTCACACATTGTTGACTTGAAGGGTTCAGTATAACAGGCAACACCAGGCAAACTCTGTGGGGCTTCAGCAGCTCAGAGATCTGATCTACTTACAGGGTCACAAACATAAACAGGTGCTATTACATCTGTACTTCAGTCTTTCCATACAACATACAGACAACAGTACACTAAAGAGTGATTTTTTTTGTAAGAAACTTGCTGGATTTTGTATTACCAGAGTAGCAGACTTTTAATGTGCTGTCCTTAGATCAGAACATTAATGCCACATTTACATTTGAGGTAAAAGAGTGTCATGGTCCTGCCGTTCCCTGTGCTTCCAGTTCCTTGTTTTTGTTCTCTCCCTGTTTTCTCTCCTTGTCACCTTCATTAGGCGGGAGTTGGTGGGAGTACCTGACCCAGCCCCAGCTAATCCTAATAAAGTGCATTTTAAAAGGATTGCTGTGGCTACCCTCCAGCGCCAGGTAATTCCGCTTCACTCTGTCTGTGCCAGAGCTAAGGCTTCACCTACCGTAAGATAATGAAACTTTTTATCAAGAGCTTATTTTTCACTTTTCGTGTTTTTCCCTCTCTTAGTGCCTCCCCTGAAGAGCCAATCTTCTACCCAGGCAGCCATTTTGAGTTTTTTTTTTCTTCTTTTTTTTCAGAACACAATGTACAACTGCGCCAATGGTGTAATGGATTCAAGGCAAGCTTCCCTACCGGCGCTCCCTGGTCTGTGGCCATATATCGGGTCCATCTCCTCATACATCCCATTTCGGGACCTTTCGATCAGCACCACTCGTATTGTCGTAAGTTTCTCCTTCATTTGTTTCACCGTGCTGATAAAGGAAAGTTTGGCCACCTCCGCCGCGATCCGCTGGAAAAACTTGTCACTCCGAGTCCAACTCCTGCCGTATATCGCTTCTCCATTTTCTGACCAATCGGTAGTAAGCAGCGTTATACGTCACATTTCGGCCCCAATTCGCCTACTTCGGACCGACCACAGAGGAGGTACTAAAAAGTACCCAGAAATGTATCAGAATT
Source organism: Mugil cephalus (assembly GCF_022458985.1). Classification (NCBI taxonomy): domain Eukaryota; kingdom Metazoa; phylum Chordata; class Actinopteri; order Mugiliformes; family Mugilidae; genus Mugil; species Mugil cephalus. Next base: position 27,581,761 of record NC_061779.1, read on the forward strand.
ACTTTATTGATCCCAGGTGGAAATTACTTTTTGTTACAGCAGTTCCTACCCAAAATGTACCAGTGTTAAGAACAAAGAGCAATGTAGGCAATAAGAATAAGTAAGAGATTGTAAAGAATATAAGATACATACACATGTACCAATTTGTACAAGTGTAAGTGAACCTATGATCCGAGTTGTTGCTCTACAGTGACATTGAATATGGGGTACTGCACAGCAGGGTGGAATCAGTCTGGTGCTGAAAGAACTCCTATGTCTGACCAGCACGTCATGGAGTGGGTTTGACTCATTGTCCATGATGGCTTTCACCTTGTATAGCATTCTCCTGTCTGACACCACTATCAGAGGGTCCAGCTTCACTCCCACAACGTCACTGGCCTTGTGTCAGTGTTCTTTCCCCAGTCCCAGTCTATTGTCAATGTGAGCCCCCAGATACTTATAATCCTCCACTATGTCCACATTGACCTCCTGGATGGAAACAGGGGTCACCGGCACCTTGATCCTCCTCATGTCCACCACCTAGTCTAAGTCTAATATCATGGCCTTCCATTCCCTGTGCTTCCAGTTCCTTGTTTTTGTTCTCTCCCTCTGTTTTCTCTCCCTGTCTCCCTTCATTAGGCCCACCTGGGCAGGAGACTGGTGGGAGCATCTGACCAGTCTTCCTTAGCTGGTTCCAGCCTCCGGACCTTTCTCAAAGGCATGCTGCTTCAGCCCCACCACCTCATCCCAGTCTGTGTGCTGGTGGACAGCGAGGCTGATGAAAGTTTAATTGATTCAGTTTTTGTCCAGAAACATGAACTTCCCCTGCGGGAATTGGAAGTGCCCAAAGAGGTGCTAGCCATTGATGGTCAACGATTAACACTGGTCACTCACAAAATTGAACCACTCAAACTGCTACTTTCTGGTAATCATCAAGAGCACACCGAGCTGTATGCCATTTCTTCCCCTGCAACTCAGGTGGTGTTGGGACTACCCTGGTTTAAGACCCATAATCCACATATTAACTGGGGATTGTTGACCATACGGGAATGGAGTCACTCCTGCCACGCCCACGCCCGATCAGCGATCCCTGGCTCGAAGGCCAGGCCCCCAACTACACCTGAACAGATCAGTTCAGCCACGATCTCCAGGAGGTTTTCAGTAAGGACCAGGGGCCTCATGTACAAAGACTTGCGTGGATTTCCTACTAAAGAGGGAACACATGTTTGAGTACCAAACCCTTCCTTGTACATGGCCCTGTTTCTTCTTCTTCTTGTTTAATGGCGTTTGGCAAACAACTGTTAGGGGCATTACCGCCACCATGTGGACTAGAGTGTGAAGCGGGACAGTTTACAAATTTATATTAAATTCTAGCGATAATGTCGGTGCTTTACAAAAACCTAAAAATATCCACATACACCACACCCCCCATTTAAATACGCAAATCATGAAGACTGAAGTGGTTATACATTAATGATTGATTCAATGATTTCATCCGTCTAAACGGGTGAATAGTTCAGCGGTATCCCCACTTTGCTCTCAAACGTCTGACCAAACTTTAATTTATAGCACATCCTTCATAATTCTTCAGTGACAAGAAATCACAGATGCCGATTCACACTGGATTAGTTTTTATCTCAGGACCTCTGTGTTACTAGAATTATATTCCGTGCAATTATGACTTTCGCACGGGATTAAGATCACAGATGTCCTCTTACTACATTTTACTGGTGATCCAACATGCGTGTGAGGTTGTCATTGATGTTGGGTCAGAATCAGAAAAGGGCGCACACGTTAAACTGAAAAAGAAGTGGTCCGATACCAAGGTGGATATGAAGCGGGGGAAGGCTGCCTACCCCTTCTGCCAATACAGTATTATGACAGTGTCCCAGCTGTCATACATAGTTTATGTAGTGGAACTAATGTTGCCACAGCAACAGTAACATTGTAACATAGAGCAGTTAATGTATTGTTGCCTGGGTAATGAAGATGCTTTTCTTACGCCGGTTTGTTTAGATGTTTACGCTGTCATTAAAGTAAATATAAACGGATAAAGCGGACCCTTGATCATTTTACACCAGCATCACCTCCAAGTGCTGCCAAATGATCAACATCAGTACAACATCATGCACATGTGCGCAGCCGATGAAGTCGGCGTGAGGCACTACACATTTCCACAGTCATTTCACTGTTGATGCGTCTGACTCTGCAGTGAGGAAGAACTTATGCCACACATTTTGGCATACGCACCCTTTGAACGCGAGGCCACGCACATTTCCATCGCCATTTCACTCTTGATACATCTGAATTTTACAGTGAAAAATACCGCACACCACATTTTTGAGCGCACGCACACTTTGTACATGAGGCCCTGGTACCTTCCTCCTCGCCGCCCTTACGACTGCTCCATAGACCTCCTTCCGGGTTTGCCTCTCTCATCCAAGTGTTTCTACAACCTTAGCAAACCCGAGAAGGAAGCTATGGAAAAGTACATTTCTATTCTATTCTATTCTATTCTATTCTATTCTATTCTATTCTATTCTATCACTGGACTCTGGACTTATTTGGTCCTCTTCTTCTCCAGTGGGTGCTGGTTTCTTTTTCTTCGCCCTTGTATCGAATACACAGGACTAAATGATCAAGAACAAATACCCACTTCCAATGTCTTGTGTGATCTGCTTAATAAACACGTGTCTGTCTACCTAAACAATATATTGGTATTCTCCCGCACCCCGGAAGCATGTGGAACACGTCTGAGAGATACTCCAGCATCTACTGGAAAACAGGCTGTTTGTTACAGCAGAGAAATGTAAATTCCATGTAACCAAAACCAGCTTTTTGGGGTAGGGCACGTAATTGAGAAGGGGCAGTGTACAGGAGGAGCCAAACATCGCCGGACAGACCCGAGTAGATTCAAGAGTGTTTATTGTCATTATGAAAACATAATGAATTTTTACAGAGACCACGGCTTAAAGGCACACATAAATACGCAAACGTTAAAATAACACTTGTAGAATAGAAAAACCACCCTTAAAGTAAAAAAAGTAAATATATGTACAAGAAAATGCAAACATTGTCACAGTGAGCATAAAGTGCAGCTCAGTGCAAGTTCCAGTGTGTGAAATGTGTGTGTCCTGAGGACTGATGGTCTGTCAGCAGGGGTGAGTGTGTGTGGCTGGCAGTGGGAGGGTGCATGTGTGAGAGTTCTGTAGGGGGGTGGGGTGTGAGTGTTTCACTAGGGGGGGAGTGATTGCTTTAACAGCTCTGGGGAAGAAGCTGTCCCTTAGTCTGTTTGTTCTTGTTTTAATGTTCCTGTACCTATTTCCTGATGGAAGGGGTACAAACAATGTGTTGCCTGGGTGAGTGGGATCTGTTGCAATGTGTCTAGCCCTCCTCTGAACTCGGTCAGCATAGACTGAGTCCAGATCTGGTAGACAGCATCCCACAATCCCCTGCGCTGTCCTCACCAGCCGGGCTAAGTCCTTTCTTTCCTGTGCTGTGCAACTGCTGTACCATAATGTCACAATGAGACACAGGATGCTCTTAGTTGTGGCCCTGTAAAAGTTTATGAGCAGCTGAGTGGAGAGTCCAGTCTGTTTCAGCTTTCTAAGAAAAAAGAGCCAAAATAAATAAATAAATAAATAAATAGTGTGTGAAGAGGGCCTTGCTGAGTACACAGCCTTGTGGCGTGCCAGTGCTGAGGATCAGTGAGGCAGATATGGACTTCCCTATCCTCACCGGCAGAGCGATGACGATAGTCCAAGGTTGTGGAGCTTCAGGGCCAGCATGTCCAGGAAAACAGTATTAAAGGCTAAACTGAAGTCCACAAATTGCATCCTAACATAAGTGTTAAGATGCTGCAGGTGAGTCAGGGCTGTGTGAAGTGCTATCAAAGCAGCATACTCCGTAGAACGGTTCTTCCTGTAGACAAACTGTAGGCTGTCCAGGCCAGCAGGGATGGCGTCCTTGATGTGCTTTAGGAGGATCCTTCTCAAAGCACTTCATAATGACTGGGGTCAGAGCGACAGGGCGGTAATCATTGAGGTAGGTGATAGTTGTTTTTTTGCGTACAGGCACAATGATGGAGGACTTCAGGCAGACGGGGGCCATGGAAAGCTGCAGGGACAGAATGGAAATGTCCAGTTGCATCCCAGGCTTTTAGCAGGGCCCCAAACTGTGCTGTTCATCCATGGCTTCTGGTTGGGAAAAACTGTGAGCAGTCCCGAGAGAACACGCGGACGATAGGCAGTTAAGCCATTACCACACCAGAGGAGTGCTACACATCTCGCCTGCGGATGTGATGGTGTTAAGCAGAACAATGTCATATCTGCATGTCATCACCTTGTGTTCGTGTATATTGGCTGTTTCTGTTTATGCTGTTTTCTGATGTACGTACTGAGGATCATGACTGGCCGCCTTGTGATGATACGTACTCTCGACAACAGACTTGTTTACATTGGTTATATTACTACAGACAGGCTAATGTGTTCACCTTTGTTTATAATTGTGTTTTTAACGTATGATACTGTTTTGATTGTGTGGTTAGTAACAAGGATGGCAGTTAAATCTGACGATATTTAGGCTGATTACAGTCACAGTGTATTACCTTGTAAAGATGTGGTCGGATGCGCTCTCGTATGGCCATTCCCGAATATTATTATGACCTCAGATGTTTCTCTGTGACGCTTGTGGCCAGAATGTGTACCCCAGCATCCAAAATATATTGTATAGGCAGCTTAGCCCAGACCCTGTGAAGGTTCAGGCAGTTGTAGATTGGCTAATTCTCGCAACACGTAAGCAGCCGCAATGTTTCCTTGGTTTGGCCAACTTTTATCAGTGATTCATTAAAAACTATAGTAAAGTGGCTGCTCCCCTTACTCAGCTCACCTCCATTAAGATCACATATGTATGGGCCCCGGAGGCAGAGAAGCATTTGAACACCTCAAGTCTAAGTTTATCAATGCACCTGTGCCTGTCCACCCAGATCCAGAGAGACAATTCATCGTGGAGGTCGATGCTTCAGACACTGGAGTAGGGTCCTCTCCCAGCGCCTCCCTGTGGACAACAAGCTTCACCCCTGTGCATTCTTCTCTCATTGACTCTCCCCTGCTGAGAGGAATTATGACATTGGTGGATGTAACAGGAGGTTCAGGAGGCCCTTCGACACCATCCTGGCCCAGACAATTGCCTGCCCAGAGATTTATTCGCCGCCCCTCCAGCAAGACCCTCGGTACTACAGTGGGGACACTCCTCCAAGATTGCTTGCCACCCCGGTGCTCAGCGGTTGATATTACTGATTAAGCAACAGTTGTGGTGGCCTTCCGTGTCCGCTGACATCCGAGAGTTCTATGCCGCCTGTTGACTTTTTCACAGGCCTTCCTCCTTCTAAAGGTATTACCACTATACTCACCATTGTAGACCGGTTCTCTAAGGTGGTGCATCTGGTTCCCCTTCCCAAACTCCCGTCCACCTTAGAGACTGCCAACCTCCTGCTCCAACATGTGTTTTGCCTCCACAGCGTCCCAAAGACCGGGATCCGCAATTCTCATCCCAGGTTGGAGGTCCTTACAGGTCCTTGTTTTTGTTCTCTCCCTCTGTTTTCTCTCTCTGTCACCTTCATTAGGCTCACCTGGGCAGGAGACTGGTGGGAGGGTTGCTGTGGCTTTCCTCAAGTGCCAGATAATTCTGTGCCAGAACTAAGGCTTCGCCTACAGTAAGATAGTGAAACTTTTCGTCAAGAGCTCATTTTTCCCTCTCTTAGTGCCTCCTGAAGAGCTGATCTTCTGTGTTTTTTTTCTACCCTGGAGTTTCCAGCGCCTTTTGTTCTCCCGTTTGCCCTTTCTGTTTTTTGTATGCTTTGCTATACTTTTTGTATTAAATGTGTTCTTATTAACTATGCTCGTTAATCCTGGTATCTCGCATTCTGGGTCTGACCTCCAGCAGAAACAGCCTTCACAAAGATCAGTTTTTTCATTGACATCTGCATATTGTAGGACATTTCTCAGAGTAATGTAGGATGGAACCCACATTATATATATATACATATATACATATATATACATACATACATATATATACATATATACATATACATATATACATATATACATATATATATATATATATATATATATATATACACACACACATATATACATTTTTTTTCACAATGATGAAAAAAAGGTCAACGTGACGATGGTCTACAGAATAATTTAAGTCAGCAAGACTTGCCTCGGTGACTTAATAAAAAAAACTGACTTAATAATGCCAGAGAAAAGTAATTTGTGTTTCATTTTACGTAATTTTAGTTTTTTCAAAACTTGTTATACGATATTAATCAAATTATTCATTTTAAGATTAGTTAACTCAAAACTGAAGCAGCCACATGGATGAGTGGTGAAACATCTTCTCAAAACTCAATTCAGTTGCCTTTTTAAACGCCTTTTCAGATATACTGTGACCTGGATGACTGAGAACCTTCAGACATAAGAAAGGTGGGGTTTTATATTGCGTCTAACCTAAACAGATTTATATGGATTTAATTTTCGCATTTGAACTGCCCATACCATAAAAATGGCCTCAAAACAGGTCATCTGTCACCAGTGTCAAAGATTCAGTGTGTGATCTAGTATTTTAACAGGAAAGTCAGCTTTCCTTCTCTTGTTCTTTATAAATTCTCTCAGGCATTTTTAAATCTTGAAGAAATAACAATATAAAAGTATCCTCTGGACATACTCTATAACCCTCAGTCTGACTCAACTTTAAAAGATTCCTTTGCTCTTTGTGGCTTTACCAGCATTTACTCTGTGATATCATGCATGTTTCAAAAACATTTCCGCAAAAGAATGAAAATGTCAAATGCTTTCATTTGTTTTTGGTATTGAAATGGTCATATTTCGGAATATATGCAATTTCCTCATGTTTTAGAGTATAGACTATGATAAAAATCTTCCTTGAATATTTGGTCTTTGTTCACTGATACATACAGGATGGCAGAAACTCATGATAATATATGACTGTTAAACTGTAAGTCCTGTAAGCAATTGTATAAAGTTATTAAGTTCATGGAAGTAGTATTAATTACATGGCTTTTGAATTAGACTGCATCAGTTTAAATCATGTGGAGATAAATACAGGGAGACGTGATGCAAGATGTTTTATTTGAGCTAATACATTTGGCCCTTTCAGCTACATTTAACTGCTCTATCTGCATATGTTTAAACTACCAATATAAAAAAGCACACATATTCATCTTACCTTGCAGGATCGGAGAAACAGTGTCCATACTGTAGACTTTATGTAGAAAATATTCAAATGAATGAAAACATGTCATAAATGTCAAGTTTAACATGGACTGTATGAAAAAAGAAATAACAGAGAGTAAATGGACGTTGATATCTAATTATCAGCACGTACATCCAAACTGAAAAAATACTGATCCTCTGCATCAATACTCTAGTTAAGGGTTGATAGAAGAGTATGGGAGGAAAATGTCAGCTTGTAGCAGTAGAAAAGACAAAATGCAGGGTGAAGATATGCATACAAACTTCCACAACCCAGTTTCTTTCTTATAGAAGCACGTCTAAGTTACTTTCTTTTTCCATCAAGTATTTGTGCACACAACGTCACACTTTTTTTTTGTCAACTCCGACACACATCCTGTGCCATGTTCTGAGTCACTAACTATTACAGTGAACATTGAGCAGGCAGGAACCTAACCTCACACAGTAAACCACAGGATATCTGCAATTTCACAAAATCCCGCATCAATCTGTAGACTTTAAGGCATTTATTTAGAATGCTTGAAGTGTTTCGAGTGAAGAAGAAACAATGATGGGAAAATAGTTTCAAGAACTTTAAATCACCCAATCAATTTTTTCATTAACTGGCAGAGACATCAGGGTGTGGGGAATGTACAACTACTAGAAAGCTGCTTTACCAACTGGAGACACCAATTCCTCTGTTAGATATTGTAACAAAGTCCTCCATTTAATATTATAGTTGAATGGCCCCCAGTGCTGTATTATATACACATTACAGATACTGTTTTTATAATGTCGTTACACATTAACTCACTGCTAAACAGAAGCATACAGCAGCCATGGGCCCATTGTGGTGATTTTATTTTTTTCATCAGCTATATAGTGTCTCATCTTAAAAAAACGACATGACAACATTTTCACTTGTTTTGTTGGTTTCAAAAAAAGGACTATCTCAAACCAGTTAAACATTCTTCAAGCTAAACAAACAAGAAATTTGCTAAAATTTTTGCTGCGCTACACACAAAGTCTTTTACTACAGTTAAATGTAGTAAAAGAAGGAAACTTTTGTTTTCAGTTAGCAGCAACTTAACACAGATCCCATTTGGCTAAAAGCAATCCATAAACAGTAAGATGAGAATCTACAAACAGGGGTCAACCTACTCACCAACCCACAACTCATCTTGCAGAATCTACAGAAGCTGAAAACCTCTAAAAACAGATTTCTTACAGACAGCACTGGCTGGCTGTGGTTGGCACTGCTACCTAGCATGACCACACCAATCACTGTTGTTAGGCTGGAGTGGTAATGGGGGCATTCATTCATTCATCCTGACAGGGCAGTGAATGTCAGATGAATGGTTTTGTGTCAAATTTACAGCTTTGTCTGCCCCACACCTCCCTTGAAATGTAACCAGAAGTTGCGATAGGCCACTGTTGCAATTAGTCTAAAATGCATTTCTTCATTCATGTCTCAAAGTAGCCAGACAGGGGCAAAATGCTACTCATTTGGCCCCAACACACCACCTCTCAGATCTTTTTTTGTTGTTGTTTTGTGCATTGAAATTATTTCAGTTTCAGTAAAAGTAACAGTTCTATAACATTTATTCATTTTACCTCCAGCATAAGACACTTTCTTCCAATCACTGTTGTTTGAAGCACACAGAAAAACTCAACATAGCTGACTAGCTGTGGTCTAGTGTTTAGCAGCCTAAATACAGAGCATTATTGACACACCAGTGCACAAATATGAATGCTTACACTTGTCCACTATGGCTTAGACTCTGCATAGATCCCTGGTGGGAGTATAAACCAAGCTTGACACTGACCAACCCAACCTGTGTCAGCCCAGCTAACAGGAAGCTTACAGAAACTGCCTTTCCTCCAAAGCAATACTAAAAAGGAATAATACATGATTTGTTACTAGATACTATTTACCTGCGGTTCATGTTTTAGATAGTACCAAAATCTCAATCAAAGGCCAGAAATCATAATTATAAAACAGCATCTAAGTAGACACAAAACAGCTATAAACATATATAGTCAGAAAAAGGTTAGTGGTTAAAAAACATCCATTCATTTGATTGGGTGTGGTAAATCTATGGAGGGAAATAATGATGGTGAGGTTGTATTAAACCACCTTTGCAGCTTTTGTGTGTCAAGAATGGCATTAACTTATTTATCCAATTCAGTTCAATTTCTCTTTCAATATACATATTTCCAAATCAGTTATTTAAAAACAGATTTAAAAAAAATGAAGAATGGTAAAGGGCTGAAATGTATATGCAAACTACCTGCCACACCTTGCTATTTGAGAAACAAATTCACAGCCCGGCTTTGGTAATTGTTTCTACTACAGTAACTGGGATGGGAACACAAACGTAAATGTACAGAGCAGTTTATTACCCAACAAAACAATATTTGTCACTGCTAAATACTTCATTCAACTGTTTTGCGAACATTCCATATTGACTGAAGTTTAGAATATTCAATAACATCAGATTCTACCAATCAAGGTTAACTGTATTTTCTCCAACCAGCACTGATCATTCATTTATGTGATGTATATTTTTTACTTTCTCCTTCAAAATGTGGAACAGGAAGAACATTCACTATGAATGACAAATACTGTATTTTCCATCAGTGATGGAAAGAGAATACAGAAAAAAAGTCAAAATACAATTTCAACTCAAACTATATAGCAACTGTCTCAACTATTTCATTTACATGATCTCACAAGGGTTAGTACAGCAAACAAATTGTGACAGCATGGAAAGGAGGGAGTTTCCAGATGAGCAATATGCAGATTGTGTGGGTAGAGACGTGCACAGGATGTGGCTTTGGGTAGGAACAAGTAGCAAAATACATGAAGATTAACTTAGGGTGTTGTTTTGCAACTGAAACAGAGAACAGAGCAATCTCGGACACCTGTATATGATGAGGAGTATGACACAGGTGTGTGCAGTAGGGTCTGGTGTGCATGTGCGTGCGTGCATGTGTGTGTGCGCCACAATGATCAGTATGCAGGTTAACGTACATGGATGAGAATACAATGTGCACTAATATCTATATGCACCTTCCCTTTTTGTGCATGGTTGTTTTTGTTGTCGCCATTTCTGAAGTCATTTCAGTTGAGGCAAAATGGCTGCCAATAAACAGACACACAGATGAAAGATGGAAGGCCAAGCATGTAGAAATATTCAGGTGTATATGCAAATTTTAGTCATAGTCTGGCTACATGTGATGCCGTTTTCTTATATTCACCGGTCCATCATGCTTAAGATCATCTCTGGTGTCAGATCTCCATTGGCAGCAGCTGTTGACGTTTCCTCATTTACAGACAGCTCAACAGTCTCCACTTCTTCTTCATCTAGTCCCACCCCCTCCACACTCAGGGCCACACCCTGCCCCAAAGCAGTCGGTGTAGAAGCATCACCCTCCTCCTTCTTCACTATAATGTTCTCCACTGCTCCAGTGCTCTCATCCTCCACTTGAATAATGGCAGCAGCTACAAAACACAATAAAGACACACCTCAGACTTAACTACACTTAAGTTTGTGTGTGAATGTGTGTGTGCTTGTGTGAGTGAATGGGTGGATGTGTCTCTGATGGTAAAAGCGCTTTGAGTACCTTTGAGTAGGTAGAAAAGTGCTATAAAAGACCATTATTCACATTATTTACCATAATGAGTATAAAAAATTTAATGAAAAACATGTTTCAAATAGTAAAGTACTATGCAGTGGGAGCGAGTGCAGTTCCTCACTGCGGTTTAATTGGCAGTTGGTGGGAATTACCACCACCTACTGGAAAGAAGTGCGTATTAGTAGATAGTGACATTTTTTGTAAAACAACAATGTATAGTAAAAGGAGAATTATTTAAATGTTAAACTGTTAAATAGTTTTATATTGTAAGTAGTTAAGAAAAACAGGTTGATTTGCCTGAATATTTGTCCTATATTTTATCATAATCATAATCGACTAACTAAAGAAAATTAGTTATTCAATGATACTAGCCCTGTATTTACTTGGTATTGGATTGATACCAAAATTCCCAGTATAGCCCACCCCTATTTGACAGCACTAGGTTCAAGCAAAGTGTGGTCCCAAAAATGTCAACATACACTCCTGATCAAAATCTTAAGTTCAGGTACAAAATAGCAAGAATTTGCATTTAGCACAGTTGGATCTTAAGAAGGTTCTAAGCAGAGCTTCAAAATGCAAAAAGAAGAAATGGGAGCAAGAGACCAAACAATTTGAGCAGGCAATTTATAACTACAATTTAACTGAAATAGGCTGTTCATCAGCTGATCAAAAGTTAAAGACCATAGCCCTTAAAAGCCAAAATCTGACAAGAATTTAGATTCCATGTCATTTTTTGTCAAAGGTAATCACACTGTCAAGACCTCCTGATGGCAAAGGCAAAAAAGCTCAGTCTTTGAATGTGGCAGGATTGTTGAGCTGCATAAGCAAGGCCTCTCACAACATGGCATTGCTGCTGAGGTTGGATGCAGTAAGACAGTCATTTTGAATTTCTTAAAAGATCCTGATGATTATGGAACAAAAAAGTCAAGTGGCAGACCCAAAGAAATTTCACCAGCAGTGAGCCGGACCAGCTTGCTTTGTGGAGATGTTGCGGCAGGCATCCTTGATGACTGAGGGCCCTTGTCTGTGTGGTAAGGACTAGGTTTTTCAACAGGACAATGCTGCAGTTCACAATGCCCGCCAGACAAAAGACTTCTTCCAGGAGAATAACATCAATCTTTTGGATCATCCTGCATGTTCCCCTGATTTAAATCCAATTAAGAACATTTGATGATGGATGGCCAGGGAAGTTTACCAAAATGGACATGAGTTCCAAACAAACCCTTCATGAAGCCATCTTCACCACCTGGAGCGACGTTCCCACTGGCCTTCTGGAAACACTAGCATCAATCATGCCGAAACGAATTTTTGAAGTGATCAACAAGAATGGTGGAGATACTCATTACTGAGTCCTTTTTTGAGACTCTCATTTCGGTTTTCAGGGGAATTTCGGGTTTTTTGAGCTATGGTCTTAAACTTTTGATCAGCTGATGAACGGCCTATTTCAGTTAAATTGTTGTTTTCAAGAATTTGCCTGTTCAACATGTTTGGTCTCTTGTTACCATTTCTTCTTTTTGCATTTTGAAGCTCTACTTAGAACCTTTTTCAGATCCAACAGTGCAAAATGCAAATTTTGGCAATTTTGTAACTGGTCTTAAGATTTTGATCAGGAGTGTATATTTAACAGTTTTTTGTAACGCTATTTAAAAATAATCACCACTGAAATACGACAATTATTCATCATAGTGGATTAAGGCAATATTGCTAATCTCTTCAGAGTTAACATTCAAATTTTCTGTAACAACTCTCATACTTGATGACCTTTCTGAATGTTGCCTGATAAGCTACTACAGGAAACAGCTGTTGAGTATTTCAGTTATTGTATGGAATGTAGGATTAAGTAAAGAAACATCTAGTCATGTGTTTGTTTTTTTACATGTGCTTTAAGTATTTAAATATCACATGACTCAAAACTTTTCCCCTCAAAGTGTTCGTAAGCATCAACCATTGAAATTTTTAATCTAAAAAGAATTCTGTCAGCATTCTTACCAGCTGTCGTTTTGGCACCAACTCTGACTGATTGCCTGGGTGTTGGAGGCTTGGGGGCATTCTTTGGAGGTCGGCCTCGTTTCCTCTTGACCGGTGGCTCATCAGGAGCTGGTACCGGGATGGCTGCAGGGGCCTGGTCGAGTTCCATGGTTTCTGACTCCTCCTCTTCCTGGAGAAGTGATACTTCTTCCTCATCTTCACCCTCTTCCTCCTCGTCCTGTTCAGCATGATCGTCGTCTGAATTCCGAAGACAAAACAAAGACATGCATCATGACAATTGGGCAAACACAGTACCATGCCCACACTTGCATCCAATGTCAAATTCTCACCACTATCATCTTCATCCCTCCTGCTCCTCATCTTCCTCTTTCTTCCTCTCCTCCCTTTCTTTAGGGTTGGAGCTCCATTCTCGGCATCGTCCACTTCACCGGTGCAGTTCTCAGCATGACGAGCCATGGTATTCTGAAAACAACACACTGCTTGTCTTAACTTACTGGCAATTTACTGGTTTAGGTATTGAACCAAATAAGATGTGGGGCAAGTGAAAGTACCCTGCGAGTGAAAGTCTTGCTACACTTAGGGCACACAAACGCTGTGGGGACAAAGTTAGGGTCATGGTAACGTTTGAAGTGCATGTCCAAGAGCTGCTTCTGTCTGAAGGTCTTATCACACTGGCTGCAGGCATATGGTTTTTCTCCTGTGTGGGTTCGACGATGCATTACCATGTGGCGCTCCTAGACAGAGCAGCACAGTTAAACACCAGTTATACAGATACTTAGAAATGGTTATTCAAATGCTGTCACTTGGTTCACAGTTAGACAGGTAAATACAATTTATTTATTCATTTTTTTAAATATTATTTATAGTGTCACTGTCTTCAGGGTGCCAGCATTTACATTTGCATAAATCGATCATTTGTAACCCTATATCACAAGACAATTGTGTGCAAACATACCTGGCGGCAACAATAGTCACACATGTCGCATTTGAACCTCTTCTCATTTTTATGAGATTTCTGGTGTTGGATCAAAGCATAGCGCTCATGAAAAACTGCGTCACAGTAGCGACACTTCTTTCCAGTCTCAATAAATGAGTGCTGCTTACGAAGATGGACACCTGGAGATGCAAATAAGTGACAAGAGAGTTTTAGGTGGGGGGACAAGATGCCTGCAAACTCCTATTTGCCTGGTAAGTGTACAAAGTCTTGTGTTACCCAAGTCACTCTTGCGTGCAATAACAGTGTCACAGTGTGGACAGTGGAATTTGGCCACATTTTCTGTGTGTTTCTGCAGAATGTGCATCTTCATGGTTCCACTCTGGGTGAATCGGGCATGGCAGATGTAGCACTCATAAGGTTTCTCTCCTAAGAAGAACATTAAACATGTTAAGGGCTTACCATTTAGTGTTATTATTAATGTTTGTAATCTAGCAGAGCTATAAAAATACAGTAGCAAACTAAGAGATATTTATAGGGTAGTAGGTACAACACATAATGTATAAAATACGCAAAAAGTACAAATTGAAAAGTTTAACTGTATCAACCAGTATGTCCTATTTTGGTAAATGGTCTAGCTCTTATATAGCGCTTTTCTACCTACTCAAAGGTACTCAAAGCGCTTTTACGCTTTTACCCAAAGCGCTTTTAGGCTTTGAGTACCTCACACAAGCACACACACACCAATGCCAGTTGCACTAGGAGCAACTTGGGGGTTCAGTGTCTTGCTAAAGGACACTTCAGCATATGGCACACTCAGGGGATCGAACCGCCATAGCCGCCCCCTACTGAGCCATAGCCATAGCATTTTCAGTTATTTCAAAGGAAAATTATGAATAGTTGACAATTGATGAATTGTAGGCTGTGTGATATAACTAAAAAATTTAATTTCACCAGTGTCAAATCACTAGTTTTTTCCAACTACCCAAACACAACATAATATACTTTTTCTAAAAAAAAAAATAATAATAATAATTTAAACTATTTGTGATGTTTAATAATCAATGACAACAAAAACAAGACAAAAGGAAAACATGTCAAATTGTGACATTGTGCATAATTTGTATATAATATACAATAATAACAATCTCTTGAAAAAAAAAAAACTGTTGCATTTTAAATTTTTGTCCGTGAAAAAGGTCTCAACACGCTCTCTCTCACTACATGGTGTGGCGTTATTCTTGATGTGACCTTTTTCACAACACTGTATCTAATTTTTTTCTCTCATGGGTGGTCCTAATACTCTTCCGTAGCTTTGCTATATGAGGTGACACTGGAAATTAGGTAGTTAACTCTGCTATAGCTGTGGTTTTGAAAATGGGTTTGGTTGGGTTGAAGCAACTGAATCTCACAGAGACGCAAGCTGCTCCCATTGCACAGCATGCCTTTGTTTCAGGTGCTGCAACAGGTTTGTCATGCTGCGACTTTTAGTTAATGCAGCACTGAGGTAATGCGGCTACTTTATTTGATAGTATTTCTTCATCTTTATGTTTCCCCTAAAATAACAAGGAAGAAATTCTTGTCTTCCTTCAAGTGGATGTAAAAGAATCTGAGTAAAAGTGTTGATTTTACCTGAGTGTGTCCTCATGTGTCTCTTAAGTTTGTATGTGTCTCTGCTGGCATAGCTGCAAAGACTACACTGGAATGGGCGCTCACCAGTGTGGGAACGAATATGACGCTTTAGTTTGCTCACCTACACAAAAGTCACAAAAGTTGTACACAGTATTCATTAAGTGTGATCTTGCTTTTAAAGACCATAATGCAGACAAGAATTCATCTTACCTCTACACTGGCATAATCACACATGGAGCATTTGAATGGTTTCTCATGTGTGTGTTTGTAGCGCCGATGGCGTACCAACTCTCCACTAGTCACAAAGGCCATATCACAGTCCGTGCACTTGTGCGGACGAGTTCCTGCATAAAAACAATTAAGACATGTAAGCAGACCTCCACACTTCAACCACTTTTCTTTTTTTTTTTTTTTGCATTTTTCCAAAACCTCTATGATGCACATTTGTTAAGCAGTGGTTCTTGTACTGTAATGACAGTAATGTTACTGTATACTTAACATACAAGGGCATACTGTAAATTCTGTCTATTTATTACGTGCACTGCTCAGAGAATTAGGGACCACTTTGTTAAAATGATAAACCTACAGAAAAAACTTAAGTTCCCATTATATTTTCTGCTTGCAGTGAAAAAAGTTAGTCTGGAGTCCTTGCATGTTAAGACATGTAAGGACTCCTTCCATGTATGTGTCAAAAGCAATCATTCTTCTGCCTCTTGTTAAAACTACAAGAACTATTTTAATGTCATTGGAGTCTAACATTTTTATGAAAATTTAGTTTGGTGTATACCAGTGTGTGTGTTGAGATGGTTTCTCAGCAGGGTGACCGTCCTAAAGGCTCTTCCACACAGGTGACATTTGTGAGGTCTCTCATCAGTGTGGCTCTTCATGTGCCTGTCCAGGTTGGAGCGTCGAGGGCACGTGTAGCTACACAGCTCACACTGAAACGTTTTCTTTACTCCTAAAACAAAAACAATGGCGTTCACATACCTCACATTCAGAAACAGCATTTATACCCGAGCACCATGGCCTCAGTACAAAGTAATTTAACACTGTCTGTAAACTACAAGTCAAAAACTAATGTGTTTGCAAATCTCTATCCAAAACACAAACAAAAACAGATTAAAGATAAACTTGTAAAACTGTGATTTAAAAAAACATTTTTAACTGCAACACAATTCCACTCACATGCAGGTGCTGGCTTTATGTGAAACAGACACCACACGTATCAAACGAGACACAAGGTAAGAAATGTTGTCATTATTGTAAATATTATTATTATATTATATGGAATACTGCAAGGTCATGAAAAAATGGGGTAGTGGTAACCATATTATTCTCAGTATAACCATTTTGACATTAATATTTTTAAGTAATATTATTTTAATGAATGCTCTCTCACACACAGTATACATCAAACTTAAGGATAATGTTGCATAGTGGGGTCATATTATGAAAATGTGTTCATTTTTATTCAGTACTGATTTCAAATATTTTAAGCCTTTATCTTAAAGAAAAATATACCATGCCATCGCAGACTGTATTGTTTTGTTTTTGTTTTTTCAGACATACTCAACATATACATGCATGTTTTAGCAACCCTGGCATATTAAAGAGGACATGAAAAAAACACCAACATAGTGTATGTGTACATTTTTCAGACATAATACCCAAATAAAACCTGCTAAAAATCAGTCGTTTTAAAGAAAATCAGCTTTTCAAATACATTTATGATATGTCTTGAGGCGTACTCTCCGCCATCTTTATTTTACGTATTATATGTATTTTACTTTAAACAAGACCCAGTCTAGAAGTAAATATGTCAGAGGGCAAGGCAGAAAGTGTGATATCAACTCACCCAATGGCCTAAGCGTTTGAGCCACTGACAAGAAGGAGGGTTGAGAGACTAATTTTTGCGGAGGATGAACGGGATTCAGCAAATGTGGATGGAGACAGCAGTGAGCAGAGGGATGGCAATATTTTATGGTGTTCGTGCTCAAAAGTTTAAGACCATAGCTCAAAACCCCATCAAAACAGAAATTAAAGTGTCAAAAAGAACTCGGTAGGTAGCTCCACCATTCTTTAACCCTAACCCATTGTTAAGCTTTTGATCAGCTGATGAATGAACAGCCTATTTCAGTTAAATTGTTGTTTTCAATAAACTGCCTGCTCACAGTTTTTGGTCTCTTGCTCACATTTCTTCACTTTGCATTTAGAGGCTCTGCTTAAAACCTTCTTAAGATCCAACCGTTCAAGATTCTTTCTTTTTTGAGTTAGCTAGCTAACGTCTGAGAACAGGTGGTCGTGTCAGTGGCCTTTCGCCATCAGTATTAAAACTTAAATAATGTTTTTACAACAGACCTTTAAATTACCATAATTACATAAGTTTAAAAATGTGTAATTATTAATGGTTTTACTTTTTTCCTATTTACAAGTGACTCTTTCACAACAACTTCTGTTTTAAGAAAAACCTATGAAAGCAAAATTATAATACCACAAATTAGTGGACTACTAGTCTGTTCCACTTTATATACAGAATGTGTTATAAACATATAATATTTATTGAGGTTTTGGCTCAACTTTTGTAATTTTGTAAAACATGAAACCGTAAAAGTTAATTTAAACCAACTGTTTAATATGAGACAAATAATTTTCCTAATCCAAATTTTCTTTATGTCTAGGCTACTAGCAGACTTCCAATGACGCACTGAGCAGCATTTCTTCTCTCTTGCACCCAGCACCTATACTCTAATTCCTTATCTGATTATTCTCTCCAAACATGTTACATATAACAGTAATTGCAATAGCTAGTGTGTGTCCAAATATATAAATGTGTGTGTGTGTGTGTGTGTGTGTGTGTGTGTATATATATACTGCCTATTAAAAGTATTCACCCCCCTTGGATGTTTGTTGCTTTATAAATGAAATCATGACCAACACAATTTGTTTTTTTAGACAAAAAATAAAGAAAGAAAAACTCCTTAATGTCAAACTGAAAACAGATTTTTACAAAATTATGTCAATTAATTAAAACTAATAATGTGTAATTCATGACTGCATAAATATTCACCCCCTTCAAGTTAACATTTAGTAGATGCACCTTTGGCTGCAATCACAGCACCGAGTCTATGTGGATACTTGTCAATCAGGCTTGCATATCTAGACACTGGAATTTTTCTCTATTCTTCCCTGCAAAACTGCTCAAGCTCTGTCAGGTTGTTTGGGGGTCGGACGTGAACAGCTCTTTTCAAGTCTTGCCACAAATTCTCGATTGGATTGAGGTCTGGGCTTTGACTCGGCCACTCCAGAACATTCACATGGTGATCTTCATACCATTTTTGTGTAGCTTTTGCTGTATGCTTTGGTTCGTTGTCTTGTTGGAAAATATATCTTGTCCCAAGATGGAGCACTCTTGTAGACAGACTCAGATTGTCCTCCAGCTGCACCAAAATGATCCTGCTCTACCTTAACAAGCCTTCCAGGGCCTGCTACTGAGGAGCATCCCCACAGCATGATGCTGCCACCATCATGCTTTACGGTGGGGATGGTGTGTTTATGATGGTGTGCAGTCTTTGGTCTTCGTCAAACATACCATCCAGTCTCATGGCCGAAAAGCTTATTTTTTTTGTCTCATCAGACCAAAGAACCTTCCTAAAGTTGACCGTGGAGTCTCCCACATGCTTTTGGGCTAACTTGAGTCAGGCTTTGATATGAGCCTTTTTCAAAAGTGGCTTCTTTTGTGCCACTCTCCCATACAGCTTTGACTGGTGTAGAACCCGGGCAACAGTTGTGGTATGTACAGTCTCTCCAACCTCAGCCACTGAAGCTTTTAACTTCCTCAGAGTGGTCGCAGGTGTCTTGGTGGCCTCCCTCACCAGTCTCCTTGCCCGGTTACTCAGTTTGGGAGGACGGCCAGCTCTAGGCAGATTGACACAGGTGCTGTACTCCTTCCATTTCTTTATCATGGATTTAACTGAACTCCAGGGAATGTTCAGTGAATTGCTAATATTTTTGTAGCCATCCCGACTTCCACTTTTCAATAATCTTCTCTCGGAGTTAAGAATTAACTGACATCACTTTGTAAAAATCAGTTTTCACTTTGATAAGAAAGAGTTGTTTTTTTGACAATTGTTGTAAAAAAATAAAAAATTACATTGGCCATGATTTCATTTATAAAGGCAATAAAAGGAGAAAACGTGAGGGGTGAATACTTTTTATAGGCAATGAATATATGTATGTATGTGTATATATAAATGATGTCACCTTTTTTCTTGATCTTGGTAGGTTTTGGTGGTTTCATGTTGCCGACCACTTTCTCTGCATTGACCTCTGACAGAAGGCCCTCCTGCTGTTCTTCTTCAAAATCATACACGCTGACATCCATGTCCTTATCTCCTTCAGCATAACGCAGACGACTCTTTTTACCCTGGAAAAATACAAAGTTCAGTTTAACTGAAGACAAGTGTCTAGCATCCCCAATACAAGAACCACTGACTCTCTTACCTTTTTGGTCTTCTTGACAACCCCAGATGGAGGCTGATAGTCTGGATCTTTGGCCCAGTTAAGGTCATCATTTGATGGTTGAATAGGCTCTTCCTCCCCTTCTTCAAGCAGCTGGCTCCCCACTTCCTCATCTTCCTCCTCTTCAGGGTGGGCTTCTGCTCCTTCCTCCTCCTGCTGCTCCACTGTCTCTACCTCCCCATTAGCACCAACTTTAACAACCTACATACCGAATGGATTGTTTAGTCAGGTTATCCAAACTGACAATGTTGGGAGAGTTCTAACTACAGATTGTTAAATGTACAAAATATGTGGACATCATGAGCCAAGCATAAAAGCTGGCATTAAGCTGATATTTAATGACTCAGTATCAGCTGAAAAGCCTATTTTGTCACAACATCCTTTAGTAAGGGTAGGATCTGCAACTGGAGTGCTGTATGATTGACAAAGATTGCACCAAAAGCAAGACACGTGATGTTAGAGAGATCACAAAGGAACCCAGGGTAACTTCTAAGCAGCTAAAGGCCTCTCTCACATTGGCTACTGGTCATGAATCTACCATCAAGGGAACATTGAATATGGTATGCACTGCAGAGTGCCGTGAACAAAGCCAGTGCTCTCCAAATCTCTCTCTACAGTTTTGTAAGCACACTATTGACAAGCCAAAAGACTGGGAAAATATTTTGTGGACTGATGAAATCAAAGACAACTTGTTTTTTGTTTTTTTTGGTCTCCAAACATGACTCCTCTTATTAAAACCGCTGCATTCCACATGCATTACATGAGCACCTCATCCTGTCCATTAAATATGTCCATGTGTCATTGTGTGCAGACTGCAACAGCGGTTATTATTACAGTAGTACAAGTTTGAAATTCCACCCACACATATTTTTAGGTCTCAAAAAGAGGACATGTACGGTCACCCTGTTGTATCTCCAAGGAGTAAATGTCCCCAGATTTCATTTCAGAAATCTGGTCACCTTACTCAAAAGTAGCTTAGCTGCTGAATATTTGGACCCTCACATTGCATTTAGTCTTGATTGTTAGATGGTGGTCAGAGCATGGGAGTTGTTATTGTGTCCTCATTCAGTTGTTTTTGAGAAAAAAAACTGAATACAGAGACTCAAAAGTGGATGTTAACCACAATTTTCATCACTAGCAATGTCAGCACAGAAGCAGATTGCTTCTCCATATATAGATCTCTAAAACTAAAGAGCAGCTGTGTTTCCTCTCACATACACTACCGGTCAAAAGTTTTTTTTTACTGAAAATTATTCAGTTAATTGTGTCATTGCACTCTGAAATGAAAGCATAGAACAAATAAGCAATTTGAGTTGAAAAAGACATCATGGAATCAATTTATAGACCAAAATGTAATCAAAACTTTTGACTCATAAAAGTAGCCACCTTTGGCAAATATGACAGCTGAACCCACTCGTGGCATTCTTTCTACAATAGAAATCAAATAATCTTCAGAAAGTTCTTCCCAAGTCTGTTGCAGAAGTTCCCATAAATGTTTGGCACTTGTAGGTTGCTTGGCTTTCACTCTTCTGTCCAGTTCATCCCAAACCAGCTTGATGGGGTTTAAGTCTGGAGACTGTGCCGGCCACTCCATATTTTCAAGCTTACTATCTTGTTCTTTTTTCCTGAGGTATTTTTGGCATAGCTTGGACTTGTGTTTTGGGACATTATCTTGCTGTAGGATGAACCTCTGACCAACTAGGCGCATACCAGAGGGTACTGCATGGCGCTGCAGAATGCTGTGGTGGCCGTTTTGGTTCAGGGTGCCGCTCACTCAGTACAAGTCACCGACCCTGGATCCAGCAAAACAGCCCCAGACCATCACATTTCCTCCTCCATGTTTGACAGTTGACGTCAAACACTGTGGAACCATCCTCTCGCCGACTCAACGGCGTACAAAGATCCTGCATGATGAACCGAAGATTTGAAATTTTGATTCATCAGTCCATAATACCTTCTTCCAGTCTTCAGTAGTCCAATGGCAGTGTTTCGTGGCCCAGGAGAGCCTCTTTGTGTTATTCTGACATTTTAGCAATGCCTTTCTTGCTGCAACTCGTCCTGTCAAACCTGCACCTCGAAGTCTTCTCTTCGCAGTTGAAACTGAGACTTGATTACTACGACTACTATTAAGCTGTGCTTGAAGTTGTTGTCCTGTGAGCCGCCTATCATGCAAGCTGTTAACTCTCAGAAACTTGTCCTCTGATTCAGTTGTGGCTTTGGGTCTGCCAGACCGCTTCCTGTCAGAGTTTCCCCCAGTTTCTGAGTTCTTTTTAATGGTCCTGAAAAAGGCCTTTTTGTATAATTCTAAAATGTACATTATTTTTCAGTTTTGGGTAACCAAACCCCAAAACCCCCAAAACCTCTGGCTGTTCAGTACTTACCTTTGTACCATTTCAAACTATTCATTGGGCTTGCATGACTTGAATTGCAATAAGTAATTGAAAAAATTAGGGTGTTCATGTTAGGGTCTGTGTACCTGAAATCCTTCAGGCAGTGGCAGTGTGTGACAGATAACCGGTTCTCCATCCTTTGGCATTGCCGTGGTGTCTACAAATGTGCCCTGTTGCAGAGCCTCCACAGTTGTGGCGGAAACTGGTACCTGGACCAGCTGGAGCTCCCCTAGGCCCAAAGCCGCCTGCTCCTCCATGTTTACAACCTGAGAATGTGAAAAATGAGCGAATAGAACACAAGTCTATATAATATATGGGATATCTACTTAACTTTTTAAAACTTGACAATGTTTAAAGAATATATCTGAATTAAACTTGTTTAAAACATACAGTCATCTATATATTTTTTTCAACAAGCACCTACCTGTAGGGTGATGATTTGAGTTTGGTCAACTGTTGTCACAGTGGCTTGGTGTGCAGCGCCTGCTACACCTCCAACCACACCCACTGTTGTTGATGAACCCCGTACTGCAGCGTCTATCACCTACAAACCATATTTATTTTAATCAACATTTGGGTGCATTCGCTATAAATCTGCACCTTCTGTTTTATTACATTACCAAAACTAGAGTGACAGTAGCATAAATTAAAAATTATTACTAGACAGAGTTGACAGTCTTCTGCCAAGACTGTAAAACAAGTACTTGACATGAAACACAAAATTTAAAAGCTTGTTTACCTCAGTCTTCATCTGCAACAGGGTGGGATCCAATGAATCCATAACCATCATTTCAACCCCTGTTCCACTTTCCACACCAACCCCCACCCCCGCTTCCATTAACTGCTGCTGGGACTGCGCAGCTGCTACCATTCCTTCCCTATGACCTAAAACACAACAATTCCGGGGAATAAAAGATCTCTAGTTTCCACAAAAATGTTCCCGCTTACAATGAAAATATATATTATTCGTGCTTTTACAGTTTGGTAGTGGGTCAAGAAGCGAAAAAAGACAGAACCTTGTTCCAGGATGACTCCAGCTTGTCCTTCTACCACGCCCCCAGCTTCCGCAGCTTGCTGAAGAAGGTCAGCCACCATGGCATCTTGGCTATGGACAGCCTGGATGGATTGGAAGTCTTTTGTAGCAACATCCATCACCCCCACAGCCTCTGTTGGTCCACCTTCCATGCTAGGTAGGAACTGAAATAATAGTTGTGGGAAACACACATTTACAGGCTGTGCGTTATGTGCTGTGTCATCCACAGACTTCTTAAACAGTCCAATAAACTTTAAGAGACTTAAGAATCAGCGATATAAAACATATTGTTGACATTCAGTGCATTTACATGCAGAGCTTAATCGAGCTATGCTCGAAATTTGACTTTCTGACTGCAGTCCTTGTCCCAGTTTACATGTGTATGTGACCGGTGGGAAAATGTTTTCGCACACCCCATGCATTTGTGTAATATTGCATAAAGAACCACTCTTAGGTCATCAAGTGCAATTTCTAGTACAGTCACAGACAAAATACTAAACAAATCCTAAAACAGCCATTAAAAACTTAAAATTGATTGGTTTCATAAAAATACATCTGGTCCACAGGTTTCTTCAGCAAATAACCGGATCCTGATCCGTATGTGCAGAGAAAACCGTCGGATGACATCACAGAAGCTCCAACAGCAGAGGTCAAACCAAACTGGTGTCCAGTGTTCCACCCACACTGTATGTGGTTGACTTCTAGATCATGGCTTAAGGTCCTACAAGTCTGTGAAGAATCCTGATCAGTGAGAGACCGAGGTTAGCCCGGTGTGATTGGGGCCGAGCATGCAAGAACTGGACAGTCAGGAATTGGAAGAAGATCCTGTTGTCAAATGAGTCCAGTTTCCAGCTTTATCTTCCTAATGATAGGGTACGCAGAAGGCCAGGTGAAGCATTATCTCGAGCATGTACAGTACCTCCTGTCAAAAATGGTGGAGGATGCATTAGTGCTGCTGGTGTTGCTCATCTCATTGTCTGTGATGGCACATTGAACTCTGCCAAATATTTTGCCATTCTCCAAACCCACATGCTCCCTTCTGCACAGCACTGTTCCATTTAGGTCCAAACTGGATGTTTCAACAAGGTAATGGTCTTTGCCACACATCCAGGACCAGTAGAACTTGGCTCGAGGAGCAAAGTATCCAAGTCTTAGAATAGCCTGATTAATCCCCGGACCTGAGCCCCATTGAAAATCTGTGGTGGATTATCAAAAGGTCTGTTTCAAAGCGTAAACCAAAGTTTGGAAAAAATTAAAGCAGTAATTCAAGAAGAATGGGACAAGATTACCACTCAACGGTGTGAAAAGCTCACGGGGAACATGGCAGCCAGGATTAGAGCTCTACTGCTAATGGCAGAAGTATGAAATATTAATTTGATGATGTGATGGTTTATTTTTTTTTGTTCAGTTTTGACAACATTCTCTGTTATTTGTTGACTTTGATACCGACAATGTTGAAAACTGACATATTGAAACTTTCAAGAATTTAGTTTTGTTCATTTTTCTTGAAAACAATAAACAAAAACAATATGATTTCTATTTGTTTGTGCCTGTCCAATGCAGTCACACCTCTTAAAACACAAAAAACACAAATATTTCATGATAATATTTCAGATTGTGTAAAATATTAAGGATGTTTGAAAAATAGGGCAATTCCATGTCCACTCCTCCAAGTTAGTAATGGTGTCAGGTAGGAAAACATATTATCCCCATTTCTGTTCAATATATAAGCAGATGACTTAACAAAATTATTAAATAGATGTAATGTAATGTAGAACAGGCTGTGTGGTTGGTAACACCATAATTAATCACCTGATGTAAGCAGATGCTTTGGTGATCCTCTCTCCATATTGTGCAGGACTTCAACACTTATTAAGGATATGTCCTCAATATGGCTCAGACTTTGACATTAAATAGAATTCAAAGAAAAGTAACAACATGATAGTTAGAAGTAGAGAGGACAACAAACTGTCATTTCCCGACTTCACTCTTCCTGGTACAATCTTTAATGTATGTACCGAGGGCAATATATACTTAGCATTATAATACAGACGACCTATCTGATGATAGGGACATTTGTGACAGTATCGTATGCACAAGCCAATATGCTGACTCGAAAATTTGGTATGTGCACACCATCTGAGAATACTGCACTTTTTAAAGCTTTTTGTGCTCCCGTGTACACTGTCCATTTGTGGCAGTGTTATAAAACGCAGTATATGAAAGCTGGATGATGGTATGAGGCTGTTACTGAAGGTGCCATCATGGGCTAGTTCAAGCCAACTGTTTGTCCGTATTCGGTGTTGCCACCTGTCCTTTGCTTAGGAATCTCATGTACAGATTTATGTGTAGTCTGAGTCACTGAACAGTCTTATTGCAACACTGCAATGAGTGCCATCAGGTTTTCGTCTAGACTGTGGAACCTGACACTCACATCTATATGTGTATAACTTAACTTTTATATCTATTGTGGACCATTGTATGTATCATATTTATTTATCTACTGTATGTTGTTTTTTGATTTTTTTTACTATGGACCTTCACTGCACCCTGAATAAAGTTTGATTAATTGACTGACTGAATATGTTTTTTGGGCTGCAGTCTGCAGGGTTGTGGGTCAGGTGATTAGACTTTTCATTGCAGCTGAAAACCCTGAGTTTTGGTCTATCAATTATGTGGGACCTGATTGTCCCTGCCAACCTGAGGGATGGAAGAGGGACATGATACACTGCACTTATATGGCAATGAATTTTGTCCACAGTCAGAAAATAGTGACTTTAACAGCACACCCATCCCTTGCAAATGTAATTGTTCAATGCAGTCAAGCTTACCTGAAGCCCCAAGCTGCTACTTTATTGTAAACCTACAAGAAGCAGAACACATAATGAGCAGATTCACTCACTCTGCAAACCCACTGTGTTTTGTTCTTTCAGCTGAAATGCTGAGAATGCAGACCTTGTTTATATATGTAAATGTATAAACAATGTAAATATTCATATATTACACAGTCGGGCTAGGAGAGTCCATTCCACTTGTGATGAGACAGTGGAAACAAAATCTTTTCTGCTTACTGCCATGTTGTGTGTGTCTAATAAAGCAATCAAGGAGGGGATGGTGGAGCCCACTGTAAGTCAAAGGAGCTTAAAAGTAGTGAAGCCAGTAAAAGTAAAAACTAAAAGAAAAGCCAAGTTGTTGTTGGTAACAACCCAAGTAATCCATACGTAGAAAGAAACCAAAACAAATAAGTTCAGAAATTAAGTTATGTAATTTAAAACAACATAGGGAGAAAGTATTGAACACACGCAGAAAGGGAGGTGGAAAAGGGCATGGAAAGCCAAGACACCAGCTGAAATTTATCAGTCAGTGCGTTTACATGCAGAGCTTATTCGAGCTATGCTTGAAAATCAACTTTCTGACTACATTCCATGTCCCAGTTTACATGCAGTGGAGAAAATCGAATAACTGATGGGAACATGTCTTCCTCCACACCACGTTAATACGGCTCGCTTTCCGGTTGACCTATTATGTATAATTATGTATAATAAACAAGAGTCGTTCATGCGGCAGACCAGCATTTAAAACAACAGTACATTTTTTAATCTCGTACATAATGTGCACGCTACTTCTGGTGCAGATAAGATCCGCACTATCCCTCAGGCAGTTCTTCTACCGGCTCTGTTTACCTTCTTCTTCTGCAACCGGCTTTCTTGGATGTTTTTGTTCCGGGTTCACATGCCAGCGCAGTGGTTGGGGAGCATGCGTGCACACATTATCCTGATAGTAGTCCAATAAAGAGTATACACGCTGGAGAAAACAGAATTCCAATTGAATTATCTGTGTGTCTTAATCGGATAAGTAACACTCAGATTTTAGTCGGAGTAACGTGTACATGCAGTTCAGTTCTCCAGTTACAGCCCCATTAAGGCAATAATACAGTTTTTCCATGTGCATGTAAACATACTGAGTGATCAGAAAGCCATCCTGCCCCTTGTCAGTGCAAATGAATATCAGCTGGTTCAGTCCAAACTGATGGCCTGTAAGAAGGTGTGTCATTACCAAGGTGTCACACAAGGAACATCTTATGATAGGTAAAAGCAAAGAACTCTCTCAAGCCCTTCACAACCTTATTGTTGCAAAACATTCTGATGGCATTGGTTACAGAAGGATTTTTAAACTTCTGAACGTTGCAGTGAGCACTGTTGGGCCATAATCTGGAAGTGGAAAGAACATCATCAACATTATCGACCATAAACCGGCTACAACCAGACCAAACAAATTATCAGAAGAGTTGTCCAAGAGCCAAGGACCACTTGTGGAGAGCTTCGGAAAGATCCCCCCCCCCCCCCCCCCCCCCCCCCAAAAATCACATGTGAGCAATTCATGTGACTAGTTTCTCCATACAGGAAAAAAAAAAGCTTTTGTTCAAAGTGTTAAACAAATATCAGTAAGCGCATTCAATACTTCCCTCTGTTATTTTACATTATTACACATAACTTAATTTCTGAACTTATTTAAGTTGGTTTATTTCTATGTATGAATCACTTTGGTTGTTACCAATACTTGGTGAAAATTTCGTCAAAAGTTGTGACGTGTTCAAAACTTATTTTACCCGCTGTATTCTTTTTAATCTAAACTGAATTTTTGCACTGTGTTGCCCTGCCACCCCAACATTTCCCCTTGAGGACCAATGAGATTATTTCTTATGAAACACTGCTACCTCCTCAGTATCAAAAGGCACATCTTAATTTTATTTAGCACCCAGTGGATTTTCTAACAGAAAAACTACTTTGTATCTCAAGAAAGTATGTGTCTTATATCTTGTATTAAAAGTTAGTACTTTTAATGCTGTATTTTTACTGATTTTTACTTTATTTTCATTTTGTAATGTACTTTAACGAATACAATTTTAAGTCTAGGTGCTGAGAAAATACCACACTTGTTATTGGGCATTTTCACTAATTCCTAACAGTGACACCAAAGCTTCCTAAAAGGACTGACTCATGATAGGACACATCTCTCACAACGTGGAAATTATACGAAAGGGACTGCTGTCGCCCCTTTGCACTGCACCTATACAGCTGTTTGTTTTGGTTTTGTAGCTCTCCGGCCCGAGTCGTAGAGGGAGCTCTCTGTTCGTAAATATAATAATAATAATAATAATAATAATAATAATAATAATAATAATAATATGCATAGGCGACAGACTCCAGATGAGCTTCAAATCAAAAATGGATGGAACAACAGGCAATTCCGACAACTTTGTGATGACCTATAAAAGAAGCCAAGTGCAATACTTGATAATAGAAGTTGTTAGAGTATGGAACAGCACAAGTCTCGGGGTTGTTTTGTTGCGAATGCATCGTCATTCTCTTTTCTACGATAGACGTGTCTATGTTCGTAGTCTGCTAACGTGGATACAAGCAAAAAGTACTTTTATTACAATAGTGGTCGACTGAGAAATAACCATTCAGTCAGATTAGAGAATAAAGCGCACGGTTCTCCTGCTCGCGTTCGGGGAGATTTCTACACTTCACGACGGACTATGAGCAAAGGGTGGGGAGGGCCTTTTGTTTGAGCTGGGTTAGCCAACAAATAAAGGTCTCATTGGATGTTATGTAACTTGCTGTAACTCACATCACCACCAGTAGGATCAAACTGACTCGTATTTTACTGAAATACTCTCATGCGCGTAAGAATCTCATGGACGATAAGCAAAAGCTGCCAGTTATATGGCGTCAGTGCTGTAACGACTGGAAACAAAGAAGCGAGAAAATGGACGCCTTGGCCTAAACTCTCCAGCCATAACAACGAATTTATGCAACATATCCTCGACGGTATTTTCACAGACACATGTGAAATACAAATGGTCATATAAATATTTATTCTAATTTTGCTTATTTAAACATATTTTGATAGGATTTTCAATAACGATAGAGGGAGACAAACACTCTGCAATGCTCACTGCACGGACCTAGAGCCCCATCGTGACACCTAGAGGCCGATTAAAGATCCTGCAAACTCTCCTCTAAACAGAAAAGTAGTGGTACTTTACCTATTTTAGTATATTTCTCCTTCCGTTTAACTTGGACAAAAGCACAGAATCTGTGCTATAAACTTTAACCGGCTAGTAAAAAATGCAGGCTTCTTCGCAGTTTGTTTTAATCCTTCTCCCGCTTTAGCAGAGTAGCTTCTGCCACAAAATGGCAGTTGGGAGCTCAGTGCGCCTGTGCGGCCGCTGGGGGGTGGTGTCGTAGCTGCTGTAGGCACCCTGATTGGCCAGGAGGGGCGCCTGTTGTAATATATTGAAGGCCATTTATAACAAATTTTGGAGATGACGGACACATAAACAAAATATTAGCGTAATGTTTAAGGCCGATAAAACAAATGTAATGGGGTGTATATGATGTGAGGACATGGGAAATTAGTTTAGTTTCATTATTAGTGACTCTGCTAATGGCATGACTTAAATTGTCCTCCTCATAACTAGAGATATGTACCTCGGTGCTCTCAGCTTACAAACTTCGGTATGTATCCTGAGAACAGAATACCCGGAGCTTGTATCATGTGTTGTCTAGGAAAACGCTGTTTCCCAAATGATCTAATTCTATCTCAAAAAATCAAACTTGAGGCAGTACAGTGTGTGTGTTATTTGCCTGTATGAGAATGTCAGTCAAATCAACAAAACTAGTGGCATGTGAAGTAATGTTTGAACACATTTTAATAGTTTGTATATATCTGACAAACAATTCCTGGAAAATTTTGTACATTATATTCTAGAAAACAAATACAAGAAAATCCAATGTTGCAGTTTATCAAGCGTGTGGGGAAAAATGTAATGTACTGCAGAGTGTTTTTCAATGCTATCACCATTTCTCTATCTATCAAACATCGAGGCACTTAAAAACCGAGAGGATTTATAGATGATTTATCGGATCTCTGTTGCCCTTTAGAAAAGAACATTGAAAACAGTGGTAGTCTCCATATTTACCAAGTAAATTCTCACATATACATTAAGATTTCAGTGACACTACCTAGTTTTACTCATAATAAACTATATTATATAATATTCAAACAGAACATAATATACAGCTGGTTAATTATCTCATCACTCATTACATCCAGTTGTCAAAACTATATCTAGATGACAGTTTTTACCACACAACAGTACAAGATTAATTTATGATCGCCTTTAATATTTAAGCATGTGGCTATGTGGAAACAAATAACTTTGTGTGTTTATTAGTCTCAGATTTCACAGTCTGTTTACCAAAATTTGCATAATTTAAATCATTTTTTTTTTTTCAATCTGAAGAAATTACATTCATAATGAATAAATTAACTAACTTTATGTGATCTGTTTGCATAGTCTTTGCTGATTTCTCTTTGGTATAAGGCATGTTCACACAGGAAAAGTTAAACACCAAGGTACAGTTAAACTTTTCAGTATTTAGACTAAATTTACTGTGTTTTGAATGTTGTTGGTAAAATTGACCATATAGAGAAACAACTGTACAGTGGTATAAAAGCAAAAACAACATATAAAAAAGATCATATCTAAACTAATGGCTAATGTAAAACTGTACAAAGGCACAGCAGTGGTCTGAGCTAAACATTCTCAGGTCACATGATACAAAATTATAATTGAATTGAACAGGTTGTTCAGTTCAATTGAAATAGTAACATGGTGCTATGTAGTGGGTACAATGGTGAACAACTTTTGCTAAATGCAAAGTTAAATTGAGGCTGATTGGAATGCTATAAGCTTGCTTACATGTTTGGACAGAGTGAATGATAATGGCACTAGGAGAAATGTCCCCTTACTTAGTTCATTGCTAAAACTTTTTGTTTTTTACTGTTAGAACAACATCTATACACATGCTTTTCATCACAGTATTAGTGTACAGAAGAGACTGGGAGACATGTATATGCTCTCAATATAGTCTACCAATGTGTAACAGTTTACATCTTTACACAATTTTGACTGTATACTGAATTAATATGAAGCTATGGAAAACTGAAATTTGATTTTTTGTTTGGTAATTCATATAGTAAACATCAGCTCCATATTTAGCTTTGGTTGAAATATATTTTTAAAACTGCACCATTAAAATTAAAGTTTTAATATGTTAACAGTGAGAAATGACATAAAATACAAAAACACTCGAAAGGCCCTTTAACAATAAATGGTCAAACATAATACTACCCATTCACCGCAACTCCGTCAATAGTACTGTTTTGACCCAGCTCATGGGCCGCAATACATATAATGTGAAATCAAATGTACTTTAATTTATGCAGCATTGACATATCCTTATGTAACTTCAGACTACGCTCAAATAAAACAAATAACAAAGACATATTGAATTCCATAGTTATGTGTATTTTCATAAAAATAATATATGTCTTATAATTGTACAGAATAATGGCACTGAAGTGCGTAACACATAATCTGTGCAGAAGTGACTGAAGTTATCTACACTCTCAAACTATAGGGTTTAAATTTAATCTGTTGCCAGTGTAAACATAACACATTAAATTTAAAACTATATAAGACCAAGTGGAAATTTTTCATTTTATATTCAAACTGAATTAGTAGACATTTCACAGTGGTCTGGAATAGAAAGTGTTGTGTGTGTAATACTGTCTGCTGGCTGTTATGTCGGCTATGTCAGCTTTTTTTGGTTTCGTTTTGTTTTTCTGTATGTGTAGCTATCTGATTTGCCCAGTGTTAAGTATATTTGCTTATTTGCTAGCTCTCTGATAGTATATATACTGTATATCATATACTATATAATGTTTGTTTTGTACATTTTAATCATTGTAGTTATGGCATAAAAGAACAACATTCTCATCATATCCTTTGCATTTTCAGAAACACAACATCCATTCATGTAGTTTTAACTTTCTGTTCTTGTTCCCACCCAGTGGGATGTGTTGATGTGTGTCGGGTTAGAAAGCTGTGCTGGCCATGCTTCCCGGAGTGAAGAGTCTCGGCATACTGTCCTGGGACGTTTCCACATGTCTGTGTGCCATCTTTCCTTCCTCACCTGCTCTCCACAGTGAATGAAACAACAAAATGGAAGAAGTAAGTCAATGAAACAATTATTAATGAATACATTAATAGATAAAGATAATAGATAAAAACAGGTATGAGTCAGCAATAACATTATGATTACTAATAACACCTGTCGGGGGGGGGGGGGGGGGGATACATTAAGTGGCAAGTGAATTTTCTAACTTGTTGGAAACCCAAAAATTAGCAAATCAGAATATTCAACTGGGTCAAAGCTTTGCCAAAATTGTAGCTCTTCTGGGGGTTTTACATGCAATATCTGAAGAGGTAAGTACTTATCAAAAGTGGTCCAAGGAAGTAATACGCAGTGAACTGGTGACAGAATTATAGGTTATTTAAGAACACGGGGAGTGATTAACTGAAGTTCAAGTTGCCAAAAGTTAATGCTGGTTATGGGTAAGAAACTACTGTATATACACACACCATGACCTTTCTTTATATACCATGCAGTAATAAAATAACAAACATTTATTCTGGACTCTTCTTCTCATTCTTCTTTACACACCCATCCTAGAATTGCACTGTCTTGCCATTTCTAGTCTAAGGAATATGAAGGTTATTTACCGAGCACCAGCAGTGTTTGTTTGGCAGCATCTCGGACTTCCTCCTTGTCTGTCTGACAAAGATACACTAACTGATCAATGCTTTCTTTGGCCTGGAATGACAGATTGTATACAGTTGTCAATATGATAAAAAATATTACATTATGTCATTGATGGACACAGTTGTATTATATGAATTATTACTTTACAGATAAAATGCAATAAATTATATCAACAATGCACTAAAATGGTATTTTTTGTGAATGTCTTTGCACCTTGAGACAAGCTAATGCCTTGCATCCACAGACTCTGGTGTCCACATTCTCATCTTCCAGCAGTTCTAGACAGCTAACCAAAGCCTATGGGGGAGGAGAAGATATTGTTATGTGATGTTATGTGTTTATGTGATTACTGTCTTGTGATGATAGACTTCATATAATCTGTTTTATGAAATCACAGAAAAACAGTAATATGCACAGAAATATTCAGTAATTAATTTATTCAAAAATAATTAAAAACAAATTTATTTAAATTCCATCTTTAGAAATATGTTCATGTTGTTGTATACTATGCATGCATACATACAGTAGTAGCACAAAATACAGCTTTTAAATTAAGGTTTTTATTATTAAGGGAAAATAAAATCAATTTTTCTTTCTCATTTTTTCCAGAATTTCTCTGGACGAAACAATCATTCATTTAAAATTTGCATTTTCAGTTTACTTGTGTTAT
Source organism: Mugil cephalus (assembly GCF_022458985.1). NCBI lineage: Eukaryota > Metazoa > Chordata > Actinopteri > Mugiliformes > Mugilidae > Mugil > Mugil cephalus. The sequence continues at coordinate 27,615,484 of NC_061779.1, forward strand.
CTTTGTCTAATATTTAAATTTGTTTGATAAGCTGAAACATTTAGTTGTGACAAAAATGCAAAAAATAAGAAATCTGAAAGTGGGGCAAAAACTTTTTCACACCACCATTGAGTGTCCTCTCACCTGCTCTCTCTGTCCAGGCTGGGCAGCTAAACCTCTCAGCACTGAGCTGGCAGAGGCTGACACTTTGACGTGTGAATCTTTAAGTAGTTTGGCCACAGCATGAAGTCCTTCCCTCCTCAGGCTGCACTCACTAGGATGACGCAGAGTGTGGACAATCACATCCAGGTCACATGATCCCAGACTCTGCACAAACCACACTGCGGAAGTATGGTCATTATTCATTACTGTAACTGATTATAAGTTGTTTTTGAATACACTTAGTTTGCTGTGTGTGTGTGTGTGTGTGTGTGTGTGTGTGTGTGTGTGTGTGTGTGTGTGTGTGTGTGTGTGTGTGTGTGTGTGTGTGTGTGTGTGTGCATGTGTGTACCCTCTTCTGCCAGCTCACTGATGTGAATTTCCATGTTACTGATACCATTGGAGTCCAAGTAATTCCACAACTGGAATAACGTCACCATCAGTCTGTCTCTGTTGCTGCCTCGCTGTGATAACTGCTGGCCCAGCACTCGCTCAACCAGACATAAGCACACTGAACAAATACATCAAGTGTTAAAATAGCACCCACATTCAATTGTACTATACACCCACAGTTGATCTACCTCTGTCAGTCATTTTAGGAAGAACACTGGAGTAGACTGTAGACAATGTAGCCAAGAAGCTCTCAGCAGATATGCAGTAAGCATTGCCCTGCCCAACACATCGTTGCCATAGTGACACAGCACCTAGACAGAGGCTGAGCTGTGGTACCACTGTAACACACAGAAAAAACAGTTAGCTTAAAAGAGTAGGATCCATTCTTCTCTGTGTTTGTGCAGTGTCTCCTGTTCCACTATGTGACACACAACCTCCAGGGAGAACTATTACATTTCACTCCTATCACTGCTTCTATGTTAGTCAGACATTCATGCATGCTTTTTGCTTCACATGTTTAAATTTAAACTAGGTTTAGCTTCTTCAGTTCTGAGAATGTGCCACCACTGTGACTGACGATCATCTCTGCATATAGGCATGGTAGCAAGCTGCTCAGACAAATAAATAAAGATTTTGAAAGGTATAAGTACTACAACTTACCTTCAGTAGGCTGTCTGATGCGTTGAGGGTTGTCCTTGGTGATTTGTCGGATGATTTCAAGGACACGAGCCTCTCTCAGCAGTCTGTCTAAGGCATACATCTCTCTACATCGCAGAGGACCAAATATACCTAAACGCTAAAGACATGTACATAAATCAGTTACATTTATCATCAGACCAACCGCTTTGATACACTTTCTAACTAAAACATTAATTCATTAATAAGTTTATTTGTCACAAAGACACTTAATAAATTGTAATTCAATCTAAAATTAGTATAATGTAGTAAGAAATGAATAAAACTATTCCTTAATGTTCTCACAATCCATGTTTATGTCTAAGATAGAGTTGCCATAACAACCATGTCTGCAATGCTGGAGCCCTGATGGACTGAATTAAAGGTGATAATGATGCATTATAGAAGTTAGAAACTTTTATCTCTGTGTGGAAAATGACTTGAAGTCAGTGTTACAGGTGTCTTACCAACAACTGACTACTGCAGTTCTTCAAGTGGACCAACAGGGAGCAGTCTAGACTGGCGCAGCCAGTTGTGGTGAGAGAGTTGGAGAAGGAAGGACTTGACCAGTCTCCTTCCTTTGGAGACCTTCACACACACAAAACATTCACAGTGTTATGGGAGGCTTCTGATAGGGATATGTGATACCACTATTTTTCCTTTCGATCCGATGCCAAGTAATACCAAGGGTAGTATCCCGATACCGATATCAGTACTTTTAGATGTCTACTTGTGTATATGGAAATGACGACTTTTGCAATGCACATTTGTGAATCTAATCATGAATAATGTATTTTATACCTTATATCTAAAAACTGCCAAACATCATACTTCTCTTTAATCAGAGCACTTAAAGACAATCTGTGCAAATCACATGTGTCTCATTGCTGTCTCATTCAACATTCTCTAGCATTTCCCATTTATGTTTTTGTTAAGAAACAACAGCATGTTGACATGGTCTACTTGTATTGCCTGTGATGGGCACTGTGATGTACTTTCACTACATACCTGGATATTGCCCCTCTGAATTTAAGGGCTGCCACCACAGAGGTCTGTCTTAGGTGTGGGGACATTCCCTGCACTCCCCCTCTCTCACGCTTTTTACTTTTTTTTTTTAGAATTGATAAAAGATTCTGTGTCATACAAGTATTAAATAACTATTTATTGTGAAAGTGGATTCTAAAAAACACATGTCTAGATTGGAAGTATTGTTATTTCTGGACCAATACGCACAGCCTTAGCTTCCAATTAACACTGTTGACACAAGGGTCAGCCAAACAGATTTTCCAAAAAGAACTGATTATAAAATAAGTTGGGTTCAGATCATGACATGACAAAAATACGTCCAAAGGAGACACATAATCAAAAACAAAAGCCATAAGGAAGAGTGTGAAATACAGTGTTACAATGAGGGTAAAATGATTTAATTAAGGACAAAAAAAAAACAACAACAAAAAAAAACAGAGTAATACTGCAAACACTAAAATGTAAAATATGACACTAACCGGTTTGACCAGACCATTTGGAGGGTAGCATCTACAGCTCTTTTACTGCTTTTAAGTTATATATCAGTCATCAATGTGCAATATAGAGGTGCAATATATAGAGGTGCAATACTTTGTGTTACAATCCAATTACTTTCTGTTGCAATTTACTACTTTTTGTATATATGCCAATACTTGTATATTGTTTATTCCATTGTCTGTGAAGGTTCTCAGTCATCCAGGTCATGGTAATCCAAAAAGGTATTGAATAAAGGCAACCCAGACTTGTAGAATTTCTTGAAGATATTTCACCACTCATCCCAGTGGCTTCTTCAGTTCTGATAAACTAGTGGGAAATTGAGGTTTAAATATGAATAAACTCTGTGGGTACACCCACCAGAAACTTGCTTGACCAGAAACTGGTGTCACTATTTCCATAATGGCTGTTACTTATCTGTTGTTGAGAGGGGGGACTCTGTGCCTAGGCTACTTACCCTATGAATGGAAGTTCTACAAATCCAGTTGGCTTTATTAAATGCCATTTTGGATGTTTATTCTATTCTACTTCTTTAATCTTACTATTTATCTTTTTACACAGTCCACTCATTATTCTTGTTACTTTTCTGTACTATGTGTGATGTTGAAAACTGCAGTTTCCCCAATGAGGGACAAATTTCTATTCTATCACACATCTTGACAAACCATCCTTTCAGATATGTTTAAAAATGTCAACTGATGTATTGCACCAGTAACAGGGGAGCATCACAACATTAGACAAAGTAAGCAGCTTTTTTATTTTTTACACAATGGTGACTCAGCGGCTAATGTTAACGAAGGTTGAGCTTGTATTAGTATTTAAATAGGCATTCATATAAAGAGATTGACACCTTGTTCTACCACTCTGATTGCCAGCACACTTTTTCATGCTGCAGTCTGTTGGGGGTCTGTTTGAAAGGATTTAGTCAGTGTTTTCACCAACCGTTCATTTGTCTTTATAGACGGGCCATGTCTGCTGCTCTTGTCACAACACTCTTCCTCGTCCTCCTCTTCCTCCCAGTCTGATGTGTTGAGAAAGTCAAAGCTGCCCAGGACTGTTTCCAATGTGAGGCTGACCGTGCTTGGTGATCGGCTGTGCTTACCCTTCAACACACACAAAAAATAACATATGTTTTTAAATTTCCACAAGAATACAAAACTTTGGATACACTTTCTCATCCAAAGTTTTTTCTTTATTTTGTACTTCTCTTTACATTGAAGAAATACTGAAGACATCAAATGAAGCAAGATATATGTAGTCATGTAGCAAATAAATAATTCTAAATATGTTTTATATTTTAGATCCCTCAATGTAGCCACCCTTCGCTTTGTTGACAGCGCTGAAAACCCTTTGCTTTCTCTCAGTGAGCTTTAAGATGTAGTCATCTGAAATTTCTTGCCTCCTTAATGGGGTTAAACTAAACCATTAAATGACAAGGCATGTCCAAACTTTTGACTTGTAGTGTACATATACATATTTGTGTAGAATGCGTAACGAACAGTGTTGGGCACATTACTTTTAAAAAGTAATTAGTTATAGTTGCTAGTTACTTCTCCCAAAAAGTAACTGAATTACTCCACTATAAAAGTAACTAGTTACCTGGGAAAGTAACTATTGCGTTACTCTTCCTTTTTTTTAAGTTTAAATGTGTCTAATAATTTGATATTTTTCTTGGCAGGTTTCACAACCCAGTTGCATGGAGTAGAATTGTATAGACACGTACTTACACAGAACTTTTAATATTTGTTGCACCTCAGACCCCAACTGGTAGACATATAAGGCTTTCTCATCGGCACAAGTCCTGGGTTGGACCTCCCGCTGTGAGAGCTGCGTGCCTGTTTTTTCCTCCCTCATACGTCATCGCGTACATTACAGATAAAGTTGCAGTTTGTTGAGGACCTGAAGAATGGACCCTTTCAATCCCCCGCTCTTTCTAAAGGCTGCTGATATTAGAATAAATCACTGTGTCCTGTGCAAAGCCTGATATCTTCCTCCAAATCCCCCTTTCCTCAGATGCAGAGCGCTGTCATGATCGTTAAAGTGGGAGATCGCTATACAAACTGGATATAAACACAGTCACACAGTTGCCGTTCACCTATGCGCTTCCATTAACGACCATGTAACAACACATTTGATTTGTTTGATTGAAAAAAAAAAGTAACAACAATGTCTGCCCCTCAGAGTCTTTACTGGAGTAGACCACAACTTGTTTTTGAGCTGAAGCTTCTACAATGATACAGCATGTCAGGCCTCTAGTCAGAATGTAACAGGTAGATATATCAGCATCAGAGAGAAAAACCCGGGTCGACCCGGTCCAACCAGTGACGGCTCGCAACTTTTCCTCCACATTCAGTATTGCTGCCGCTTACCTCTGCTAGTTGGGTGTGGGTGTGATTTGTGTATAAACTGAACACTGTCTGTGATTGGCTTATCGTGAAAGCCCACTCCACCTTAGCCAATCATCACATATGCGGTTGTTTCGCCCCTCCCTCCTCTCCTCGCAAAAAACAGCTTTGTGGCTCCCGTGGCTGAGAACCAAATAACACGCCCCATTTAATTTTCAGTAACGGAAACGGCGTTATAAAGATGGAAACAGTAATTAGTTAGATTACCCCGTTACTGAAAAAAGTAACGCTATTAGTAACGCCGTTTATTTTAAGGCCGTTACTCCCATCACTGGTAGCGAATGATACAATACTAAAACTGCAGACTCTCACACAATAGCACGAACACGGCAGCTGCATACTGTATAGAGAGCTCCAAAATACCCCCAAATACTGGCAGACCACAATCAGAATATCAACTTTCTATTGATATAATAATATGATAACTTTTTATTTTATATCACAGATGCATTATTTACTAAATAAAGATCAGAAGAAATAAATCAGCAAAAGTCCCGTTGAAAGCCCTGTCTAGCAGCATCTCAGAGGACAAGCAGCACATATATATTATTAAACACCTTTGGAAGTTTTTTTGCTTTTCACGTATACTTAATCCTCACCTTCAAGGTAACCTGCAGGAGCTTTAGCTCGTGTTCCAGTAGTTGTAACTCTGGGAACTGTCCTCTACAATCCTCGAGACAGGAAACTACAGCTCCCAGGGCTTCATCCAGGTTGCTGTCTACAAGACTATCACCTTCCTTGTACAAATAGTCTCCTCCTGTGAGAGATATTTCCTCCTTCACAGGAACCCACCGGGCCACATATGTATCGTCCTCACTTTCTGAAGGTGTACACTCTAGGTGGGTGCATCTATTTGTTTGTGATACAGAGTTAGGCTGTATTTCTTCAGTCCAGGGTAAGCAGTGGGTGAGGACACAGCTAGATGTATCCTGTTGCTTCCTGATTGGGTGTTGACTTGTGACACCATCAGTTTTTGTGTTTTCTTCTATGACACAGTGCCTTCTTGGTGACATGTTTGTGTCTGTGGTAGCAGTGCTCTGTGGCTCAGGAGTTCTATCAAGGATCTCCATTTCAATGTCATTGATGGAGATCCCGGAGCTCTGAGACATTGCCTCCCCAAATTCACAGACTAACCTATCTGTTACCACAATAGCATCGGCACTGCTTTCACTAATGTGGCTCAGAGAGCGTGAGTAATGGCGTGAGGTATGGCTGTTTGTCTTCAATGGATCCACTGTTTTTATGGGAGATTGTTTCCTTGCAATCTCTTCCTCACTGTCAGATTCTGTTATCACGGAAACTGCTCTCTTCTCTTCATCCCTACAGAGGAGAGCACACTTGTCATTTTAGCTGTACTTCTATGTCACAAGTAACCAATAAATATGATAATAATATGTAAATATCTTAACCTAAGAATATAGAAAATAGAGCACCACATTCAAACACTACCTGTTATTCTTTACTCCGTGTTTGTTTATGTTGGTAACCTCAGTGACAGTGCTGACTTTATCAGTGGACATCAACGTTGAGGAGGGATCTCTGGGGTAAAATGAAATGCCCGGCTGTGGGGAGGAACTTCCTGTTACAGCTGGCTGGATCTCTGGTGTCACCACTACTGCCTTGAGAGAAAGAAAAAAATGTCCCACAGAGTCACAGAGAGATTAATAAGATGTAAAGATGTAAATAACAGCAAAATGTCTGTGTACTTTTCGATGGGTAGTTGTGTGTAGCCCTTGTACAGACAGCTGAGGGCTTGAGGAGTCATCAGAAGACTCAGATGAATTGGACCATGCTGTTCCATTCTCTAACTCCTCACGTCGCCTGAGCATATTCTGAAAGAGAACAGTTGAATTTAAAGACTGGACTTGTGAAAACTACTACTACATGGTTGGTGTCAGGATGTCAGACTACTCAATAGATAGACAAGCCACTTCTCTGCAGGTCTCCATATCTCTTCAGTAAGTGAGCGACTTTTTTTTTTTTTTTTTTAAAGAAAGAAAGAAAAAAAGAAAAGTAGAAGAACCTAGGACCTAGAAAGTTAACTCAAGAAGGTGAAATCAACCACAGAAATGTTTCAAAACCAAACAATGGACACTACTGTTCTATGCTCCTTCTACATGAAAATTATCAATATATCAGTAGGATTCGTATACAGTATCTACTCTCTGGGTTCTACTATAACATGACTTACTACAGTAAATGATCTTGTTGGTGAGCTGTCATTACAGGAGCAGCTTTGACTAAGTGTGCCTCTGAAGATGTCCAGCAGTGGCCAGTGCTGCTGTTTGGCCAGACTCCGAGGCAGAGACTGCACATCAAAATGGCAGCAGGTGGAAGAAAACACAGATGAGTAGGGAAGTGATGTTCTCGCAGTGGGTAAACCATGACCCTAAAATACCAACCTAGTTTTCGCTTCTCAGAGTTGTTTTAGATGAGTTATCTTGTTCAAAAGACATCACTGCCAGATGACATAAGCCCTGACACAAGCAAAATGCTAAAAATTTGTGGGTGAGCAAGAAGTTACATATATTAAATAAGAAAATTGATTAGTTAATAATCAAAATAGTAGTGACTGCATTCATTTTCACTTTGGCTTACATGCATTTTTTGAAGACCATTAACTACACAACTCTGACTCTTATCTTAAAATGTGAATTGGATTATGAAAGAATAGACTATATTGCTTTTATTTAAAAGCTGATGTATAATATTAATTTTCTTGCTTTTCTTTTTTTTAATGTACAGGGATGTCCACTGTTTTGGCGTGTTTTTGGACAAAGTGGATAAGCAAAGCAGCAGGGACAGATCTTAGTGCAACACCATAAAGAGTAGATGGGCTTACAAGGAGCTGTCTCTGCTATAGATAGATTACATTAATTTGGCAGCATTTGCTCAAATTCTGTGCCTTCGACTGACCTTTTCTCTAGTTTCAATTTGAAACTGTCGCTTGAGATTAAAAATGAATGTGCAATGATCTAAGAGAATGTATTTAAAAATAATTTGGAAATCAGAAAAGTGCAGTAACATTACTGTAACTGTTTATGTATTTTATCTCTAAATTTGTTTTAATCCCGTTATTTTTAATTATATAATATACCTCCAGTCCTAATTAAAATTATACCTTAGAACAGGTGTGTCAAACTCATTTTAGTTCAGGGGCCACATTTAGCCCAATTTGATCTCAATGGGGCCAGACCAGTAACAGAATAGCTTATTAACTGGTAAATGAGGACAACTCCAAATGTTTCCCTTTGCTTTAGTGCAAAAAAGTACAGCTACATGTAATGAACAACCATGAATTTCTTAAGAAGTGCAAGGTGCAAGTGCAATTTCTTATTTTATCAAATATTTTCAGCTGATATCTTCAGTGTAATTTTTGCAAATTTATCTGACGGGCCAGATTGGACCCTCTGGCGGGCCAGTTTTGGCCCCCGGGCCTTATGTTTGACACCTCTGCCTTAGAACCTTGAATGAAAGTTTGACAGTAAACAGTGTTGATTACTGCTGTGAAGTTTTTGCCGCCTGGTTTTAAAATGTATTTTTAGAAGTGACATAGAATGTGTTTTGAGGCTGGTGAGGCACAGATTTACATTTAAGAACTCAATGGAATAGCTTGATTTCATCACTGCACACTAACTGGTTAAGTTTCATATCTCAATTGAGCATTCTTTACGCACATGTAGGTAAGGTGAAAGTAACAATGTTAAATTTTTAGCTGTTAAGAAAAAGAATAAGAGATGCACGAGCACACATTTGCCATTGCAGTTCCACTCAGACTCATTCAACATGAGAGTACCCAGTGTGAAAAACACCAAAGGAAACTGGAAATTTAAAACCAAATCATCAAATATATAGCATATACTAATATTGACTTATTAAATCTATATTTTTATGATTTGAAAAAGTTTTAATATAGAGTATTCAGTAAAGTATCTTCCATCATTTACCACCTCCTGAGAAAAGATCCCAATAGGACCGTAGCTGTACAGTTGACTTGTAAAAGATGAGGCCATGAGGCAGAAATACTGGCTACCTCATTTCCTGATTTGTCAGGGCAGTTTAATGCCAGATCAACAAGAGTAAATATGTCCCACACATTCATGAAACACATTAATTAGGCTAATTGACCATATGATAAAAGTGTGTCCAACCATTATATTAGTGACAGAGAGAGAGTTAGCTACAGGCACAGCCTAACCTAGTTTATGAGAGATTGTGCAATTCAAGGTGATGCTCAGCTCACTGCTGCCTCAGCTTGCGTCACTCCCAGTATTTACAGAGGAAAGATGTAAATTCAACAGTTTTGATAATGAAAATCATTGAAATCAGTGGAATCATATAAAAATTCCATTTATATCACTGACCAATGGACAAATAGTATGATTTTATCATCACAATGCCTCACCTGCTTCCCCTGGCTGCACATCCCTGGTTTTTAGGACATTTCAACTGTATTGTCCAGTTTAAATGAAATAAACTAATGAATCAATGAATTAGAATAGTGACATTAGTTATTGCATTTCCAACACAGTACAAAATTAACTTTGCTAACCCTGTTAGTATGTCTGTTAAAAACAAGTTCAGCCATTCCTCTATTTTCCTCAGAATTTTGGCAACTAAACAAAAAAATAAGTACTGCTCCTACAAAAAAAGATTCATTCACAGATCAAATAGAAATACAGTACAACTCACATAAAAGGCTTGTTCACGCAAAGACGGTGTGTCAGGTGGAGTCTGATTGAAGATTGTTGAGAATCTTTTACTGACAGATGGTGCTTTGTTGACAGTACTAGCAACTGACCCCATGTCATCCTTATCGAATGGACTAAGAGATGAAACAAAGGAATGGAGGAAGGGGGCATTAAGTCATGTTTTGTTAAAGAATAACACTTTACAGACAAAATTAACAAACAATACAATACTCAAAAACTCAATATTATTGTAAGCACACTGACAGAATGGTCAAAACTTACTTCCAGGTGACTTCAAGGCTTAGCTTAATAGTCCCAAGGTCATTAATATCCACAGCAACCATTTGGGGTAGCGCAGCAAACAGGTCCTTAGTTTCACAGGAAACACTTCCTACAACCACATGACTGGCTAGGCTCTTCAGCTCTGTCACCTAAGAATCACAGAAATGTTGTTTGTTCAAGCTGCCATTACGTTGGTGCATACAGCAGGTCAATTAATGCCAGTCGTTCAGGTTGAAACTTAACACTGTGAAAGTACAGTAATCTATGGTGGAAGTAATAACATTATTGCCCATAACTTGCAGACTGCATTGCAGTATTCTTGATTAAGGTACAGAAGAGAGGCACCATTAAGAGCATCTTGACCAGCTGCATCGTGTGTGGTACGTTGCCTGCACTGCATCCTGCCATAAATCCTCCAGCACATAGAGAGAGCAACTGAGAAGATAATCGATGCCTCTCTCCCTTCCCTCCAGACTCAAGGACAGCTTCATCCACCATTGCTATCAGGAAGGTCAACTCCCTCCCTGCTCTACACCCTCTCCCTGTTACTCCTGTAACTCTGAACTCTGACCAAAATTAATATAAAGATTGTCTAGAGAAATTAGGTGGCACAAACCTTCACATAGAGGAAGTCACTGATGAGTGGCAGAAAGACCATCTCTTCATTGTCCCACACTTGCTTGCCATTGAGCTCTATTCGTCCCCGGAGCTTCCATCGCTGCCGACCATACTTCATAAAGATCTTGAGTGCAGACACGCACATGAACAAACACAGAGATAGTTTGGACTCCAAACTAAACTTTAGAGGACATTACATTGACTTCATTTTCTGGTGTTATTTTACTTAATTATAGCTACTACTTATCTAATGCTAACGCTTACCTTAAAACAAGAACTCTTAGAACTCAATGATTTACTTTAACAGGACTTTTCGAACTAATAACAAAAACAAGATGTGGCTGTATATACAGATTTAGGCTTCTGCGACATCAGTAATAGGCAAACAACATAAAACACAGAATGACATATTCTCATGCAAAGATTATGGCAAAACCGAGGAAACAAAACAAAGCCAATGATCCAGTTTTATAAAATGGAGGTGTCATATGAAAATATTAACAACAATTTGAAAAAACTGAAAATGTAAATACTGTTTATTATGTAAACCTGTCATCAAAAATTCCTAAAGCAATTAAGACCTCCATGTACTAAGCACCCTCAAACACAACAAACGTTTGGGTTTTATGGCATCCCAAATAGATGTTTTAACACACAAATTCCATTGGCCGTCCTAACATAAATCAATACATTTTTGAGTGAATGTTACAGCAAGATACAATCTCTTGAAATATACTTAACTATCAAAAACAGAATTAAATATTAAACTATGACTACATTAAAAAATAACATATGATTTTAGAGTTCTACACAGAAGAGGTAAGTACCATTTAATATTGTAAGAAACAAAATTGATGGTCAGCTTCTATTTGTGCAGAATACAAATACATAATAAGGGACAAAGGCACCCTTAAGGCAGGAGATGTGCAAACAAATCTGCACAAAGTCTCATTCTTAAAGCCATACACTGAATGATACATCTATCGATGTTATATCCGACATATATTAGAACTGTACTATGACCTGATCATAGAGGATCCAGGGTGGTAATGCTTCTTGACTAAAATTTCTGAGTATGGTCATCTATTGGATCTCATGTTTGAATATTGATGCAGATACACATGGTGGGTACGCTTAGTGTCGCACAAGGTACCTTTTGTTACTCCACTTTGAGCTATTACCAGGGTCATGGAAGCAATGAATCTGACTGACACTTAGAAGTTTGAGGTGGCAGGCACAGTGGTTTTTCCCTTCAACTTTGGAATTGACATCTGATTCCTAAGCAACTTGAGTCAGCTTCCTTTTTTTCAGGCATTGAGGGGTTACCTGAGCACTGATGGATCTGTAGTTTTTGGGCTGGGTGGGATCAGTGTTTGTTTTTTCAGGAGAGGCTGGACAACTGCATGCTTGAACTAGGATGGGGCGGTACCAGAGATGATGGAGCTGTTGATGAGAGGATACTTGGACTGGTGGTGACAAAAACATCCTTCAGGAAAGCGGTGGGGATAATATCAAGGGGGCAGGTTGCTGGTTTCATGGTGATGACAATCTGTGTTAGGGTGGGTAGGGAGATAGGAGCGAAAGAGTTCAGTTTGGATGAGCAGACCTGGGGACTGGCAGTGTAATGGGAGGAGGGATGCAAATTGTTTCTGATGGCTTCCATTCTGTTGATGAAAAATGTGGAGAATTCCACATTCTATTCCATTTGGCAGGGGATACGTCGAGGGTGGTGTTTGGAGGAGGACAAATGATAGAGTTTATGGTGTTAAATAAGATCTTTGGATTATGGGTACTACTGGAAATTAAATTGGAGAAGTATTTGGTTCTGGCTGACTTGACTGCTTTCTGAAATTTCTGAAATTTCTGAAATGTAAGTGATTTCTTAGGATCTGGAAGGAGATCTGCAGCTTGTCTTTTTTCCATTTTCTTTCTGCCTTTCTGCCTTTCTGCATGATTGCCTGAGTGTATGGATGCTGTCGTTGTTTAACCAGAGGTGAGTTTTGTTTTTGTTTTGTTTTTTGAGTTTGAGAGGAGCGATAGAGTCTAAGATGTTGACACAGGTTGAACCCAGTTGAACTGGGAGAATAATTCCTCGGAAAGGAGGGGCGAGGAGGGAGGGACAGCAGAAGTCTGAGGTGCAGAAGATAGATATGCCTCAGTGAACTGCCTGGCTGTGGAGGAGGATATTATATGGGCATATGAGGCAGGTAGTTGAGGTGTAGGATCAGAATGAAGATTTGTAGAAAACTTAATGGACAGGTGATCTGAGATCCCTAAATCCCCAACAGTCAAGGTGGGAGTGGTCATGCCAAGGGTAAAAACTAGATCTAAAGTGTGACCATGGTTATGGGTTGGGCCAGAGACTCGTAAAAAGTTGAAAGACTCAAAATCATAAAAATTAAAATCACCAAAATGATTAAAATTGATTAAAATCCTATCATGTACTAAGACCACAAAGGATAGAAACTCAGAGAACAGTCCTGTCCTTGCTTAGCCTGTGACACTGCATTACATTCGTCACGTGAGTAAGTGTATTGCGTCACTTCCCGATTCTGCACCGCTGCTGTGTGTGCTTGCACTGTTTTAGCTCTGTTAAAATCACATAAACGTTTTCTGTATACGTGGTGAAGCTCGTGTTTTGAGTTTACCCAACCACGTGTCCTCTGTAGCACCTTGTTAATCTCACGTTTCTTCTCAGTTTAATCAGCTTTGGTGTATTTAGTGGTTAACTATGGCTACTTTCTCTCCCTCTGCTTCTCCTTCTCTCTCCTGCTCGTCGTGCCACATGTTTAGCTACTGCTCTGCTTCCTTTAGTGGTAATGGTACCTGTAATAAATGTAGTTTATTTGTAGCTTTGGAGGCGAGGTTCTCTGAATTGGAAGCACGGCTCCGCACCATGCAAAACCCAATAGTTAGCAAACGCCCTGTAGCCGGTGCGGGCCGACCAAGCGCAGCTCCCGTTGGTATAGCTCCTGCTAGCTGTCTCCCTGCAGCTCCCGAGGAGCCGGGAAACCCGGGTGACTGGGTGACGGTATGAAGGAACCATAGTCTTACTCGGCCCACGGAACAGCACGAGTAAGTTTGCAAAAACTATGTCGGACTCCGTAATTTTCTCTGGTCCCCTGCCCAATCTGACCAGTAACGATATGTTTAGTCACATGTCGTCATTCCACCGCTGGTTATATAGGTGGTGTCCAGCCAACGACGTGGCCTACGTTGATAATTGGAACTCCTTCTGGGGAAAGCCTGGTCTGATTAGATGAGATGGAGTTCACCCCACCTTGGAGGGTGCTTCTCTTATCTCTAGGAATTTGGCCAATTTTATTAACACCCCAAAACCATGACAACCCAGAGTTCAACCCAGGAGGCAGAGCTGCAGTCTTACATGCCTCTCTGCTGCTTCTCTAGTACTGATGTGTTGGTCACGAACAATCCCGCTCAAAGAGCCGTCTCTTTGAAGTGAACGACGGGAGCTGGCTCCTGATCGGGAGCCGATTTGTTGTTGTTGTTTTTTTCCCCCTTTTCTTTCTGTTAAAGCCGCACGTGACTGGTCAGGATGTGTGGTGGCATCTGTGTGTCAACACTGATCAGAAGGGGGAGAGGAGGGTTTACAGAAGCAAACAGTACAGTGTGCACTGAGCAGCATACGAGCTGGAGGGAGGGAGACGAAAGTGAGAGAGAACTTGCGCTAGACACAGTACGCTGAAAAGCTGAAAGAATGCAGGACAGCAGAAAATGTAGTAAAAAATTTGGACACATTTCAAAGTAATTGACAGTTCAAAGGCAGAGTGTAGACTATGTAAGGTGAGCATTTCTTACAGAGTAGGCTCTACAAACAATCTGCACAGACACCTAAGAACTGCCCACCCATCAGTTCAGTTGGAGGAAAAAAGGCAAACAAGGAAACCTGCTGTTAATGAAGGTGCCAGTGTATCCACTGCAACTGTTGCTGCTGTTGTAGTGCCTACAGCATCAATCATTACACCATCACAACCAACTCAGAGCTCTATGAGACAGTTTATACAAAAGGCCAAACCACCCAATCCTACATGTCAATTACATGACACTTTGTTGAATACTACAAAATCCGCTGGATTGTTTTGAGTTCAGTGACAAACACACATCTGCGACTTTAGCAGAGGAGCTGCTCAAAGTGGCAGAAGAGTGGGATGTGGAAAACAAAGTGGTTTACTGTATTAGTGACAATACAGTTAACATAACAAAAGCAATTAAAACCCTGAAATGGACGCACCACCCATGTCTTGCACACACAATTAATCTGTTTGTAAGAGATGCTCTGAAGGTGATGAAGCCCACTGTGGACAAAGTGAAGGCGATAGTGTTCTCGTGGAATTCTTCCACGGGAGCACAACAGCCACAGAGAAGCTCAAATCTACCCAACAACGGATGGGCATGCCTGAGGCTCAAACAAGATTGTGTTACTAGGTGGAGATTATTTTTGGTAATGAATTAATTTAATGAGGAGCCACTTGGGAGCCGAAAGAGACGGCTCTTTTTAGTCAGCTGAGCCAAAAGAACAAACTCTCTAAAAAGAGCCGGAATGCCCATCACTATGCTCTAGTACTGTCTCCCACCCATAACTCCCCAAACTCCATAAGTGTGCTGTCTGCTTCCAGATTTTTTATCATCCATGTTGATGTTGGCAGTGACAGTCTCAGCTCTTCATTTATGTCATTACTAGTCTCAGTTGGCTTTTCTCATAATGTAAATGGTTTAACTCACTCTTTCAATCACACTTTAGATCTTGTACTAACTTAGAGCATAGAAACCGAAGATCTAACAATGTATTCTCATAACACTCTACTGTCCGTTCATTTCCTTGTAACATTTGAATTTACGATAAGAGATTACACAGAAATTGGAAAGACATTTCGTTATGGTAGACACTTCTGATGATGTTATAACTAGATATAAGGCATTAATTCCTTGAGTATTTACCTCAGTGCCTTATGTTAGTGGTATGGATGACAGCAACCACAATCTAACTCCATCACAAATGGATTATTTTGTTGACAGCATGACAGCATCACTTAGTACAACTCTAAATCTAGTTGCTCCTCTTAAAAAGAAGGTGATATATCGTAGGAGGGTAGCTCCATGGTATAATTCACAGTTGTATAGTTCAAAGCAGGCAGTTCAAAAGCTGGACAGAATTTGGCATTCCACTAGTTCTGAAGAAGCTCACATAGCCTGGAAAGATAGTTTAACAACTTATAAAAAAAACTCTCCGTAAGATTAGAACAGCATATTATTCTTCATTAATAGAAGAAAACAAGAACAACCCCAGATTTCTTTTCAGCACTGTAGCCAGGCTGACAAAGAGTCAGCTCTGTTGAGTCATCTATTCCTTCAGCCCTCAGCAGTAATGACTTCATGGGCTTCTTTACTGATGAAATTGTTGGCATTAAAGATAAAATTCATAGTATCCTTCCAGCCGTCAAAGATGTAAGTACAGTGGCATTAGAAACCTCTGTAGGACCTAGTCGATACTTGGATCACATCCCGACTAAATTTCTCAAGGAGGTTTTTCCAATAATTAATACCTCCATATTAAATCAGATAAACTTATCTTTATTAACAGGATATGTGCCCCAGTCTTTTAAAAACTGCTGTAATTAAACCATTATTTAAAAAACCCACTCTTGACCCAGATGTTTTAGCCAACTATAGATCAATTTTCAACCTTCCTTTTATCTCTAAAGTTTTGGAAAGGGTTGTTGTCAATCAGTTGATTGATCATTTAAACAGGAATGGTTTGTTAGAAGAGTTTCAGTCAGGTTTTAGAGCTCATCATAGTACAGAAATGGCTCTGGTTAAAGTTACCAACAATCTTCTCATGGCTTCAGACGATAGACTTGTCTCAATACTTGTCCTGCTAGATCTTAGTGCTGCATTTGACACTATTGATCACAGTTTTCTACTACAGAGACTTGAAAGTGTGATCAAGATTACAGGAACTGCATTACACTGGTTTGAATCAGACAGATTCCAGTTTGTCCATGTAAACAACAATTCTTCTACATATACCAAAGTAAGCTACAGAGTTCCTCAGGGTTCTGTGCTAGGACCAATATTATTCACATTATACATGCTTCCCTTAGGCAATATTATTAGAAAGCACGGCATAAACTTCCATTGCTACGCAGATGTTACCCAGCTATATTTATCCATGGAACCAGATGAAACTAATCCGCTGGTTAAACTCCAAGCATGCCTTAAAGACATAAAGGCTTGGATGACCTGTAATTTTCTACTTTTAAACTCAGACAAAACAGAAGTCATTGTATTTGGCTCTAAACATGTCAGAGATTCGTTATCTAATCACCTGCTTTTGTTGGATGGCATTACCTTGGCCACCAGTACTACTGTGAAAAACCTTGGTGTTATATTTGACCAGGATATTTCCTTTAATTCTCACATAAAGCAGGTGACCAGGACTGCTTTCTTTCACCTTTGTAATGTCATCAAAATTAGGACCTTCCTTTCTCAGAGTGATGCTGAAAAACTAGTTCATGCATTTGTGTCTTCCATGCTGGATTATTGTAACTCATGACTGTCTGGCTGTCCAAATAGCTCTTTAAAAAGCCTCCAATTGATCCAAAATGCTGCAGCAAGAGCACTGACAGGAATTAGCAAGGGAGATCATATTTTCCAGTTTTAGCTTCTCTTCTCTGGCTCCTCCTCCTTACATACAAGGCCTTGAAATGCCTAGCCCCATCATATCTGAAAGACCTCATAGAACCATATTGTCCCAAAAGATCACTACTATCTGTAAATGCAGGTCTACTTGTGGTTCCTGGAGTTTCTAAAAGTAGAATGGGAGGTAGAGCCTTTTAGCTATCAGGCTCCTCTCCTGTGGAACCAGCTCCCAGTTTGGTTTCAGGAGGCAGACACCATCTCTACTTTTAAGGTCAGGCTTAAGACTTTCCTTTTAGACAAAGCTTATGGTTAGGACTGGACACAGTGGCACACAGGACTGGACATACTTTACTGGTTTAAACATCAGAACTTCAAAGCTGGAAAAGACATCAGTGGCAATGGGTGTGCAGTTAAAAGAGTCTCTGAAAATGGCTGCTCGGCCTCCCCCTCAGCCATTAAGCCAGGGGGAGTTGATAAAATCATAGTGGGGGTTGGGGGGTGGGGGTCACACTTCCAGGAGTTGGGTGAGTTCACCGGGTTTCAACCAAGTTTCTACTAAAAATTAGAAATCCAGGTGGGAGGATAAGATGAGGTCATTTTAAATGAAGGTCTTGTTTGAGAGAGACCTCACATTTAGGAGGGCCAGGTTACACAAGGAGGGAGGTGGTGTGGCACGAACCCTGAGTATTATGTGGGAGAGGCTGTTATAATTTACAGCTTTGAAAGTGACATGAGTACTGAGGGGCCTAACTGTCACAACGGTCTCAATGGGGAGACCAGTGGCAGGGGGGGTGTAATGACACGGGGACAATGGGGCCTGAAGGGGGACGAAGGGAGAGTAGTGGTATTCTTAGAGGGGATAATGTTTTGACAAATGAATTGTTTTATAAGAGCGAGGTGGAGGATCTAGCCACAAGGGGGAGATGGCATGAATTACAAGTGTAGCGGGGCTTGTTTTGGGCTTGGGGGAGGAAGAGCAATCAGACTGGTAGGTAAGTGAAGATAGTCACTTGCGGGCGTAATGCACAGCATGATGCAGGTTGGCAGTGAGCATGCGGTTTCCCAGCGTGTTTAAATGAAGACCGTCTCTTGTATACAAAGTGGAACGTTCCCAGGACAGGCCAAAGTTGTGGATGTAGTTTTTTTGTGTTCTGTGCGGACAGATTGGAGCCAGGTGTGAAGATAAAGAATCCTGCTGAAACACCCCACACCGCAACCCAGTTTAGGTATTGGTCCAGAAATAAAAACAGTTTTTCCACAGCTATTGAGGAGGTTGAGGAGGCGGATGAAGTCTGCTTTTGTCAGTTCTGACTGTTGTCGAGCAGTGTCATTTGAGCTGCAGTGAAGTAAAATTTTGGCAATGGTGGGCAGAAATCCAGAATCCAGAAATCCAGGGAGTTTCTTCAAGATGTCAGGAGTAGTAGCTGGAGTGAGTGAAAGGAGTGAGTGATGGCGTTTGCGAAGTGGATGTTACGGACTATGGAGTCTCGGACGATTAAGGAGGTGAAAAAGATGGAGTAAAGGTGGAAAAGAGGAGTAGGTGTTCGGCCAGCAGCGGTGTCCGGCGCGGTTCCTGGGTGGGATGGACGCCGTTGGCCAGAGGTGGCAGCAGGACGCAGGACAGAAGTTGCAGCAGCCAGGTGTGTGGACGGTGAGGAGGACTTCAATGGTGAGGGCTGGGTGGGCAGAGGACTTCCATGGTGCCGGTTTGAAGCACGGTATGGAGTGGTGAAGCCTGGCGCGGGGACGCCGCCCAGACCAATCAGATAGAGGTGACGGAGGACTACAGGGCCTCCGTGGGGATGGACGCACCGGCTGGGATGGTGGAGCCAGAGAAGGAAAGTCATACATGTCGAGGATGTCATACCTGTTTTCCAACCGGATGTTGTAGTGGTAGTGTGCATGAGAAGAGCGCCTTTCACTCCCGCCGCGCACATGGATGTGAGACCAGGACTCATATGGAGTGGAGCTAACCTTGGATCCAGTCCCAAGCCGTGACCAGGAGTCATTAAGGATGGAGTTCTTCTAAGCCTGGTTCATTCTGACTCTGGAAGTATGAATGCCTAAAACATCTGTAGTAGGAAATGTTTAATATGGCTATCTGGAACCACTGACATGGTCTTTTCAGTCAGAAAGACTGACCTTGTACTTGTACAGACATGCTCATCACATGCTGCTGATCTTTAGAAACAGAGACTGAACATACGTAATTACAGTCTTCATTGTATGGAGAGGATGCTGAAAAGTCCAGAACGATTCTAGTCTCCTTTTCAGAGGGATAAGCACGGGTGGTTTTGTCATACATCATTGGCTGAGAGCAAGCCAGAATACCATCTAAGAGAATAAATTGCATACCTTGGTCTGGTTCAGACAAGGGAAAAGTCCACACAGGCATTGTTTTGTATGAAATGGAGAATGCTAATAAGCTGTATAATACAACATAGCAGTACCTTTGACTAATGATGTGATGTGTTGATAGTAATCTGTTGGCAAACACCTTGTAATGTGGCTTCAGCAGTATACTCATATACGATTAACAAGCTTTATTGTCATTTTACATGAATGCAATGAAATTTCATTAATTCTTTTAGCAGCTACAATGTCACAAGCATAGAAAAAATATAGGTAATATGAGTAATAAATATTGTGCTGTTAAAAATGTCATACATAAATAGTCTGTATTAAAACTAGTGCAAAGAGCATCTTTGTGTGTGTTTGTTGGAGGGAGGGGGCCAAGGGTGTAAAGCGTGTACAAGACTGGTTCAGAACACAGCCTTGTGGAACACCAGTTTTAAGGACAATGGTGAAGGATGTGGAGGTGCATCATGACATGCTCTGTTAGTCAGGAACTCCTTGATCCACAACGAGAGGGAGGTTCCAAGTTGCAGTGTCTGCAGTTTGTTGATCAGTTGGCTGGGGATGATGGAGTTAAATGCCAAGCTTAAGTCAACAAACAGCATCCTGATCTATGTTTGGGGGCTTTCAATGTGGCTGAGAGCGGTGCGGAAAGTGACAGAGATGGCGTCATCTGTTGATGTGTTGGACCTGCTCTGGTCAAAGCCAGGAAGAATATGGGACTTGACATGCCGTAGCACCAGACTGTCTATGTATTTCACGATCGCTAGCATCAGAATGGCAGAGGGTTTGAGACCTGTCCTAGGTGAGGGGACGGGCGGGCTTTGTAGGCTCCCGAAATGCTGGTGTTTCTTGTTTTAATGTCCACATTCATGTGAAATCTGGGGAGCACAGTCTTTAAGTCGGTGTGGATAAAGACTCCAGCCATGATTAAGAAGCCCTTGAGCAGGGCTGGGCAATTAATTTCTACAGGGGGCCACATGAAAAATCTGAACTGTGTTGGAGGGCCAAACCAAATGATAACTTGAACGTAATTCTGCTCAATATTAATTTTCTCCCATTGTAAAAAGCAGTAAATTATATATGTTGATAAGCTGCTACTGGTAATCAGAAACATAAGAATATTCTGTAAATATTTATTTAAATTTATGAGTTTTGCAGTAGGTTGAAGAGGAAAATGAAACACAATCGATCTATAGTTTTGGATAAAACGCATTGGAATGTTGGAAAATTTGTCCTCTTTGGAAAACGTCAGTGGACCAAGGAGGGACCATGTAGCTACATGAATTGTTTTCTGTATCTCAATAAAGCTCAATAAATGTTAAACCCTTTAAGACCTGAATGTTTGTCTGCCCACAAAGAGAAGCTTGCTGTATTTGAATTACCGTAACTCCCCGATGGACAATATTCAAGAAAAAACGCTGACATACCGCGGGGCCGTATGTGGCCCGCGGGCCGTGAAATGCCCAGGTCTGCCCTTGAGTATTTGTTCTGTTGGTTGCTGATGCTGTCATGCAGCCTGCTAATAGTTACATTATGATTAGGCTGCAGGTGGATATACACAGCAGCTACAAACACTTAAATGATACACTATATTGCCAAAAGTCGATCACCCATCCAAATAACTGAATTCAGGTGTTCCAATCACTTCCATGACCACAGGTGTATAACACCAACCTACAGGGTTGTGACGGTGCTGCATCAGATATTGGCCATTGTTAGGTGGCCAGGGCAATATGCTGTATACCGTTGCTTCACCATTATGATGAATTAAAAAGGATTACGGACCATAATCCGGTGTGCAGGGTTGATGCGAATGCGCAGCTTCTTCTTTTTTTGGCTGAGTACTGTAGCAGAAACAGTACTATGCATAGGCCTGGGATATTTACTACAGTGTTTCTACAACTAGATGCGGAGAAATTCTCAGACTGATGCCAAAGAAAACCAGAGAAAGAAAGATTCTTCTGGTACGTGTGGACGTGACCTCAGAGGACTCAAGGACAGTGCATATAGAGCTTCATGAAATGGGGTTCCATGGCCAAACAGCTGAATTCAAGCAATATATCACCAAGTGCAATGCAAAACGCCGGATACAGTGGTGTAAAGCAAGTCGCTACTGGACTCCGGAGCAGTGGAGATGCGTCCTCTGGAGTGACTCTGGAAATCTGATGGATGAATCTGGTTTTGACAGTTTCCAAGAGAATGGTACTTGTCTGAATGCATTGTGCCAAGTGTGAAGTTTGGTGGAAGGGACATTTTGGTGTGGGTTTCTTTTTTAGAAGCTGGGCTTGGCCCCTTAGTTCAAGTGAAAAGAATTCTGAATATGTCAGCATACCAAGAGATTTTATACAATTCCATGCTCCCAACTTTGTGGGAACAGTTTGGGTGTGGCCCTTCCTGTTCCAACATGACTGCAAGGTCCATAAAGACATGGATGAACAAGTTTGGTGTGGGAGACCTCCGACCTCACAAATTCACAAATGCGCATAGAGTCCTGACCTCAACCCAAAAGAACACCTTTGGGATGAATTAGAGCGAAGACTGCGAGCCAGGCCTTCTTGTCCAACATCAGTGTCTGTGTGGGGGCCGCTCTGGCCTGCACCGGCTTGTGTTCACTTGGTCGGTCTGGGGGTGTTCATCGTCGCTCCCCATGTGCGGTGGGGTGTGGCATGCCCCATGGCGACAGTGGTTCTCTGGTCTTTTTACCCATGCTCCCCACACTGGGGTGGGGGTTCTCGGGGGCTGCGGCTTCTGACCTTACTCTGGGCCCTGGTAATAGTCTCACTCATATTTAGGGAATGTCCACATGCATGTATGTTGTCACCTGCCAGCCCATGCTGGATCACATCAAGAAGAATTGATGAGTCCCGGCTATTAAGGGCTGGATTATTGTTTTCACTCTATCACTACGTGCCCTATGGCAGACTTCTCTCCTCTATTGGGACACCCTTACCCCCCTGGACTCTCTCATCTCTCCTGAGATCTACACAACACCTCCCTGTACCCAGTCATACTTGAGTGAGGTGACTTGGGAAGCACAGAACCATACACACCACCAGTTCCTACCAGCACCACATGGCCCTCTTCCACTGTCTGTCCTTCCACATCTTTTCTGTCCTTTGTTCTCCCCCTCTATTCACTGAGATGTAGCACTGCCCTCCCTGCCACACACGGTTACTACACTCAATAAAGATCAACAGGATAGTTTCCAGGGAGGGCTGGTGATGGTCACATCCACGCACTGAAGTAATAAAGCTTTCAGCTGCAAGAATATAACTGCATCAACCTCATATAATGTTGACACCCTGTGGTGTTCAACTATGCAGACAAATGCAGACAAAAAAAAAAAAGAATGGGATGTCACTTAAGTTAATATGTGTGCAAAGGCAGGTGAGGAAAATGTCATTCAAGACACTGTGGGTGTATGCTTTGTTGTTGTGTGTTGTTCTTTATTTATAAAGATTTAATTATCTGTAATTTATATAATTTCTTTCTTTCTTATTAGAATTATTTTGTGATTAACAGTGTGCAGGTTGTATCTGATATACATGTGGTTTTACATACTATGCATTTAACTGGCAATAATATGAAATATATATTAATTATGCAATGTATGAAAAGAATGAAAATGATCAAGGAGGACAAGACACACAAACAAAATAACAGATAATATAGAGACAAACCTCATACTGGTCACCAGCACACAGTCTAGCAAATCCTGCCAAACCTAAAAGACAAGTACAAATGTGTGTAGCAGTCAGATTCTCTTCTGTAGTCCAATGAAACAATGGCATTTTAGTTGGCATTTTAGTACAGTATGAAAGTCATACTACATTAAAATCAAGGGTGGGAATAAAGGATAACATTGTAATAAATCAGTTGACGTGTAGATCACAAGTCTTTCTTCTGCTACAACGTTGTAGTTTTAGCTACTCAGTCCCACATTGTCCCTCCTGACCGCCAGAGGTGGTGCTTCAAGCACTGAATGGTCCCTTCGCGCATGCGCAGTACCAACCTGGGTGGCCTGGAAAGGCTTTAAGTCCCAGGACCAACCAGTATCACCACTATGGGTTTGTCCATTATCTATACAGTCAATGGGGCCAACCAGCATGTCGTTTCCTGTTTTGTTCTCGCATGCGAGTCGCATGCAGTCACAGCTAGGCTGAAACGCCGTTTGCTAATCTTTATTATCTTTATATCTTTATATCTTTATAGCTGAAGGGGCCATAACTACTGTTGCTCTGCATGTTTCTTATTATTAGTATTAGGGCCATGGGGCAATGGCCGAGGCACTGGCCCCTACAGCTATAGCTGAAGGGCCACGAGGCAACGTCTCTAAAAAAACAGACAAAAAACATATCAAAGTCTTCAGGAAGGTCTTACGATGCCCTCGGTCTGCATGTTTTTCTGACAGGAGCTACTGTTTTGTCACAGTAAGCTCAAATGTGAGACCAGCAAAGGAGAAAACCACCCCTTCCTCTCTGTCTGCGCGCTTCTGTTGTCATCAACAACCACCTCAAGTTGCCATCTGACCAGCAGGCCAGATTCACAGCTGAGACCAATTCATTAATCAGGGACTTCTCTGATGTCTCTGCTGTTAACACTGCTGACCCTTGTCTCCCATACATTTATGTTACAACAACACACACCAACAACTCCGCGTATGATCCCACCCACACCCCCAAATGTGCCCCGAGTGTTTTATCTTGGGTGTTTTCAGTTAATGTTTGGCCCTGGTGATGCTGCGGGCTTTGCAGCTGCTCCCATTTGACGGTCCTTTTTGTTTCACATTATTCTGACAGTGCATTTTTAGTTTTGTCTCAACCTAGACGCTTAGGAGTAGTGAAGGCAGCGTTTTCGCTCCCCTCTCCTGATTCGGGCTGGCCTCTGTCTGGGTGCCCTGTGAAGCTTGTGTTCTCACCCCCATTCCTGCTACTGGCTCGTAGCCGTCGGCCCTACCTCATGATGGAGGATGTACATTATTGTGTTGGCTTTGGGACTGCTCTGCCAGGGGACGATGGGCACGACCTACGCCCTGCATGCCTCAGCCCGGACCACCTTTGCAAAGGACTGTCTGATAAGGCATGCATGAACTGCAACTGACATACAGTGGGCCTCAAGGGCTACTAGACTGGCACAAATTGAACACTTGACAGGTGTAGACGACCTCCCACCACCTACTAGGTTGTCAGCAACTGAGATTGACTTGGAGAGTTTTGCCTCATTCATTCAGAGAAATTCCATGGTATTTTGACCCATACCATTAAGTAAAGACTCACTCCTACCTTTCATCTTAATGTGGAAGTCTCCCAGCTGGTTCTCCATGTCACTCTCCAAAACACACATGTTCTACAGAGAGCGGGGGGGGGGGGGGGGGGTGGGGGGGGGGGGGGCATAATAATAATGATTATTATATTTATATTTTTTATCACTCTTTCCCTCCACTGCTCTTCATCTTACCTCTGTGTACTCTTTGTATCCTTTATTGGCTTCAGCTAAACTCTCCCTTGCTTCCTTACTTCCTGTAGAGGAAGTGTATGCCCTCACAATTTTATTGGCTCCATCCCTTAGTCTCTTCTGCAGGCAGTAGGCTTCATATAGCTCCTCAATCTGGGAAATACACAGAAAAGGCTAAAGAGAATCTACAATATGTTGTACTCTATTCTATAATACCAATATCACAACTAGGCTTGTTGTGTTGCGACAGGTCATGACATACCAGCCAGGCTGTTATGTTTGACAAGTCCGCTTATATAACAGTAACTCAGCAAGTTGTTAAGTTATTGTTATATAATCGTTGAATAATATAATTTGGTGAACATACTGAAGAGGTTATCTATCAGAAAGAGTATATGAACGATTTACACTACCAGTGAAATGACTGGACTCAAAACTATGCATGAACAGATATGGAATTATGCAGTAAACATAGTGTAAAATCCCTCAAAATGAGTTATATATTTTTGATTATTCGATATAGTCAACCTTACTTTGCTTACTACATTGCACACACTTGGCATTCTCTCGATGAACTTCATGGACTAGTCACATGAAATGGTTTCAGTCTTGAAGGAGTTCTCAGAGATGCTGAGCACTTGTTTTGTAAAGGCCCTTTTGCCTTTACCTTGCGGTCCATCTCATCCCAAACCATCTCAACTGGTTTGAGGTCATGTGACTGTGGAGGCCAGGTCATGTGGCACAGCACTCCATCACTCTCTTTCTTGGACAAATACCCCTTAAACAGCCTGGAAGTGTGTTTGGGGTCATTGTCCTCATGCTGGTTCAGTGTGCCTTCAATTTTGAATAAATCCCCAACAGTGTCACCAGGAAAACACCCCCACAGCATCAGACTTGCACTGTCTTCCGCTTGTTTTTCCTTAGTAATGTTTTTTTTTTTTTTTTTTTTAGCATCTATTCAACCATAAAGGCCTGATTCGTGCAGTCTCCTCCGAACAGTCGATGTGTCTGCTACTAGAACTCTAGGCTCTGTTCTAAGGTGCTGTTAACTTGTGATTTCTGCAGCTGGTGACCAGATGAACCAGATGAACAGCAGAGGTGACTCTTGGGCCCAATCCCAATTCTCCCCCTTAGCCCTACCCCTTAGCCCTTCCCCTTAGTCATTCCCCAAGGAAATTATACGGCACTCAATTGCCGTAACGTCATCATACACTGCCATTTGCATACAGAGGCGACAACTGTAAACAAACATCCACGATGCTGCCTTTTTTTGCCTTCATATACATTTACGACTTTCTGCAGCAAGCCGAAGACATACGAGAAGACGACGGTATCTGCGGAACCTGCAATGGAAACAATCACGTTCATGCGGCGTTGGGACCGGAGTGAAAACGGACGCACTCAAAGTTTTTGTAGTTTTCTGGTATGACTAACCTTCAGTCCTTAAAGTAATGATGGACTGTCGTTTCTCTGTATTTAGTTGATTGGTTATTGCTATAATATGAATTCTATGAACAGTTGTCAAATAGGGCTGTCAGCCGTGTACCAACCTGACTTTTGCACAACTCATGGTTCCAACCCCATTAAGAAGGCAAGAAATTCCACAAATGAACCCTGACAAGGCACACCTTTGAAATAATAACCATTTCAGATGAATACATCATGAAGGTCATTGAGAGAAGGCCAAGGGTTTGCAGCACTGTCAACAAAGCAAAGGGTGGATACTCTGAGGAATCTAAAATATAAAACAAATTTTAAGTTATTCAACATTTTTTTCTTTGCTACATAATTCCATATATGTTGATTCTTATATTTTCTGTTTTTGGTATGTATCTACAATGTAGAAAGTAATAAAAAATAAAGAAAAAACACTGAATGAGAACATGTGTCCAAACTTTTGACTGGTAGTGTAAATAGGAAGAAAAATGTTTGGCTCAAGCTTCAAATGTCTCATGAGCCGAAAAACACAACATCATAATATTACAGAAGACAGAAGGAGCTGGATGTATTTAATATGTATTGTACCATTTGCCCATTTTCGGCCAAACAAATTAAAAAAGGACAATGACAAAACACACTGTTAAATCAACCCAGGAGTTTTAAGATAAACAAATGCATTATTCTATAATACCGAGTCTGTCATCTGCCCTCAAACTGATCGTGCTGAAGCTAAAACTAAAGGCAGAGGGAGGCTTGAACAAACAGCAAATAGAGACAGCTGCAGTAAGGGCCTCGCAGAGCATCACAAAGAAGGAATCCCATGCTCTCTTCATAGACTGCAAAGGACAAAGTATTGCATATGAACTTTTTTTTTTTATTTATGATTAAGATGGTTTATGATTAAAATTTTTCCAGTTACTCTTGAGAATCTAAAAAAAAAAAATTAGTATACACGGCAACAATAATGTCAATGGGAAGTTTTTCATGGTTGGTCCAAAGGTTGGTCTACCACAAAGACCTTTACCAACACTAGACACCTAAAAAATATATTTCTGTATCAAAGATTGGAAAAAATGTCTTTACTCCAAGGCCTATGTGTTGTATTTTGAGATTTTTCTATTTTGTCCATTGAGTCAACAAACACTAACCCAGCTAGACAGATACATATACAAAGAGGTTTCCAAAAACAAAATAAAATTTTAAGGGAATGTGTTGGTCTTACCTTGCTGAGGTGAAACTCCAGTCGTCTGATATACCTCTCAGTTACCTTCACTTGCTGTCAATGGAAAGCACAGAGTTACGTATATATTAGTCAACAGCTGTACTGTTTTCAATATAAATCACTCAACATCCAACATTACAGTAGGGTGATTCCCCTATAATGTAAACCGTACAACTCACAAATACTTCCACAAATGTTTCAGATTAAAGTGAAAGCAGTAAAGGGAGGGAGTCTGTGGAGTCTTGGGAGATTTGTAAACAATTTAAAACAGAGCAGTTCTTACAAAACACAATAGAATTCTTGTATAAGCCTGTTTCAAGTTCTTTCAGAAGTAATAACAGAAGAATTTGCAGTAGCTCACCTTGTCCAGCTCATAAAGTAAACCCTAGGAGACAGAAAAGGTTAGGTATGTCACATTTGTGGAGATGGAGCACTAATGTGATGATGTGAAGAGGTAAAAAGTTTTTAGATTTGAATTTGTGCTGATGAACCTAACGGTGAAGCATCACATACCAGTCTGGAATTTCTCTTTGATTGTTTTATTTGTCTAGTGAGGCTATCCAAATCCATCTGATGAACTTGCAGGTAAGACCTGAGAGAGCACAGACACATCCTGTAAATTGTTGTTGATGTGTAGTATGCAACATTGTCCAGGTAATGAGACTAGAAAGTTGGTGCAGAGTTTGCTACATGAGTACTATTTTTTGTGAGCATACTCACTGAAGACCTTTCTTCAGTGCCTCATAGACTTGATCAAGTCGTTCTGGTTGAGGAACTTTATGTGGTGGATTGGACTTGTTGGACATAGTGAAAATCCTGTAGGCTCTGCTGGGCTTCCTGCTGAGACCTGGAGTGCTGAAAACGGAGAGGTTCCTGCAATAACAGAAATGTTAGATTGTCATCATTGACAAATAGCTTACACGCCAGAGACAAATGAGCATGATCAAACTCAATTGCGATACAGGTACAAGAAAGTACAGATACATAATTGGAATTCTTGTATGTAGTTCAATGAGTCAACTTTTATGTATCGTAATGGAAAATTATATTCTTATTTTTATATATCTTATATATAGTGCCTGTATGTCCTTATGTGACCTCTTAAAGATATGCCTTTATCCTGCAATGGGGATGAATAAATAATTCTCACTGTTAACAGCAGCAGAGACATTCAGCATCACAGACAGTGCCTGCAGTGCACATATGGGCAGACTAAAGAATAAAAATATAGGAATATGTAAGATATAAAAAAAACAATATATTACAAACAAACAAGGTAATGTTCAAGTAAGAAAATATTGGAAATAAGTATGCTTGTGTATATAAATATATGTATATATCCACACATTTCTGTTTACGGGGATGCAGACAGTGCAAAACAGCTGGTAGAAAAAATGTATGTATATATACATGTATTTAAATGAGTTCCTAAGTCAGCATAAGTTCAGTGAAAGTTTATCTTAAAGTGAAAATAACTTTCTCGGTGCAAACTGCTGACTTTCCTGTTTCACATTGTAAGCACAGTACATTCTAACTGCTGTTTCCTAACCTTCTCGCTTCCTTTTCTTTTGCAAAAACCAGAACACAGAAATAACATGAGCTTGGATTAGAAAGCCTGGTGTTACTTTACATTTGGTGTTTCATGCTCTCAGGGTTTTACTCTATGTGTATGTCTCCTTCCACCATAGAATAATTGCAATAAACCAACAAAGACACTGAGTCTGAATCACTGCTAGCTTCTCAACAACCCTTTCTTGTTGAATTTTTTTCTAAAAATATTTTATTGGTCCACCTTTAGCTTTGATTAGAGCATACATTCACGGTGGCACTGCTTCGAATATCACAAGATTTATTTCCCTCCATTTTTCCCCAAAATCTTGTATTGAAGATATTGATTGATGTCTGACCACTGTGCAAGCCTTCTCCAGCACATCCCAAAGATGGTCAATTGGGTTAAGATGTTATGTCAGATGCTATGTTTCCCACTGTGCATGGGCGAATTACTGGTATGTTCTGGGTGAGGAGGGATGGAGTCATTTTGGTGGTGGTCATAAAGTTTGCGTAAAATCACATAAAATGTACAGTTGTTTTCATAGTTATTGGTGTGCCATTGGAAACTTTCATGTCACAATTATTGTGACCTAAATTATCATAATTATCATTATTGTCACAGTATTGCTAAAATGTGCTGAAAAAGTTAAAAAAAAGAAAAAGTACTTACAAACACACAGTTGATACTTTTAGAAAGATGCTCAAGACTCATCTTTTTTTAGCACACAGTCACTCAGCTTTTTCATGATTTTATTTTTCCTTAATTCTATTTTATCACATTATTGATTTAATTCTTCTCAATTCTATTTGACATATATTATCATACTTTTAAAATATATTTGTATTGGATAAACAGTGTTTTAAGTTACTTATTTCCTTTATTTATTTTACTTACTTATTTATTAATTAATTTCATTTACTTATTTATTTATTAATTCTCAAGTGTTTCCTCGTGGGGGCCTGCTTGGGGCGCCGTCCCTTGGGTCCCTTTGGTCCCTTTGGTCCCTTTGGTCCTTTTGGTCTAGGTGGTTGGACAGCCCACACTTAGGTGTGGGTCCTGCCTCTCTGCCCGGGTTGGGGTGAGCACTGCGGTGGCACCCCTTTGGTTGTGGAGCTGGGACCCCCCGTGCATTGAGGGGCCCCCCTAAAGGTAGCGTCCTCCTTGTCTTAAGCCTCAGTGCCCTGCTATGTCTCTACAGCTCCTTACAGTGTGTGTGTCTCTGTGTAATGTGTGTATGTGTGTGTGGGGTTTGTGTGTGTATGTGTATGTGTGTGTGTGGGTGTAGGTGGGAGCACGTGTTCTTGATTTGTTTCTTGTAATGTTTTATGTTTTTACTTGTGGAGCACTTTGTGTTGCATTTTCTGTTTTGCATGAAAGGTGCTATATAAATAAAGTATGATTTGATTTGATTTCATGATTTGAAGTAATTTAACCAAATTTTATTTTGAAAAACAACAACAAAAAAACAAACACAATGAACTTGACGTAGTAGCCATAGTATCACTGGGTTTGTGCACTATTTGTGCATATGTGCACAAACAGTGCATGGAAAAATGCAAAAATACAATTTCTTTTTTTCTCCAAAGATTGTAAGAACTTGACTAAACAATCCCACTCATCCCTTTTCTTCTTACATAATTAAAGGAGAACTACAAATAAGTAGATATAGTTACACACATGTGTAACAATAGTAAATTAATTAAATAAATATGAAATAACAACTGTACACTTACAAAAAAAAGTTACATAGGCCAATTTCAAACCTTCCTTTTATCTCTAAAGTTTTAGAAAGGGTTGTTGCTAATCAGTTGGTTGATCATTCAAACAGGAATGGTTTGTTTGAAGAGTTTCAGTCAGGTTTTAGAGCTAATCATAGTACAGAAACGGCTCTGGTTAAAGTTACCAACGATCTCCTCATGGCTTCAGATGATGGACTTGTCTCTATACTTGTCCTGCTAGATTTTAGTGCTGCATATGACACTAGTGATCACAGTATTCTACTACAGAGACTTGAAAGTGTGATCAAGATTACAGGAACTGCATTACACTGGTTTGAATCATATCTGTCAGACAGATTCCAGTTTGTCCATGTAAACAGGAGTTCCTCGGAGTTCTGTGCTAGGACCAATATTATCCACATTATACATACTTCCCTTAGGCAATAATATTAGAAATCATGGCATAAACTTCCATTGCTACGCAGATGACACCCAGCTATATTTATCCATGAAACCAGATGAAACTAATCAACTTGTTAAACTCCAAGCATGCCTTAAAGACATTAAGGCTTAGATGACATGTAATTTTATACTTTTAAACTCAGACAAATGAGAAGTCATTGTATTTGGCTCTAAACATGTCAGAAATTCATTATCTAATCACCTAGTTTCGTTGGATGGCGTTACCTTGGCCACCAGTAATATTCCGGACCAGGATATATTCTTTAATTCTCACATAAAGCAGGTGACCAGGACTGCTTTCTTTCACCTTTGTAATATCATCAAAATTAGGAACATCCTCTCTCAGAGTGATGCTGAAAAACTAGTTCATGCATTTGTGTCTTCCAGGCTGGATTATTGTAACTCATGACTGTCTGGCTGTCCAAATAGCCAATTGATTCAAAACGCTGCAGCAAAAGCACTGACAGGAATTAGCAAGAGAGATCATATTACCCCAGTTTTAGTTTCTCTTCACTGGCTCCCTTTAAAATCTATAATTGAACATAAAATCCTCCTCCTTACATAGAAGGTTTGAAAGGCCTAGCTCCAAAGCTTATAGTTAGGGCTAGACATAACCATCCCTTAGTTATGCTGCTATAGGCCTAGGCTGCTGGGGGACGATACACTGAGGACATGTCCTCTACTCTCTCTTCTCTGACTCCTGTCCTCTAACATTGTATCATTTATTTTCCATCTCTTAATTTATTTTCTATTACTAACCACTGTGTCTCACTCTCTCAGTCTCACCAGACATTGATTAACGGACGTCAAGGAGACTTCCACAGTAAAAGAATTCTCTTACGAGCAATAAGGGAAGCTTTATTAACATTATTTTTGACCGACACAGAGGTTATCTGGGGGTTTGCCGAAGATAGCGATATGTGGGGCTGGACTTGGATCTATGCCTACTATATTTGAAAGTGTTTTGAAAAAATTAAAAAAGTTGCCAGAAGTCAGACAAGTTCAACATCTAATCGGTTCAACGAGGAGCAGGAGGCTGATTCACTCTGGCATCACTTAGATTGAGTGGAGATAATCCAAGATATTATCTTATGCACATTGGCTGCCCAATAGTAACCAATTAAATTGGGTAGACCCAGTCCCCTAGCCGATCTATCCCAAAGCACTGCACAACTTGCCCTTGGCTTTTTACCAGCCCAGATGAATGATGAAATAATGCCATTTATTGCTGTGAAAAGGGATTTGGGAAGGAAAATAGGTAGACATTGAAAAACACAAGTATCCTGGCAACATATTGATTTTTTATAATTTGCATCCTACTGGCTAGGGATAACGCCAGGTAATTCCATTTTTGTAAATCCGACTTAACCATTAACCGTTAATGAAGTAAGATTTTGCACTCGCATTGTACGCAAAGATCGTGTAACTGTAATGCCAAGAATGTTGAAACCTGTGTTAGTTTAAAGGGTATAGTCGATGGTGGTATGTCTGTGGCCAATTGGTTGATTGGTAAGTATTGGCTTTTAGAGATGTTTAACTTATATCCAGATAGACGATTTAATAATGTCAGTGGAATGGTTGCCAAAGGGTCACTTACATAGAGGAGAAGATCATCTGTGTATAGTGAGACCTGGTGTTTTATGCCAGATCTCAATCCCCCCAAATCCCTCCTCCATTTTTAGAGCAGCTAATTCGATTGCTAGCACAAATAATAACGGGGATAGTGGGCACCTCTGTCGTGTTCCCTAAAAGAGTGGGAATGGAGCTGAGTGTTGGTTATTTGTACACACTGAAGCACTGGGAGAGTAAAGTAATCTGACCCATGAAATGAAGATAGTATTCAAACCAAACTCAGGGAGAAGAGGAGAAAAGCCCACTCCACCCTGTCAAAGGCCTTCTCAGCATCCAGAGATATTATGATTTCTGGGACGTTGGAGGAAAGATGGAGAAAGAATGATGTCAAGAAGCCTTCTTATATTAGAATAAGAGTGTAAGAGTGCACTCTTCTTTGTGCAATGTTTATGAATGTTTTAGGTTATTGAACCTGACACTTCCCCTTATAAATCCCATCTGGTCTTCTGAAATGATCAGGTGCATGACAGACTCCAATCGCTGAGCTAATTTCTTTGCAAGTATTTTAACATCCACCAGTACAATTGATATTGGACAATAAGATGCGCAGTTTAATAGAGAGATGGAAGCTTGCATAAGTGTGGGTGGCAGGATGCCGTGTTCAAATGAGTGATTAAACATGTCGAATAGTAATAGAGCTAACTGATTTGAATTCTTTTTATAGAACTCGACCGGGTATCCGTTGGGGCCTGGGGATTTACCACTGTTCATTGATGATATCGCTTCTTTAATTTCTGAGCCTAAGAGCGGAGCCTAGTCTTAGATTGTCCTGGGGTGAGACCTTAGTTAAGGTAAATTTTTCATAAAAGTTGTTTAGTTGTTTTTCATTTGCGAGGGACTCTGAGGTATAGAGTTGGGAGAAGAATCACCTAAAAGTGTCATTTATTTTGTCCGGGTCAGAGGTTATTAAGCCTGATTTGTCTGTTATCTGAGTAATTTGATTTGATGCTGTTTTTACCTTCAGTTGATGAGCCAAGAGGCGTCCAGCCTTGTCACCATGTTCATACACCAACCCCTAAGAGTGAAGGAGAAGCTGAAGGAGAAGTTTGAAGTCTTATTCTTTCTTTATATAACTTTGGTGTATGTGTGGACAAGAATTTATCATCGAGATCTGCAATGGCTTCCTCCAGCTCTTTCTGTCAAGAGCTACGCAGCTTATTTGCACAAGGCGTGAACGAGATAATTTTACTTCTTATGTAAGCTTTAAGGGTGTCCCATAATATGTACGGGGAGGTTTCATTATTTTTATTAGTTTCACAGAAGAATGTGATCGATTCAGAAACATGCTTAGAAAAGTTGGCAACTGCCAGCAAGAGAGGATTTAGTCTCCAATGTCTGAATCCCTTTGGCTTCAAACTAAAGTGGAGGTCCAAAATTACTGTGGCATGGTCCGACACTGTCATAGGTAAGTATTGAGTATCGCTGGAATAAGTTTTTTCTGTGCCAAGAAGTAGTCTGCGCATGAAAATGAATGATGTGCATGGGAGAAAAAAAGAATACTGTGTTGCAGAGGGGTGTAAAAATCGCCAAGGGTCAAGAAATCCATATTGATCCATAAACGTGGAAAAAGCCTGAGACATTTTCATAGGCGTGTTGAATTAGGTAATTGGATAGGCAACGTTTTCTGTATAAAAAATTACTGGATCTGTGCTGGACTTCCTGTTTAGTTATTGTTTATTTTAAAGATCCCTATTCGAAGCATATTCGAATATTCAGAGAGGAAACGGACCATACTTGCATAATTAAGCGGCAGCGACATGCATGTTGCTCTGCTGCTGTACATGTTGTGTCAGTAATATTTATATTATAGTATTTGACAGACAAACAATGACTTTCTCCACTATTCGTAAGTCCCCACATGATATGTTCAACTACAAGTTAACATACCTCGTACTCGAAATATAGTTGTGAGTGTTGTTCATGGAGATGGCTCATCAAATTAAGGTGTTACCCGTACCACGCAGGTGCCTTCCACCATGTTTTCAGAGCAAACTATGCATATGCGCTGGCGTCTGAGGTAGTGAGTGCTGCTGCCTCTCCAGAAATGAGCTGTATCACCGTGAACTACTTTGTGCGGTAACCTGATACAGTTTCAAAGATAATACAAATTTGTAATGGTAATACTAACTGGTGGGAATTTTGCCACAGTTTAGCATGAAAGCCGTAATTGTATCATCCCTACAAAGAGGATGAGTTACTGAAAATAAAGGACATAGAAAGTGCCCAAAGACCATTCAAAGTTTGGCAATGTGAGAATTGTCCAGTCCACAAAAAAGTGAAAATCCCAGCTGTCATAGCACAGACTGGATCTCAAATTGAGACAGAAGTTGTCCCAGACGATATTCCTTTGCTTTTAAATAAAACTTCACTGAAAACAGCAGGTGCAGTTTTGGACACTGCCAATGACAAAGCCATAATGTACACAACTTGTGAAACTTGAACTGACATCACCAGGAGATTATTGTGCAAACTTGAAGAATGAGAGTACTCCGAATGACAGTAACATCCAAAATGAAGATGACATCCTCAATGTGACAGAAAGCATTAAGAAACAGGAAAAAGTGCTGAAACTGCACAAGCAGGGACATGCCTCAGCTGACAGACTACAAAACCTACTGACCTGCTTGGGTAATACTGAAACCAAAGCAAAAGCCAGCAGTAGATTTACCCATGGCCTTAACATACAATGAAATTGTAGCTATGGATTTTCATGAGCTAGAGCCAGAAGTGTGGTATCTGCATTCCGTTGACCACTTCACAAAATTCAGTGCAGAGAGTATAATTACCTCCGACCTCCTGGTTTTTGGGCTAAATCTGGTCGGTCCGTCATAGTCTTGATTTAGTCCAGAAATAGTCATTGAAAATTGGGCTGTGTTTGGTCCGTCCGATTTTGTCCAAATTTAGGAAATTGGTTTGTTTAATTTAAATGAACTAAAAAAAAATTTAAAAAAAA
The DNA here is from genome assembly GCF_022458985.1 of Mugil cephalus. Lineage (NCBI taxonomy): Eukaryota > Metazoa > Chordata > Actinopteri > Mugiliformes > Mugilidae > Mugil > Mugil cephalus. The sequence goes on from NC_061779.1 coordinate 27,651,658, forward strand.
TGTGAGTAGTAAGTAGTAGGTATTTAGTAATTCTAAGTAGGGTTAAATTTGTATCAAGCAGTCCACACAAAATGAAAAAAAAAAAAAAAACTAAGCATGGCTATTAAGTTACATGAACTTTCTTTTTTTTTTGAGGCAACAAGTTTGCATACTTTAAGTAAGGTCAACTAATTAGATTTTACAGTGTGTAATGTTAGTGTTGTGTTGCTTTGATAGAACTGCAGACGACAAGCATCCACAAACGGATGATTAATGAAGGTAAGAGAGCAGTCATATCCATCAACAAACTATACATTGACGGACAGTTATTCAAAGATAAGGACATTACCCTTCAGCTCTTCTGACCCTTCTGCTCCCCTTCCCCCATAGCAACAGCATAATATTGTCCTTCAGACCTCTATTTTTTATTTAACTCTCTCCCCCTCACACTCCCACACACACACTCTAGCCCCCTCCCTTTCTCATAATATGAATGTACAGGAAAAACAAACAAACAAACAAAAAACATTGTATATATTATGGCACCTAAGTGTCATTGCACTTTATAGTATGCACTCCGATCAGCCCCATGTTCATCCATTGCTTGTTTTATGTTTGTGCTGTGTTTGCTTCTGTCTTTGTGTTGCACTGTTATGTGTTTCTTGTTTGGTTGTGACACATATGCACACACACACACACACACATCTACATCAGCATCAAGCTAACCTTCATCAGTTCAATATGATATCAATCAAATTTGTAACCTGGAACATCCGTGGACAAAAAAAAATTAAAGCATACAACCACCTTGATGAATTACAGGCTGATATTTGTTTATTACAAGAAACACACCTCTGAATTAACCCATAACAAACTTAAGTCATCACAATTCACTCATTATTTTTCAGCTCATTATAACTCAAAACAAAGAGGCGTGTCTATTTTAATAAACAAAAATATCTCATTCATTCATAATTCAACCATCACAGACCCTGAAGGACGTTTTACCGTCATTGACATATCAATCAACAATAATCCAATAACAATTGGTAACATCTTTTTTTTTTTTTTTTTTTTTTTTGCATTTGTCTGCATAGTTGAACACCACAGGGTGTCAACATTATATGAGGTTGATGCAGTTATATTCTTGCAGCTGAATATTTTCTTCAGTGCATGAGTGTGACCATCACCAGCCCTCCCTGGGAACTGTCCTGTTGATCTTTATTGAGTGTAGTGACCTTGTGTGGCAGGGAGGGCAGTACTACACCTCAGTGAATAGAGGGGGAGAACAAAGGACAGAAAAGATGTAGAAGGATGGACAGTGGAAGAGAGGCATGTGGTGCTGGTAGGAACTGGTGGTGCTGGTAGGAACTGGTTGTGTGTATGGTTCTCTGCTTCCCAAGTCACCTCACTCAGGTTTGCCTGGGTATAGGGAGGTGTTGTGTAGATCTCAGGAGAGATGAGAGAGTCCAGGGGGGTAAGGGTGTCCCAATAGAGGAGAGAAGTCTGCCATAGGGCACGTAGTGAAAACAATAATCCAGCCCTTAATAGCCGGGACTCATCAATTCTTCATCCGTCACTTCTCTGGGAAACAAGCAAGGCAGTTATACGTGGCAAAATCGTCTCATTGTCAGTCCATAGGAAGAAAAAACAAAAAGAACAAGAAGATCAGCTAGAACAAAAAATCAAACAACTGGAAACTTTGAATGCAAACAACGTGACAGAAGAAACTCAGAATGAAATTAAGAAAGCATAAATAAAAGAACTCAACTCCTAATCTCCTAATTCATCAACTTCGACAGGAAAATTTTCATCATTCAACAATAAATATGGTAAATATCTAGCAAATCAAATTGAACAAAATAAACTAAAGCAAACCTATATATATATAAATATATATTCAGATCTATTTATGCTAAGCTCTACTCATCTCAAAATGACCCAATACAGGAAAACATCAATACTTTTCTCAACAACAACTCCCCAGGCTCAGTACACAACTGGTCAACATACTAGATTCGCCAGTCACTGAAAAAGAACACTCTACTGCCCTCAATCTAATGCCTAACAATAAAGCACCAGGACCCGATGGCTTTCTGGTCCATTTTAGCTCCACTTTTCCTCAGAAGAATAACAGAAATAAAACAAAATTCAAAATTCTCAGTGCACAGGAGTATAGCCATAATCTTACTTCTACCCAAACTCAATAAGGATTTAACACAAATTACCGTCCCATATCTCTGATCAATGTAGACATCAAAATCATCAGTAAAACATGATGTCATTGGTTAGAAAAAATTCCACCATTCATAAGTTAGGTTGGGTGGTGACGACAGTGCAGGGGATTGTGGGATGCTGTCTACCAGGTCTGGACTCAGTCTATGCTGACCGAGTTCAGAGGCATACGCATTGCAACAGATCTCACCCACCCAGGCAACACACTGTTTGTACCTCGTCCATCAGGAAAGAGACACAGGAACATTAAAACAAGGACAAACAGACTAAGGGACAGCTTCTTCCCCGGAACTGTGAAAGCAATCACTCTCCCTACACTGCATTTACATGTAAAGCTTAATCGAGCTATGCTCAAAATTCAACTTTCTGAATACAGTCGTTGTCCTAGTTTACATGCAATGGAGAAAAACGAATAACTGACGGCAACATGTCGTCCTCCTCCACACTAGGTGATGATATGTGTCTTTTCAGCGGGATAATACCACGTTAATACTGTCCGTTTTCAGTTGACCTATTGCATCATGTAATAAACGAGTAGTTCATGCAGTAGACCAGCATTTCAAACAACAACCAGATGGATAATAGTACAGCTCTTTTAATCTCCTATGTCCTAAATAATGTGCGCGGTGCTTATGGTGCAGGTAAGATATGCGCTATCCCATGCAATACTACCTCTTGTGCAATACTACTTTGACACTTTAACTACAATGTCACTTAAATTTTTTTTTAACCCCGCCTCACTTATTTATTTTGTTTATTTGTCATACCTTATCTGCTGTTTTTTTTTTTGTTTGTTTGTTTTATATACATATTAGTCTTGATATTATTTTCCACAATCCATCTCGCTTCTGTAACTGGCAGCAGGCCTGCCATTGTACATAATATGCTGTTTTGTTTTTTGTTTTTTTTGTTTGTTTGTTTTTTTGCCCAGTTTTGCAATTTTTATTCTTTTGTTATCTTATTCTCTTGCTCTTATTTTATGTACCGCTTTTCGCCCTCCTAATTGCCCTTCGGGGATAAATAAATTTTTTTCTGATTCTGATGATTCTCAGACAGTTCTTCTCCCGGCTCCGTTTACTCATCAGCTTTCTTCGATGTCTTTGTTCCGGGGTCACACGCTAGTGCAGTGGTTGCGGAGCATGCGCACACACGTTTTCCGATTGTAGTCCGATCAAGGTGTATATATGGTGGAGAAACCATATTATTTATTTTAATAAAAACCATATATTTTTATTAAATAAAAATTATTATTTTTATTAAAATAAAAATAATGCATGCCCCACCCACACCCCACCATTAAAATTGCAACAGTGATTAAAAGTACAACGCAGGCGAGTTTTAATTGTGGAAATTAAACAAATTATAAATGAAAAAATGCAGGCATTAACATTACAATTTACATCACATCTGGGGTGTACTGTTAAATAATGTGAGTTTAATAAAAAATATTTAATAAAATAAAAATAATGTGTGCCCCACCCACACCCCCACCATTAAAATCATAACGTTGATTAAAAGTAAAACGCAGGCGATGCAAATTATAAATGTAAATGTAAAACACATGGTTTAGGTTTATAAATCCACTTCTTACTTATTCTATATTACAAAATCCTGTTTGGGTCAAATTTGACCTTGTTTTGACATTTGAGGGCTGTAAAATTACGAATTTTCAGTTTACAAAGTTACAAATTATTATGTTAATGTTTTTCTGTCAATATCTTAGTTTACTACCCAATTAAAAATGTTGAAATTGTAAACACTGTTATTAGTCTGATTTATCCCTTGTCTGAATGAAGCATATGGCTTTTTTTCCTGGGTTGTATGTGCCCTTCTAACACAAAAGCCGTCCCCAGCCTTTCTGGGCGGAGTTTGCATGTTCTCCCTGTGTTCGTATGGGTTCTCTCCGGGTACTCCAGCTTCCTCCCACGTCCAAAGACATGTTCGTTAGGCTGATTGGTGACTCTAAATTGACCCTAGGTGTGAGTGTGAGTGCAAATGGTTGTATGTCTCAGTGTTAGCCCTGCAATAGGCTGGCGACTTGTCCAGGGTGTACCCCGCCTCTTGCCCAATCTTTCATGCTGCACAGGGGAACTATGCAAGGATGCCCACTCTCCCTCTAATAAAACACCTTGGATCAAACTCACCACCCTTCAGAAACCAAAATTACAAGGAGGCTTAGATGCCTCACATTTCTATCACTACTTTCTGACAAATCAGTTACAGTATATATACAAATGGATCCATCCCAATTATTCGGATTACACCTGGTTAGACGTAGAACAAGCACTCTGCAAGGACATTCAGATTTCAGACATCCCATTTCTTCAATCCGTCAAACGTCACCCATGTTTCAAGGCCATAACAATAGCCTCAGCTCTGACAGCCTGGCGGAAACTTCACAGAATCACAAACTCCGCTCTTGCACCATCTACTAAACAAAACAAAACAAAAAAAAAACACTGAACTTTCACACATGGGCTATAAAGGGCATCACACCCCTCAGACACATTTTTCATACTAACACCGTAGTTCCATTTTTTTTTTCATTTGGTCCAGGAATACGGCATTGGGAGCAATCAATTTTTGGAATACCACCAATTAAAATCAGCCATCAGATCAAAGATTAACATCAGAAATGTATATGTATGAATATAAAATATATAAAATAATATCACAATCAGACAGGTCCATTTCTCTACCAGCATAAAATGGGAACAAGACCCAAATCTGTAAATACATTTATACTATGACTAAAAATGCTAATTTACAACTCATACAAGATAAGATAGTTTACAGAACTCACTAGACCGGGCATAAGATGTTTAGAATGGGATGCTCGTCTGAAAAATGTTCACACTGCACACAAAATTGTCCTGACACACACCTCACACCACATGGCTCTGCACACTTGTCAACTACTTTTGGAAAGAGGTCACAGAGACACTATCCCACTCCCTGGGCTGTGGCATCCCATTATCTACCACATTCTGCCTTTTAGGAGACTCAATTTCTCTTGACCTGGACAAAACAAACAATAAACAACTACTCATGGCCCTAACTGTCGCCAAGAAAACTGGAATGAACTGGAAATCAAAAAGTCATATACATTTTGCCCACTGGAAGAAACTCATCCCATCTCAATAACAAAACAGAAACTCAGTCCATCTGGTCAGATTTCATCACATTTTTGCAAACATAACTCCATTCAATACTTCGTCTTTGTCTTGTCTGTTTACCAAATAGCATTATCTTCTCATACAATAATTAGTACTTACCATTATTACACACTTCCACACACACACACACATACACAGCAGGTAAAATAAGTGATTAACACATCACGATTTTTCATAGTAAACATATTTCTAAAGGGGCTATTGACTGCTATGAATGCTTTTCTCCAGGTGTTGGTAACAACCCAAGTAATAGAAAGAAACCAAAACAAATAAGTTCAGGAATTAAGTTATGTGTAATAATGTGAAATTACAGAGGGAAAAAGTATTGAACACGCTATGTAATACTTCGTACAAAAGCCTTTGTTGGTAATAACAGCTTCAAGATGCCTCCTGTATGGAGAAACTAGACGCATGCATTGCTTAGGTGTGATTTTGGCCCATTCTTCAACACAAACAGTCTTAGATGTTGAAGATTCTGTGGGCCTCTTCTGTGAACTCTGATTTTTAATTCTTTCCATCAATTTTTAATTGGATTCAAGTCAGGTGATTGGCTGGGCCATTCTAGCACCCATTGGAACGGTTACTTGGCCGATAGAACAAGTGGTGAAGCAAGCAATTGGTGAGACGCCTCCACCTACTGGGTGCCCAGATCATCGTTTGTTAATTCCTGTTGATTTGCGCCCACATATGATTCATTGGGTTCACACCTCGCAGCTCACTTGTCATCCGGCAGTTCGGGAGAACCATGTTCGCCGTCTCTCAACAGTTCTGGTGGCCTTCCATGGAGTACATCAAGGCTTGTTCGGTCTGTGTTCCCAACAAGTTGTCCTCTGGACTACGCATGGGTCTCCTGCAACTTTTGCCTATCCCCTCCAGACCGTGGTCGGACATATCTATGGACTTTGTCACAGGGCTCCCAGTTTCAGAAGGTAACACTACGGATCAGAATCCATGGATTTCCCAAGGACATCGTGTCTGACTGGGGGCTCCAGTTCATCTCCCGTTTCTTGAGGGAGTTCTGTTGGCTCATCAGTGTCAAAATAAGCCTGATGTCAGGTAGCCAACAGCCAGACAGAACGCCTCAACCAACAGCTGGAAACCGGCTTTAGATGTCTTGTGTCACAGAACCCGACATCATGGAGCTCCCACCTGACCTGGGTGGAATACGCCCACAATTCTCTGCCTACCTCTGCCACAGGTTTCTCCCTCTTCAAGTGTGTCTTTGGCTACCAGCCTCCTGTGTTTGCTGACACAGATTCGGAAGTGTCTGTTCCCTCCACTCACGCCCTGGTTCACCACTGCCGCTGCATCTATGCCGCTGCCCACCTAGTGCTCATCTGTCAGGGGGACAGAGTCGAGAAGGCAGCAGACCAAAAACGAAAAATCTCATTCACCTTTCCCCATCACCAAAGTCATCAGTCCAGCGGCCTTTCGTCTGTGTTTGCCCCGATCCCTCCGTGTCCATCTGGCATTCAACGTCAGCCAGCTTAAGCTCACTAAGAAAAGCACCATGGTCCCCACTACCAAGCCCCCGCCGCCTCTAGAGGCAGCCGATGGAGCTCCGATTCCATTTGCATCCTCATTTTCATTCGTTACTACTCATTGTCAAAATTCATTCATTGTTTTATTCCCCTCATCATTTTCCATGATACCAACTGTTTTAATATTCATATGATTTATTGTCATAACCACATCCAGTCTCTCCTGTTGTGTCCCCTCCCTGTCTTTTCCTTTTCTCCTCCCTAGGGGTGGGTCCAGGCATGGTCACCAGCTGCAGGGCACACACCTGTTCTCCATCGACTCATTACCTGTCTGTTTAAATACACCGGCTCTTCACTCACTCATCGCCAGATCTTTGCAGTTCTCAGTCGGTAAACTGTGCACCTCGAAGCGTTCTTCCTAGAGCCTTCTTGCTCAATAACCAGCAACTCTGTTGTCTCTCCACTTCAGACTCAGTCATGTTCAGCACGCTGCCACTCTGGATCCATTCCCAACCCCATTTGCCACTCAGCCTTCCTGGACCTCGGACTCACCTGCCTTCCCGCATCTGCGACCTCCTCCCCAAAAATAAAGATCCTTTGTATAACCTTACTTTTGGCGTCTGCATATTGAATTCACCCTGTTATGTTCATTGTGGGGACAAGCTATTTTAGAATAAAACAAGGGGTAACGCAAAGCAAAAGCAGCTGTGATCCAAAGGCAACTCAGGTTTATCAATGTACAACTTGTACTGAAATAAACTCTGTTCCTCAAGGGTGAACCTGATTGCTCAAGTGTCCTCTACTCAAAAGTGCCTTGAACTTTGAATCACTGGACACGCTGAGGTCTTCTCTGATCTAAAGTTTTGTTTATTCAACACTGGTGTATAACTATATCTTTTTATATCACCAAACTCGGTCATGCTGACAGTTGCAGTACCAAGCCGCATTTTCGGCTCATCTACGCTCTCATCCTAGTGCCCACAGCGTATGATCCTGGGACTGAATCATTGCCGCTTATGTCCAGTTTGGAGCACATGGCTGCTCTGTTTGTGAACCACACCAGACGCCTTTGAGGCCTGTATTACGAAGCAGGATTACAGATTTAGCAAGGTAACTTCAGGGTTAACCCTGGGTTTCCAGTATCACAAAGCTGGATTCATTCTTATCGAGGTATGTTACCATGGTAACTTACTCTGAACGGCTAACCTGCTTTGGGTCAGGGTAACTTTCAGGATTTATCTGAATCCGATAAAAGGCTCCACCCACTGGCTAATCAGCTGTTCGGGAAAGAATCACGTGCCCTTTCATCGAAGACCCGATTGAGATTGGAGCCCAAAACGCGAGAAGAGCTTTGCGGCGTGAACGCATCATCCAGGAGATAATCACACAAAGAAGAGGATATTTTAGCCATTTGTCCCCGCTAAGCTCAAACCCAGCTCAGAATCAGGATCATTTCATTCAGGCTAACAACTTGATGTATTGATATGATGTAATTGTGGCATCAGTTTCCAGCTTTATTGTAGCCCATGTAACATTATGTAATTAAGAAATCCAACTCCCCAGATGAAATGATGTTGTTGCGCTTGGTTTTTATCTGCTCCCACGTCCTTTTTACACCAGAGGGGTTACATCTGGGGGAATGAGACGAATTGTCATACATTCATTGATTCATCTATGCAGCACAGTGATTGGGATTCATGACTTCATTAAATGTAAATTAATTGAGCCATGTGTGATATGCGCATTTATACAATCTGCAATTCTTTACCATGCCATTTGGCGTCTCTTCAATGCAGCTGCGATGTTTGACTTTTCGAGATTTCGAGTGAGATTTTCTTTTTTCTTTTTTTTTTTATTTGCGGAGAATCAGTCTTTGCTCTTTTTTGCTGGCAGATCAGTGCTCATGATTGTGATTGGTCTGCTGCCTTGGAACCTGCCCTTATATGTGTGACGAGACAAACCTGGATTGAGTAAGCAAGTTGATAACTAGTGTCGTGATACCGCTTATCCAGATCGCCACTGTTCTGGATAAGTTGGAGTAAAGCTGGATAAGTTGAGTTTGCTTTGCGATACATATTCTGGTTTCTCTCTTTTGATTTAAGGTTTTTGAGTTTCATGTCTGAGTTGCAGAACTTTTGTGCCACCGTTATTTAGATGACTTTAAGTTCATGGCACAGTTTTATCTTTTGATTCCATGGTTTAATTGCATTTTGTGTAAATTCCATAGCTTTGTTTACTCCCTTATTTCTACTATGTTGTTTCTGTTCTTTGCTCATTTGTTTTGTGTGGCAACCCACATCAGCTTAACTAAATGACGATTTTTACAGTACTGCATTTTAGAGAAAGACAGTGGGATTCTTTTGTTGTGGGAATTCTCATCTTTTGATTTTCTGGAATTGTCCTAATTAGGGCCTCGGGGCATCAGCCCTGAAGTTGCGAAAAACTGCGCAGAATTTCCCATCGAAAATGGGACGGGCGAAAAAAAATGCAAAAGAGATAGTTTTTCAAAGGTCTACTGCTCAGGCATACTTTCACCTAGAGACTAAAGTTAATCTTTAAAATGTTGACACAAGCCTTGTGTGTTGGTGTATTAATCCTCGTTTTGATAGGTCATCATTGTTCAATGACCATGATCTTTTTTGTAAAAATTCATCCTAGAATGCGTGATGTCATCAGCCAGAGTGAAAGCACGTGTGTGAAATTGCTTGAAAATTTTCTCTTTTCCAATTCCTCATCCCGGCCACAATTTACAAACTAGACACATGATTTTTCCCACAGTTGTAGACAAACTTGCTCTATCTTTCACAATTTTTTTTAGGAACACAGCGGCTAGTTGTTCTTCAGTAAATGCATCCATTAGTCACAAAAGTTAAATTCAAATAAACTCAAATTGGTGCAAAACTCTTAGTGTTTTATTAAATATTCATAATATGGACAATGTATAATTTGTTCAGTTGATATTCCTTTTGAATTGTTTTTGTCATAATTTTTTTATGAATATAATACAGAGAAAAAAACAATACTTAGTTTTTTGGACTTTTGATTTTATGCCTAATTCAAAGATAGAATATTTAAACGCTGGCCACACATTTAATCTAGATTATGGACGTATTATTTGATGTGAACTGCTGAGGTTTATCAAAATTGTTGTTTTCTCACATGCCACAAAGGCTGAAAAAGGCTGTGTGTTTTTTTTTATTAAATGTTAATTAAATGTTATGCATTTTATTCTGTACACTAATACATATTGGAGCTTAAAATCAGTACCTGGACAACTGAGCACATGCATAAACATTGTTTGAGCTTCACCTGAGTGTCCTGTCAATAATGGCTAATGATCTGATATTTGTCCCTGACATTTGGGAATCAATGTCCCAGAGTCTGGGGTAAGAGTGGAGAGGCACAGAATCCACATTGCTTAAGGTCCAGTGTGAAGTTTCTGCAGCCAGTGATGATTAGTGGTATCTTGTCATCTGCTGGTGTTAGTCCACTGTGTTTTCTGAAGTCCACAGTCAACGTTGCCATCTACCAGGAAAATTTAGAGCACTTCATGCTTCCTTCTGCTGACAAGCTTTGGAGATGCTGATTTCATTTTACAGCAGGATTTGGAGCCTGTACACATTGCCATAGGTATCAAAACCTGGTTCAGTTACCATGGTGTTACTGTGCTTAGTTGCCCAATAAACTCGCCTGACCTGAACCCATTAGAGAATCTATGGGTTATTGTCAAGAGGAAGATGAGAGATACCAGATCCTACAACGAAGGCTGCTATGAAAGCAACCTAGGCTTCAATTACACCTGAGCAGGGCCACAGGCTGATCACCTCCATGCCACACCGCACTGATGCAGGAACTACCAAGTATTAAGTCCATTAAAATGAACATGAAGTACAAGGAAATTAAGCAAACAAATAGGGAATCAAATCTGATCACTATATTTAGTGATGCCTATAAAGCTGAAGGCATTAAGCATTTAATATCACAGATTTACAAAAAACTAAAAAATTCCAAGAACCATTCAACCCTCCAGATTAAACAAAAATGGGAGAGGGAGTCCGGCCTGGAGATATCTGAGGATAACTGGGTAATCATATGGGAGAATCAAGTTAAAACCATCAACTCCAGAGCTTGGTGAGAAGTCTGCTGGAAGAACTTAATACGATTATTTGTCACTCTCAAATTAAAATCTAAACAGTGGGGTTACCATGGACAGGATAAATGCTGGAGACGATGTAGACAGTCTATGGCTGATCATTTGCATATATTCTGGGCCTGCCCCCTCATTCAACTTTTGGCTGTTAATTTTTCATTTGTGACACTATATTTAGGTAAAATCCCGGCTGGCCTTGCGGCCTATCTCTATAGAGTGCTCTTGACTGCAAGCAAGAAGGCCATTACAAAGAAATGGCTGCAGACAAATCTGCCATCAAGGAAGGACTGGATTACCATTGTTAACAAAATACAGTACATGGAAAAACTGACCTTCACCTTAAGATTGCGGGCTGAGCATTACACAGTAAACTGGGAAAAGTGGACTTCATACCTCTTAAACTGTAACCCATTGCCTGTGTGAACAATCATTCCATTTTACACTACTGTACGGCCTAGGTCAACCCTGTCAACCTGACTTTGTGCATTTGATTTTTACTGTTTAAAAAAGAACTGAAAACTGAAAAGTTTCAACCAAAAAAAATAACATGAAGCCTGACATTTGTTTTTAAAACATTTTCTTTTTTTATCTTTCTTTTTTTTTACCCATCTTATGTAGTATTCAAATTTTTTGAGACACTGACTTTTGGGTTTTCATCTTCTGTAAGCCATAATCATGAAAATTACAAGAAATAAAAGCTTGAAATATTTCATTTTATGTGTATCGAGATAATATTTGGGTTTCAATTTCTGAAGTGATTGACAAAAGATATTGAACTTTTTCATAATATTCAAATGTACCTGTAAGTGGTTTGTGGACAACCCGCTCTGCCTAGTGAGCCAGTGTCAGTCAGTGGTTTTAATGTTAACAGTGTATATGGCACTTCTACCTATTCTTAAAGCCCCATACAGTCATACCTAGACAGTGACACAGTAGCATTTGTTTAGAACCACTAATCCTCTGGTTAATGGACAACCCACTCAGCCTCCTGTGCCACAGCTGTGCCACAGTACTTGCCCACAGCATGTGTGTTTACCTGTAAGACTTGTCGTAGATTGTAACTCCAGTGAAGCTTTGACTCCTAGTGATGGGTCTGGATATGAGGCGTCTGACTGGGTGGACAGACAGAGACATGGTGGACAGAGTTCGGCGTGGACTCCCTATATAAAGAAGGAAAAAATACATCTTAATGAGGAGACCATGGAATGATAGATTGATCAGACAATTAGCAATTCACTTATCTTGTGAATAACAGCATTTCTTATTTTTTGTTTTTGCAAAATCTTTAGATACTACTGATATTTCTCCCAAATTCCAAATAAAATATTTTCATTCAGAGCATTTACTTGCAAAAACTGAAAAATGATCAAAATAAACAATTACATTTGAATTAGTCAAATAAACTCAACACTCAGCAAAAAGAGAAGATATCCAGTGAGCAGCCGTTGTGTGGACAAAAATGCCTTGTTGATGTGGGAGGTCAGAGGAGAATGGGCAGACTGGTTCAAGATGATAGAAAGGCAACAGTAATGTAAATAACCACTCGTTACAACCAAGGAATGCAGAATACGTCATACCATTGATGTAGATGGGCTAAACAGCAGAAAACCACACTGGGTGCCACTCCTGTCAACTAAGAACAGGAAAGACTACAGTTCACACAGACTCACCAAAATTGGAACAGAAGATTGGAAAAATGTTGCCTGGTCTGACGAGTCTCGATTTAAAGCTGCAACATTCGGATGACAGGGTAAGAATGTGGTTTAAACAACATGAAAGCATGGATCCATCCTGCCTTGTATCAACAGTTCAGGCTGCTGGTGGTGTAATGGTGTCGGGAATATTTTCTTGGCACACTTTAGGCCTCTTAGTACAAATTGAGCATCATTTAAATGCCATAGTCTATCTACCTGAGTATTGCTGCTGACCATGTCTATCCCTTTATGACCACAGTGTACCATCTTCTGACGGCTACTTCCAGCAGGATAATGTACCATGTCACAAAGCTCATATCATCTCAAACTGGCTTCTTGAACATGACAATGAGTTCACTGTACTAAAATGACCTCCAGTCACCACACCTCGATCCAATAGAGCACCTTTGGGATGTGGTGGAATTGGGGATAGATGTGCAGCCGACAAATCTGCAGCAACAGCATGATGATATCATGTCAATATTGACCATTGTTGAAAGTATGCCACAAAGAATTAAGGTAGTACTGAGGGCAAAAGTGGGTCCAACCTTTTACTAGCAAGGTGTACCTAATAAAGTGGTAGATGAGTGTATATTAAGTACACAAGTTCCACCTGTAAAGTATTAACAGCTTTGGTGAGACATTTACCTATGGCACATATCATGCTAGTTGTGCCTTCACCTTGAACTGATCTTTGTTATGGCATCTAAATTAATGTATAACTGACAAAGCAGATGTTACTGATATTTGGCCTTGATTTCACTATTATGTGTTTGTTTTGGGCCACAGGGAAAACCACAATGACCTGCGAAATTACTTTCTCGTTCTTGGGGTAAAACTTTTTGTTTAACATTTAAAGTCTGTGATATAACTTACTATGACACAAGTAGGTAGATAATTTATATCCTACTGTTGCCTGTCCAGTGTTCAGCATCATGTTTCTTAAAACAACCAAGTAGAACAAGGAGACTGCCAAACAGTCCCTCCAAAAGCACAGGAAATGTCCCAATCTTACAGGAAGTCAGATGCAACTGTCTCTCTTTACAGGAAATTTGACAAAGGCAGATAATCCTGAGGGTTGCAGTCATGAGGAAAGAATGCCAAGTCTGCGGGAGTTTATCAAAGGGAAGGAAAAACTATTTTGGAATCAATTGTCATACATGTACTTTGTAAACTAATGGTATACATTTCCTTAAATCCATTTAAATTAAGTGAATAATGTTCTGAATAACAATTAATATTCACTTTTATTTTAAACGTAAAGTTTTAAAAGTTCTAATATTCACACTTCTACCCTCAAAAGTCCTTAAAACGGTGTGTGTTTGTATGCCTAGGGACTTTGTGGTCAACTGTTTGTTGACTTAATCTAGTTTAAGTACTCAAAAAGGCTCAGCTCCTCATTGAGTGGTAGTTCAATTCAATTCAATTCAATTCAGTTTTATTTATATAGCGCCAATAACAATACAAATCGTCTCAAGACGCTTCACAAAAGCCAGCCGGCAACCTCCAGAGCAAGCCTGAGGGCGACGGTGGCAAAGAAAAACTCCCTTTTGACAGGAAGAAACCTTGAGCAGAACCCAGTTCATATGGAGGCACCCATGTGCCGAAGGCCAGCCGGTTAGAAACAGAGAAGAAGATGAGAGATAGTGAGAGATAAAGGAAGAAAATATATCTCAGACTGAGAAACACAGCCTGTCACAGATGCCAAGCATACAAATGGAAGAACTGGAAACAATAGGCACAATATGATAAAGAGTTCAGAAGTAATACCTCAAAGCCCTAAGTCTGGTTATAGTTGACCATTTCCTTTTAAAGGCTTTACAAGTGAAGTCAGCATGGCACGTGTCTGTATCATACACTAGTGCCTTGCCATCAGTTTTAAATACACCTTTAAATACACCACCTCTTCTGCTGTTGATATTCTCTCATAAACACTGGAACTATGGCTCACTGCTGCACACAAGTCATCAGTATGGCTCTGTGATAATTCAGTGCGTGACACCCGACCTATTGTTTAAATCTTTCTCTCCCAGACCAGTCTGGAAAACACTGCCTGGGATCCACACACACACACACACACACACACACACACACACACACACACACACACACACACACACACACACACACACACACAAACATAATGCATTTCTAGTCCCTTACCCTAGAGAGAGAGAGAGAGAGAGAGAGAGAGAGAGAGAGAGGGAGAGAGATTTTACTTTATATATAATTTTCTTCCTTTCTCCCTCACGCATGTTTTTGCAGCGTAGCAGCAACTAGGGACATAATTCACAGTTTAGGGTATTCTACATAGACTTTTATGCCGTCCTTTGCTGGGGGACACACCACTTCAAGAGAGAGTCTTGTTTTGCATTGTAGATGAAAGAAAGTACAACTACTCATAACCATGAAAAGACTCATCCCTTTACACCCCCAACCTGCTGCCATAATGAATTTTCAACATGATAGTAAGAAGGAAAAAAATAAACAAACTGACTGGGATTTGTTTTGAAACCGATTTCCCTGATTTGGTCACTTGACTGTGAAAAAAAAGATGAGTCACAACGTAGGATATTGAATTGAACTGAACTAAAAATTGAATGTTTATAGTTTCCTCTCCTCAATACACAACTCTTTCATACATTGTTCTATTCCATCCCCACCTACTGTATGCATTTTTCTTCATAAGCACTTTCCTCTATCCCAGGAGGGAGTAACTTCCTGCATAGGGCAGGGTCAGGAAAAGACAGAGTTTATGGCTACACTCAGTCACAGGAATAACCCAACAGCATTAGTGTAGGGCTATGCATGCTCATTTCTATTAAAAGGATATTAGTGTCTGGAAGAACATTATAAATCTGAACAGACATTGCTTGAGCAAAATCACAAGTTTAGGATAAAGTAAAAGATTTAAATCAGTCAAGTCAGTCACTTACAGGCAAAAACAGAATAAGATGTTACAGTAATTGAGATGTGATAAAAGGAAGGCATGAATTTTCCAGGTTTATGGTATGTAGAAATAGATTGATTTCCCAAGTTAGTAGAAAACGGACAGTGTGATCATTACAACTTAGTCAGACTACCTTACCCTTACTTCAGGTTGGTTACCAGAATTAAAACTGCAACAAACGCTGACCTGTGAACTAAAATAAGTAATAGAGAAGGGCATAATGTACTGCCTTGGTAAGGTAAAGGTGGTAAATCGGGTGATACAGCACAAGAGCACATTTTTAAGGTGATTTGCCAACTTTTCCTGATGAGCCTAGCTAAAAAGGTGTGGTTAGAAATTTGTTTAATATTCACTTTTTATATTAATGATAATAATGACTATATTTGAAGTAAACCCTCTGATACTCTAAATTTAATGAGCTGTGCCTGCCTCACTGAATTACATTACTTAGGTTCATACCTCCATATCCACCATACATGGTCACTGTGATGACTGATGTCCAGGCTTCTAAGCAATGGGTCCACCTGATTCCAGCTCCACGCTCCAAAATGCTCTTGGTTTGTATTCTTTATAATCATTCACTTTGTTTTTTTCTCTCTATTTGCCTTTTTGCCCCATCTTCAATGTCACAGTTGTTAAAGTTTTGTTCACTCTCCCTGCTAATCCTGTTTGTCTTGTTTTCTATAGTACTGCACTGATAAAGGGAGGAGGACAGGGAGGAGGATACAAGGAAAAACAAGGCGGTCCTTCCTTCTTTTTCCTGCTGACATCACTGTTTTTTCCTGCCCCTCCTCCATCTCTGTTGAATATATTGTTTCTGAGGAAATGACATGATGTTTTTGCTTATGAATATCTAAAATAGTTGTAAAATACAGTGGGAGCAAACATATTCATATTTTATTTATTTCTTTACAGTTACACTTAGCATAATTTGTCTCAAGATTGGAATTAGTACAGTTCCTTAGTAAAGGGTCCAGTGGAAATGTAACCCCATGGATGTTAGAGTTTCACATACCCCCTGCCAAAACCGCCAATTAAGGAGAAGAAGAAGAATAAGAAGAAGAAGAAAAAGAAGAAGAAGAAGTGGAGTAGCAGCAGAAAAGACGTTCAAGCGTATTGACCAATGACCATAGAAACAATGGATAACGCCAGTAAGAACGGAAAGAAAGGGATGGGACTGAGAAGGCAAGAGGGAAAAAATGTGACATTTAGAGAGTGAAGCCACTAAATGTCGCAAATTAACTGAAATGTTCAGTAGCACAGCCAGCAGCAGCACCACTGAAGTTCAGTTTAATATTCAACATGATAGAGCCACCTGTGATGATGAGGGACAGAAAAATTAGCTGGTTCCACAGACAGATACAGGGCAAGTAAGTTTAGAACAAGAGAGTGGAAGAAATAGTGTACTTGTGGCACTAGGGCTGATGTTAGGAAATGTTATTCAGGTTGCTACATCTTTACCTATACCCAGTTTGTGTTGCTCAGTACAATGCAAAAAATTAAATGAAATAATGATTACAGTAGTTAAAACAGCTACACTTTTAGCTGTAAAATGCCACATGCAGTAGTAGCTAATATTAAGAAATATGTTGTGCTTTCACTTTTTTTTTGGTAATGTTACAGTTAATGCTTACAAACTTGGAAGACTTTGAATACAGAAGTTACATTTGTAATGGTGTATATTCATTAAAATGTGGTACTATTATTTGTGCAGTAACATACCTGTTTTGCATTGGTTCAGCCAGAGGGATGGCAGTGACATTCATTTCTATATGAGTATTTAAGTTAAGCTACAATACTATGCTCTTAACACAACATCTAGTCAACATCAGTGCTATTGCTATAATTTGGATGGATAGTATCATGAGCCACAATTAATGTATTGTGACACTCATGCCAGGCGTTATTGTTGTTGTTGTTAAGTTTCCGCATGCCAATTGCTTTGGACCGGACCTACTCAAAGTCCAGGGTCGTTTTTTTAGTCCCAGTTTGGCCCTGTTTAAACCTCAACTTCCCACTAGTCTCTCAGAACTAAGGAAGCTACTCGGATGAGTGGCAAAACGTCTTCAAGAAAATTCTACGAGTCCAATTCCCTTATTTTGGATTACCATGACCTGGATGACTGAGAACCTTCACAGACATACAGCAGAAAACATAAGTTTCTGTTCTCACCTAAAAATAAAACACATTATTTACTTAACCATCCCTGACATGTGGGATAGTAGCCCAATTCAAATATGAATTAGTAATGTAAAATCTGATGAGTAACTGTGCAGTTCTGTGCAAGTAGAAGTTGAGAAGTAGAAAAAAAAAAGTGAACCTGAACAATTTTAGAGATGTTTTAGCCCAGGAATGTCCATGTGAAACCACCAATTGTACCTTTTTGGCACATTTTGGTATCATATGTGCCATTTGCCCTTTCTCAGGTACCAGTCTAAAAAAATAATTTTGTTTCACTTATATATCACTAAATACAAATACAACAGTTTCTCATTTCTCATTTTGAAAATTCACCCAGAAGTGGAAGATGCGAAAGTACTTTCAAACATGGAGTAAAAGATATTGAGATCATCTGCCAGGCAGGGGCTCACCACAGGGTTGGGGGATGGTCTACTGTAGTTGGTGATGATCTGCAGGTCTTTCAAAACTGCCGTGAAGTCGTTGGCAGCAAAGCGGTTGGATAACTTTTCAGTGTGATTCCTCTTTGCCTTGATCTCCTTTGTCAGTTTGTTCCTGGCCTGCTTGTACAGGTCCCAATCTTCACTCCTGTAGGCTTCTTCCTTCTCCTGGCGAGCTGTCTCAGTCTTGCAGTGAACAATGGTTTATTGTTGGTGAAAGTGCAGAAGTTTTTGGTCTGCACGCATGTGTCCTCACAAAAGCTGATGTAAGATGTCACAATATCAGTTCATCCAGGTCTGAGGCTGCAGCTTCAAAGATGCTCCAATCAGTGCAGTCAAAGCAGGCCTGTAACTGCATCTTTGACTTGTCTGTCCATCTCTTCACAGTCCTCACTACAGCTTTGGCACACTTCAGCTTTTGCCTGTAGGCTGCAATAAGATGGACCAGGCAGTGGTCAGAGAGTCCCAAAGCAGTGCGGGGAACAGAATGATATGTGTCTTTAATGTGGTGTAGCAGTGATCCTGTGGAGTTCTAAGCTACATCTGCTGTCGTGGCCTCATCAACCAGCCCAGTCTTCATGGTCTGGAGTGCTGTGTATCAGACCTGTGGAGCTCCATAAACTACATCTGCCCCAGTCTTCATGGTCTCTTCCAGTTGTCTACTCCTACTTAGATGAACAATTCACCAACCTGCCCATAATTCCTGTTATACTCACAAACTGTCTCACAGATCATCAGCTATGTGTTATATTACTAGACCCTACATGTTTCCTTCAGCTTGATGTATGTATCTATGACAGAAGTTTGTTTATCTTGTTTACCCTGTTATTCTTTTCTCTCTGTCTTCTCTGTTTCTACCCAGCTAGTCTTAGGCAGATGGGTCCCTCCATATGAGCTGGGTTCTGCTCAAGGTTTCTTCCTGTTAAAAGGGAGTTTTTCTTTGCCACCGTCTCCCTCAGGCTTGCTCTGGAGGTTGCAGGCTGGTTTTTGTAAAGTGTCTTGAGACAATTTGTATTGTTATTGGCGCTATATAAATAAAACTGAATTGAATTGAATTAATCCAAAGTGTTCATGTCCCTGGTGGGCCACGTCACGTGTTGTCTGTAGTTAGGCATTTCAATGTATACACCAACCAGCACAAACGAGGTGAACTCCCACAGTAAATAAAAGGGTCTACAATTTTTTGAAAACTGTGAGGGCTGCATGTCTTCTTTAACACTGTGACATCTGTGCACCAACCTTTGTTGATGTAGAAGCATGTTCCTCCTCCCTTTGCCTTCCCAAATAGTTCCGTGCAGCAATCCGCACGGAACAACTGGAAGCCCAGCAGCTGTAGTGTACTGTCCAGGGTGTGTTCACAAAGACAGTTTTCAGTCAAGCACAGGGCAGGGGAACAGCAAGTTCTTAGTTGAGAGAAGCAGCAGTTCATCCATTTTGTTTGCATGAGAGTGGACATTTCCCAGGTGAATGCATGGATGGGGGAGCTGTGCGGAATTCACGCTGCCTCAGTTTGGCAAGCACTCCCCCTTGTTTCCCCCACTGGCGCCTGTGTCTAAATCCACAGAGAGCTGTTACTTCTCCAGAATCTCCAAAAAGTCTGACATGGCACAGGACAACTTTCCCTAGTGTGAGTGCACCTTTAAAGCCGGCCAGATGCACTGTGGTCCAAGAAGTCCACATGCCAGGTCTCCAAACACCAAGCACTGCTGACACTCTGGCCCCAACAAGCGCACACATTTTGTCCATCTTCCTGCCAAAGAGCTCACATTCCCCATGAGGACAATATTACTGCCAGATTGAATCCCCTCTGCTCTTTCACTTTCACTCCCTCTGAAGTTGAAGGAGAAGAGGAAGGAAAAACAGCTAAAAATCATGGCAATTGGTTTTCTCTTTCAGGCGCATTTTTCAAAATGAATAAATATAATAACAATAATATATAGACACACACTATGGAAGTTTTTCTGTGCCATCAGAGTTTGAATATAAATTGCTAGGTAAATGTAGTTTACATAAAAAAATCAACAAAAAAGTTCAACGTCATAAAATTCAACAATAAAAGAAATCAACCTATTAAAATTTAACATAAAAAAAATTCAACCTCAAAGATACAACCTCAAATAGTTCAACCTCTAAGCTTCAACCTCCACTTTTCAACCACAAACCTTCAACCTCCAACTTTCAACCTCTGAAAAAGCTGGACTTAACTTCCGGGTGAGCAGGGAGAAGCAATTAATCCCCGTCTCTATTCATCCAACGTCTAGCCAATCAGGTTACGTTCCATTGGTCATGAGGCGAGACTGGCATAGGACAGGTCAGCCATGGCCACCAACACGACTGACGGAGCTTCGGAGAGTACTATTGCGTTCGTAAAATTGTGTAATAGATATTACTCGATCAGTTGAACATTGAGAGAAAGTATTAAACAGTATCTACACTGAAAATTTAATGAAGTGGCGTTATTGAAAACTGCGTTAGCAACTAGCTAGTTACTGGCTGTGAGCACCTTTACCTTCTACCAGCTACAAACAACGAGCCAGTCTGAACTGAGCAATTCCACAGTTATGCCTATAATGCGCTGCTTAGTAATCAGAGTAACTGAGTTCCTGATCCAACTCACTGTGCATTCCTATTTTTGTACATTTTCCGAGTAAAAAGGTATGTTATTGCTTTCCTCTTATGATGACAATAAATGATATTCTATTCTATTCTATTCTATTCTATTCTATTCTATTCTATTCTATTCTATTCTATCGTCTCGGGAGTGACGTGACTTATGCCACAAGTCACGTTTTCAGCATAAGGACAACTCATGTGTCATATCACGCAGTGACACAAACGTAATCAACAATACAGGGTGGAGGGATGCACGTTTTCTGGCTGGATGTACCGCCACTATTTTGAGTCTGTCTGAGCTAAATAAATATATAAAGTTTCGCAGTACTGTCTGTGCTGGCGACAAATTCCTGTCTAGCTTCAAAAACACTACTTCAAAATAGAAGAAACATTAGGAGGCACAGCACGGTGAAGTTAACACAATAAGTCTATATTTACTAGTTAACATTTAAGTCTCGTCCAGGGCCTCATTTATCAACTGTGCGTAAAGAGAGCATAAGCACATTCTGCCGCAAAGTATCGAATTTTATCAATTTGTACTGGTGCATAGAAAAAATGTGTTCATTTACACTCTGACCTTACATACACACAAAATCTAGTGGCAGAACAGTGGAACTATACATAGAACTCATTAAGAGAATTGCAGTGTTCACCAATCTCAAACTTCACACATTACAGCATATTGACGGTCTCCTATCATAAAAAATGTCAATCAGTAATTTAGCAGACATTTTGAATAAATGGCGTGACAAGCTATAAAAGACAGTTGTGATGGGACACCCTGAAAAGAAAAGTTGAAGTACAGGTACCATTCATTGTCTTGAGCGTTAGTCTGTTAAACAGCGCTTTCCCAAAAACATACTAATGGATTTCCGCTGTGATTTAAAATTCTTGTTGGAGCGAGACACAAACCACACCAAGGCTATCCCAGTACACATCCAGCTCCTGTCCAGCCTAAGATGTTCGGGCACCAGAACTTTTCTGCGAGTTTGGAAAGTTATGCGGCATTTCACAGTCGACACTAAGCAGAATCATGCGCCAGGAATGGATGAAATCATTTCTCTGGCCTCAGTTTACATCCAGTTCGCATACAGACATCACCAACAAGTCATTAAGTCATTAAGGATAGATCAACTCACATCTTAATAAAAGCACATGACGAATTCAGTTACGTGTATATGTGAAGTGATTTTATTCAATCAATACCCAATAATGTGCGATGCAACGTGAGAAATTACATTTTCTTTAATTTGATCTCATTTCATATTTTATTTATTTAACATTTGTGATGCGCATGCTTCAATCAGTATCGGTGGCTCGTGATGTTGCTCAGATGATCCTTCATTTCATTTAGGGATTTGGTGGGGTCTTGTTGATTCTGCAACGATTTTCCTCAAAGGGCGGCACAGTGGCTTGGTGGTTAGCACTGATGTTTCCCAGCGAGAAGGGTCCGAGTCAAGCTCGTCCTTTCTGTGTGTCATATCCATATGTGTATTCGGTTCTCTGGGCTCTTCCTTCTTCATTTATAACCTACACGTTTCTGTTCTGGGGCCACATTTATCAAACGCTGCATAGAAAATGCTCTAAATGTGTACGTGTGTCAGTACAAAAAAATCAAACGTGTGTAAACCAATCCCTTTAAGAATGCGTAAAGGGATTTTACGTTATTGGCTGGTTATTATGTTATTGGCACAGCATTAAAATAATCCTTTGAAATGTAATAATTGTAGCCGATAATGTAATAATACATAAACAAGACTGCATTTCTTGGAAATAAAATATTTTTTTGTAGTTTCTGTGCAGTTTGCTCATAAAAATAGTTGATTGCCTAGTCATCATATTCATTCATCAAGGGTATGTATTATGCAGCACTCTCTCTCCTTAAATATGGTTGTAAGAGCCAATTTGAAAATTATTTGTTGTACAAAATCTTCATTTTCTTAGTGTGTTTGCTCGATGTTAGATGAATATGTTACAACTGGAGCTGATAAGGTAATAATATATGTATCATCGATACATTATTTTCTGAATAGAACACACACACACACACACCCCTATACGGGATGGCTTAGAGGGGCAATTATGAGTTGATTGGGTTTTATTTCTTAATTCTTATTCCTTAATTCTGTGCAGAGACCATCTAGAAATGTTGCATGCACATTTAGAAATGATGCGTGCACAAAGGGAAATATTTTCTGCAGTACTCGCATTTGACCACGAGATGGCAATGGAATAGCTAATTCACGCCAAGCTAGCAAAGTCATGTGACTGACAAGACTGATTAAACGTACCTTAATTGTCTGCAAATGTCCATACTTCAAACATGTGGAAAGGTAAATAATTAACTGATTCACTATGATTAACTTTTGTAGAATCCTTGTTGATACATTGTTATATAATTGAGAATCATTAACATTAACAGAGGAATAGCCAGTCTAATAAGATGTACAGGTATAGATTTATATCTCAGTAGATATTGTTGCAGTTGCATTCTTTTGTATGGATACAAGTTGTTGTGTATTGTTGCAAGGAAATATCTGCTATAATAAGACAGCTGAATGAGCTGAGGTTTATACCTTAACAGTACATTGTGCCTGTGTGCTGGATACAAACTCTTTGCAGGTCACTGTTTAAAGTTGAAAAAGGTAATACACTCAAAGTCTCAGCCCAAATCAGTTGAACAAATGAACCTGCGAATACGTTACTCACATGAGGACAGGTTGGAAGAGTTTGAATCCTCAAACCTGAATATTCGGCAGAGCGTGAGCCATCAATGCTAGAATACACTACTATCAGGTGAAAGAGCTTGTCCTGCAGCTGACTAGAGAAAAGGCACTTCTGCGATATGATGGGTCCCCAGCGTATATTTTTACAGATCTTACTTCAGCCACAATACAGACACGTCAAGCTTTCATAGCCATTAGGGAGAGAAGTACTGGGCTAAATCGATCCAGTGTGGAATCCGACACCCAGTGTGATTTGTGGTCACGGTCAGTAACAACACCCGTACGTTAACCACCCCGGCCGAAGCTGAAGAGTTCATCAGCCGTGAGGCTGAGGGATGCGACGCAGCTGCCAGGGCTGCTGTAAGCTGAGGAGCGGACTAATTATGTGATAAATGGTGCTGCACTAAAGGATAGAGTAAGTTAACGTTGTATAACAAAGACTGCCAGTTCATAAGATATGTACATATTAAGTTTGCATGAGGACTAATGCATTTATTCTCTTCTCAATGCTTGTTTGTGAAGCGGGATGTCTTGTCTCCCGTTGGTAGAGAGATGGATGGTTATACTGCTAGTCTGGGCCACCAGCTGGTCCCCAAGTCTAGTTTTGACTTAAAGTTTAGGGTATGCAAGCACTGCTCCTATGTTTACAGGTTGTTCTGTTTTTTTCCATTTTATGTTTTATTTGGAGTCACATCTCAACAATGTTGCACATAAGAATCTTCATTACATTGTTACTCATCTTGATCCAGTGCTCCATTTTTTTTTCCTTTAACAACGTATTTTCAAACAAAAAACATGAACATGAACATGGGGTGCATGTTTATAGGTTGGGGTTTTGCATTTGTGAGGGGGTGTTTTTTTCAGCACATGCGTTAGTTTAAATTTGTTGGGTATGCTTTGCCACAGTCATGAAAAATCTTTTCATTTTTGTTCATACAGTAGATATTTTCTACATTGACTGATTTGCATGGACACGGCAATGGTAAAGTTAAAATAACTGGAATGTAAGAGGGATGAACAGCCTGCTGAAAAGAGGGAAAGTGTATGCACACTTACGGGAACTTAAATCTGACATATATTTTCTCCAGGACACACATTAAAAAAACAGCAGCAAAAGTACTTTGTCCCTCATGGGCTTCTCAGGTCTATCAGTCAAACTTCAGTACAAAACCCAGACGTGATGCAGTTATGATTTAAAATGTATCCACCCTCAAACAGTTTCAGACCAGAGGGGCAAATATGTGATAGGTAGTGGGACTCTGAACTCAACACCACTAATATTAGTATATGAATGTATGAAAAATTCTGTACTTATCTTACCGGTAAAATAGAACTATGTTTAAGCGCCAATGATGTGGGCAATTTAGATGATTCCACTTTATAGGAGGCCATGAAGATAGTCCTTAGAGGCCATATAATATCATATGAGACAAAATATAAGTGCTTAATAAAATAACTGCTCTATGATATGAATATAATTCTATAATGTCAAAAAAGATAAAAATTACTAGTACATGATTTTATTGAGGTGGAAGTCCCCTGCGCTGCCTTCTCACTCCTCTTGGATCAGGGACATCCTTCAGTTTGTGAAGTTGGAGAAAGTTATGTGCTCAATACATGGTTCACTTGCAAAGTTTAATAAAACTTGGGGTCCTTTTTTTGCACATGATGATGGAGTGACTTTTATGTCTATTCTAGAGTAGGCACCCTGATTGTCTACTAATTGTGAGTTTTTCTTGTGTGAATTTTCAGCATGTTAGGAATGTTTTTTAGTTTTCTCTGTTTAAGTGAACATATGTTTTTTTTGTTTTGTTCTGTGTATTTGTTGTTGTCTTGTTTTGTTTCTCATACTTTTCTTTTGTTATTCCATATCTGATTTCATTTTTATCTCAGTTTCTACTTGTTATACTTGACACAGTTTTGACTCTCAAAATGTTACCTCTTGACTTTGTCTTGTCACTGAAAAATTCAATAAACAAATGTTTTTTTAAAAAAAAATTACTAGTACAAGTCAGACAGAGATATTTTGAGCGTGGCGACAAGCCGCACAAGCTTTTAGCCTGCCAGCTGAGGCAAATGCAAGCTTCCAGAGCCATACATTGCATCAAATCTGAGAGAGGTACCTTGCATACGGATCTGGTAAAGATCAATGAATGTTTCGCGGAGTTCTAATTAAATGTCTACCGGTCACAGAGTGACTTAGATTTTCAAGCTTTCAATGCATTTTTTGAGAATCTGGATTTACCAAAATTATCATTAGACTTGGCTGACAAGCTAGATAAAGACATAAATCTGGACGAGATCACACAAGTTATCTCTTCCTTCCCCAATAACAAGGCACCAGGTCCAGATGGTTTTACATAGAATTTTTCAAAAAAAAATGGCACTAAGTTGTCAACACTGCTCTTACACCACCTTTTCAACATACTATATGGCAAGCATTCAAGAGAGGTCTGTTCTGTGGTCAATAAAATTGGATTTGGACCCACCTTCATGAAATGGATTGAAATAGTTTACTCATGACCAACTGCATCAGTTATTACTAATCAGAATATCTCACCTCTCCCTCCCCTCCATCAGACAGATCCCTTTATTTTTTATTTTATTTTATTTTGTTGTCTGCATTTGTCTACATAGTTAAACACCACAAGGTGTAAACGTCATATGAGGTTGATGCAGTTATATTCTTGCAGCTGAATATTTTATTACATCAGTGCGTGAGTGTGACCATCACCAGCCCTCCCGGAAACTATCCTGTTAATCTTTATTGAGTGTTGTGACCTTGTGTGGCAGGGAGGGCAATGCTACACCTCAGTGAATAGCGAGCGAGAACACTGGACCAAAAAGATTTTGGTCCAGTGTTCCCCCCCGCCCACAGGGCGGCCAGAGACACCCCACCAGTTGAGGAGACCCACCGGGAGCCCAGCAAAGCCCCCGCAGATGGGCACCGGCCTAGCACCCAACAAGAGACGGGCCATAGGAGCAGGGGGCCAAGGTGCCGGTCCCATGCCCTTGGCGACCTAAGCCAGGGAGACCACAGGAAGAGGGAACCCCCACTCGCCAGGGAGAGACCCCAGCCCCCCACAGAAGGGAGAGGGGAAGCCCCGAGTCACCACCAGAACAAATCAATGCTGGATCAACCGAGTTCCCAAGGGAGCCGCCACAGTCCCCTCGCCATGCAGCGCCGGGAGACAAAGCCCAGCCAAGAGGACACCAGAGAACTTAGGTAGTTCAACCACCATGGGGCCACAGACCACCAGCCCAAGAGAGACAGAGCCCTTTAATCACTCCCATTAACATGTTTGTTAATGGGAGTCCACTATATGCGGACAACATTCTATTGTTCATTTGTCAGCCGCATGCATCAATACCTCCTCTCCTGACTCTCATTAATAAGTTTGGTAGTCTGTCTGGATTTTCTATCATTTGGGAGAAAAGCGAACTTATGCCAGTCTCTGCAGTGGTTGACGGGACATATTTGCAATCCATTTAATTTAAGAAGTCCTACAAACCTTTACATATTTAGGAGTGACTGTCACCAAAAACCCAAATGATCTTCTCTGATTAAACTGGCAAAGCAAAATTGAGCAAGTCAAAGCCAATATTGAGTTTTGGAAAACTCTCCCAATATCCATCATTGGGGAGATAAATGCAGTCAAGATGATCATATTGCCCCACTTTCTTCGTCTTTTCCGGTCCATTTCATGTTTTATTGCACAATCATACTTCAAGCAGTTAAACTCGATTATCATACCTTTCATTTGGAATTAGAAAACTGTTAGAATATCTAAAAAACACTTATCAAAACCATAGGATGTAGGAGGTTTAGTTTTACCGAATTTTAAGTTGTATTATTGGACTGCGCAGCGCACATGTGTCTATTCTTGCATGGTGGAAGAAAGGCCCCCCTTCTGAGGCAGACCCGTGCCCTGCATGGTTGTGTACAGACAGAATGCTTTGCACAAAAACTTCACTGCCCACTCTTCTGAAGAAGATGATGAGGAATGTTTAAAAACTACACATGATTGCTCTGTGAATCATACAGTTTAAGACATTACATAGACTCTATTATTCTACAGAGAAACTGCACAGTTTCTTTGCTGGTGTTTCACCCATTTGCAACAGATGCAGACCACTGGTAGGTTACTTTATTGTTTTTGGCCATGCAGTAAACCGTACACCTACGGAAAAATATTTTTCATTGCTTCTCTATGGCTTAAGGGAAATTTTGGGAGCCTGATCCACTTGTAGCCATTCTTGGAGGGGCAACTACCCCTTTGTCTTTTGACAATACATATGAAAAAAAGGGTATCCTATTTGGAACTGTGATTGCAAAGAAGTTAATCTTCCGGACATGGAAATCAGATATTGCGCCTACATACGATCTGTGGCTGAGAGAACTGGCAAATATACACTACCTGGAGAGACTGAGACTTCATAACAAGGTCAGGGGAGACGTGTTTAAAAAGATGTGGGACCCTGTACTGCAACTGTTGTAATGAAAGGGCTAATATGTTGATCACTGTTAAACACTGTCCTGTGTGTATTTCTCAACTAACTCACAGTGTAGAGTTATGTAATATGAAAAGTTTAAATATGTATGATTAGTTTATTGCCATGACTGTGACCTTTGTTACATATTTGCATGATGAGCTGATCCTGTTCATGTTTTATTTGTTAATTTTGGGGTGGGGAGAGGGTGTCTTCGTCTTGTGTTCTTTTTCCATTTTAAAAACAATAAACATATTTGGAAAAATAACATATTAGGAAAGTATGGACAAATATAAGACTTTTTCTTTTTTCTTTCGTCTGGTGGCTGTTTTTGATTGAGACCTGTGCACACATAGATACATTATGTATGTAAACACTTCTGTTCATGGATACATATGTGTATGTATGTATGAGTAAAGTAAGTATTGAACAGATCACCTTTCTAAAGGTGCTATTGACATGAAAATTTCACCAGGTGTTGGTAACAACCCAAGTAATCCATACATAGAAAGAAACCAAAACAACAAGTTCAGAAATTAAGTTATGTGTAATAATGTAAAATAACAGAGGGAAAAAGTGCAAAAACTGCACACACACAGAAAGGGAGGTGGAAAAAGGCATGGAAAGCCAAGACACCAGCTGAAATCTATCAGTGATCAGAAAGCCATCCTGTCTCTTGTCAGTGCAAATGAATGTAATCTGGTTCAGTCCAAACTGATGGCCTGTAAAAAGGTGTGTCATTACCAAGGTGTCACACAAGGAACATCTCATGATGGGTAAAAGCAAAGAACTCCCTCAAGACCTTTGCAACCTTATTGTTGCAAAACATTCTGATGGCATTGGTTACCGAAGGATTTCTAAACTTCTCAACGTTCCAGTGAGCACTGTTGGGCCATAATCTGGAAGTGGAAAGAACATCATTCAACCATAAACCAGCCACAACCAGGTGCTCCTCACAAGATTTCTGACAGGAGAGTTGTCCAAGAGCCAAGAACCACTTGTGGAGAGCTTCAGATAGACTTGGAATTAGCAAGTGCAACTGTTTCAAAGCAAACAATAAGCAATGCACTCAACATCCATGACCTGTATGCAAGCTCGCCATAAATATAGCATGTTGAAGCTCATTTAAATTTTGCTGCACAACATTTGGACAAGCCTGTAAAATACTGGGAGAACATAGTCTGGTCAGATGACAGCAAAATTGAACTCTTTGGATGCCATAATACACACCATGTTTGGAGGACAAAATGCACTGCACATTACCCCCACCACACCGACAGTGAAGTTTGGAGGTGGGAACATCATAGTGTGGAGCTGTTTTTCTGCATATGGTACTGGCAATCTGCCGCAGCTATAATTGAAGGGAGAATGATGGATGATGGAGACATTCTTGAGAAAACTCTGCTGCCATCTCCCAGAATGAAGATGAAACGAGGGTGGACATTTCAGCAAGACAATGGTCCAAAACACAGAGCCAAGAAAACTCTAAACTGGCTTCAGAGAAAGAAAATAAAGCTGCTGGCCCAGCCAGTCACTTTGAATCCAACTGAAAATCTGTGGAAAGAACTAAAAATCAGAGTTCACAGAAGAGGCGCGCGGAACCTTCTAGATTTCAAGACTGTTTGTGTGGAAGAATGGGTCAAAATCACACCTGGGTAATGCATTCGACTAGTTTCTCCAGACAGGAGGCGTCTTGAAGCTGTCATCACAAACAAAGGCTTTTGTACAAAGTATTAAATAGATATTAGTCAGCATGTTCAATACTTTTTCCCTGTGTCATTTCACATTATTACACATAGTTGATTT
This sequence comes from Mugil cephalus, assembly GCF_022458985.1. Taxonomy (NCBI): domain Eukaryota; kingdom Metazoa; phylum Chordata; class Actinopteri; order Mugiliformes; family Mugilidae; genus Mugil; species Mugil cephalus. Next base: position 27,681,577 of record NC_061779.1, read on the forward strand.
CTGAACTAATTTTGTTTTGGTTTATTTCTGTGTATGGATTATTTGGGTTGTTACCAACACCTGGAGAAAATGTCATGGCAATAGTACCTTTAGAAATATGTTTACTATGAAAAACTGTGATGTGTGTTTTACCCGCTTTATATGGAGTTGTGTATGTATACAGTATATGCATATATGTATCATGTTTTTCATTACATGCATATACCCTACATATTTTGTACTTATCAGGTTTGTTCGTTTGATCTGAAGAAAAAGAAAACAAGGGTTCAGCATTTACAGTGGAGGAAATAATTATTTGATCCCTCACTGATTTTGTAAGTTTGCCCACTGACATAGAAGCGAACAGTCTATAATTTTAAATGTAGGTTCCTTTTAACAATAAGAGACAGAATATCAAAAAGAAAATTCACAAAACCACATTATATAAAAGATATAAATTGATGTGCATTTCATTAAGTGAAATAAGTATTTGATCCCCTGCCAACCATTAATAATTCTGACTCTAACAGACTGGTTAAATACTCCTAGTCCTTAGACACACTGAAAAAAACATTTAACTTTCAGCAAAGACGCCTGTGTCAATCAGTCACCTGTGTAAAAGACACCTGTCCATGCAATCAATCAGACTCCAACCTCTCCACCATGGGCAAGAAAGAGCTGTCTAAGGACATCCGGGACAAGATTAAGGGGTTCAGGGTACAGCTTATGACCCTCTACATTCCCACGTTCGTCACGTGAGTAAGCGTATTGCGTCACTTCCCGATTCTGCACCACTGCTGTGTGTGGTGTGCTTGTACTGTTTTAGCTCCGTTAAAATCACGTATAAGAGTTTCACCACTGATACGTTTTCCGTATAAGTGGTGAAACTCGTGTTTTGCGTTTACCCAACCACCTATCCTCTGTAGTACCTTGTTAATATCATGTTTCTTCTCAGTTTAATCAGCTTTGGTGTATTTAGCGGTTAACTATGGCTGCTTTCTCTCCCTCTGCTTCTACTTCTCTCTCCTGCTTGTCGTGCCACATGTTTAGCTACTCCTCTGTCTCCTTTAGTGGTAATGGTACCTGTAATAAATGTAGTTTATTTGTAGCTTTAGAGGCATGGCTCTCTGAATTGGAAGCACGGCTCCGCACGGCCCATGGAGCACCACCAACCGCTTCACGTTTCTAACCGATTTTCCCCACTCGGCGACACACCCGCTGAGAAGCCAACTCCGGTAATTGCCGACTCTATTTTTCGGAATGTGAAGTTAGAAAAACCAGCGGCCATAGTTAGATGCATTCCAGGGGCCAGAGCGGGTGACCAAATCTTATCTGAAACTGCTGGCTAAGGCTAAGTATGGTACGATTGTTATTCACGTCGGCAGGATTGACCAATGGTTACGCCAATCGGAGGTCACTAAACTTAATGTTGAATCGGTGTGAAAGTTTGCTAAAACTATGTCGGACTCCGTAGTTTTCTCTGGTCCGCTGCCCAATCTGACCAGTGACGATATGTATAGTTGCATGTCGCCATTGGTTATCTAGGTGGTGTCCAGCCAACGACGTGGCCTACGTTGATAATTGGCACTCTTTCTGGGGAAAGCCTGGTCTGATTAGACGAGATGGAGTTCACCCCACCTTGGCGGGTGCTTCTCTTATCTCTAGGAATTTGGCCAATTTTATTAACACCCCAAAACCATGACAACCCAGAGTTCAGCCCAGGTGGCAGAGTTGCAGTCTTACACGCCTCTCTGCTGCTTCTCTAGTACTGTCTCACACCCATAACTCCCCAAACCACATAGATGTGCTGTCTGCTCCCAGATTTTTTAAATGGAAAAATAACAATAGAGGAGTTATTCATAGGAACCTTATCCAAATCAACACAAATTCACTAGTACAACGGAGCAATAAGAAAATTAAATGTGCTCTTTTGAATGTCAGGTCTCTCTCATCTAAATCACTTTTAGGAACTGATTTGATAACTGATCATCAGATTTATCTATTTAGTTTGACTGAAACGCGGCTGCAGGATGATGAATATGTCAGTTTAAATGAGTCCATGCCACCCAGTCATAGTAACTATCACATTCCTCGAGGCACAGGCTGAGGAGGAGGAGTGGCGGCAATCTTCCACTCTGATTTATGTATCCTAGACCTAAGCAAAGCTTTAACTCGTTTGAAAGCCTTGCTCATCCAGACTGGAAAACACAAAAAACAATTCTCTTTGTTGTGGTATATCGCCCACCTGCTCCTTACTCTGGATTTTTAGCTGAATTCTCTGACTTTCTATGTGACTTAGTGCTTAGAACAGATAAAGTCATTATAGTAGGTGACTTTAACATCCATGTTGATGTTGGCAGTGACAGTCTTAGCTCTTCATTTATGTCATTACTAGTCTCAGTTGGCTTTTCTCAGAATGTAAATGGTTCAACTCACTCTTTCAATTACACCTTAGATCTTGTACTAACTTGTGGCATAGAAACTGAAGGTCTAACTGTATATTCTCACAACCCTCTATTGTCAGATCATTCTCTTGTAACATTTGAATTTACTATAAGTAATTACACAGAAATTGGAAAGACATTTCGTTATGGTAGACACTTATCTGATGATGCTGTAACTAGATATAAGGAATTAATACCTTCAGTATTTACCGCAGTGCCTTATGTTAGTGATGTGGATGTCAGCAACCACAATCTAACTCAATCACAAATAGATTATTTTGTTGACAGCACGACAGCATCGCTTAGTACAACTCTAAATCTAGTTGCTCCTCTTAAAAAGAAGGTGGTAAATTGAAGGAGGGTAGCTCCATGGTATAATTCACAGTCGCGTAGTTCAAAGCAGGCAGTTCGAAAGCTGGAAAGAATTTGGCATTCCACTAGTTCTGAAGAAGCTCACATAGCCTGAAAAGATAGTTTAACAACCTATAAAAAAAACTCTCCGTAAGATTAGGACAGCATATTATTCTTCATTAATAGAAGAAAACAAAAACAACCCCAGAGTTCTTTTCAGCACTGTAGCCAGGCTGACAAAGAGTCAGCTCTGTTGAGCCATCTATTCCTTCGGCCCTCAGCAGTAACAACTTCATGAGCTTCTTTACTGATAAATCGTTGGCATTAGAGATAGAATACATAGCACCCTTCCATCTGTCAAAGATGTAAGTACAGTGCCATTAGAAATCTCTGTAGGACCGAGTCAATATTTGGATTCTTTCTCTCTAATTGATCTTCTTGAGCTCACTTCAGTTATTACAGCATCTAAACCATCAACTTGTCTTCTAGACCCCATCCCGACTAAGTTGCTCAAGGAGGTTTTTCCATTAATAAATACCTCCATATTAAATCAGATAAACTTATCTTTATTAACAGGATATGTGCCCCAGTCTTTTAAAGACTGCTGTAATTAAACCATTATTTAAAAAACTCACTCTTGACCCGGATGTTTTAGCCAGCTATAGATCAATTTTCAACCTTCCTTTTATCTCTAAAGTTTTGGAAAGGGTTGTTGTCAATCAGTTGGTCGATCATTTAAATGGTTTGTTAGAAGAGTTTCAGTCAGGTTTTAGAGCTCATCATAGTACAGAAACAGCTCTGGTTAAAGTTACCAATGATCTCCTCATGGCTTCAGATGATGGACTTGTCTCTATACTTGTCCTGCTAGATCTTAGTGCTGCATTTGATACTATTGATCACAGTATTCTACTACAGAGACTTGAAAGTGTGATCAAGATTACAGGAACTGCATTACACTGGTTTGAATCATATCTGTCAGACAGATTCCAGTTTGTCCATGTAAACAGGAGTTCCTCAGGGTTCTGTGCTAGGACCAATATTATTCACATTATACATGCTTCCCTTAGGCAATATTATTAGAAAGCACGGCATAAACTTTTATTGCTACGCAGATGATACCCAGCTATATTTATCCGTGAAACCAGATGAAACTAATCAGCTGGTTAAACTCCAAGCATGCCTTGAAGACATAAAGGCTTGGATGACCTGCAATTTTCTACTTTTAAACTCAGACAAAACAGAAGTTATCGTATTTGGTTCTAAACATGTCAGAGATTCATTATCTCATCACCTGGTTTTGTTGGATGACATTACCTTGGCCTCCAGTACTACTGTGAAAAACCTTGGTGTTATATTTGACCAAGACATGTCCTTTAATTCTCACATAAAGCAGGCTTTCTTTCACCTTCGTAATATCATCAAAATTAGGAACATCCTTTCTCAGAATGATGCGGAAAAACTAGTTCATGCATTTGTGTCTTCCAGGCTGGATTATTGTAACTCATGACTGTCTGGCTGTCCAAGTAGCTTTTTTAAAAGCCTCCAATTGATTCAAAACCTCACAGCAGGAGCACTGACAGGAATTAGCAAGAGAGATCATATTACTACAGTTTTAGCTTCTCTTCATTGGCTCCCTTTAAAATCTAGAATTGAATTTAAAATCCTCCTCCTTACATACAAGGCCCTGAAAGGCCTAGCTCCATCATATATGAAAGATCTCGCAGTATCATACTGTCCCAACAGATCACTACGCTCTCTAAGTTCAGGTCTACTTGTGGTTCCTGGAGTTTCTAAAAGTAGAATGTGAGGTAGAGCCTTCAGCTATCAGGCCCCTCTCCTATGGAACCAGCTCCCACTTTGAGTTCGGGAGGCAGACACAGTCTCTAGTTTAAGGTCAGGCTTAAGACTTTCCTTTTTGACAAAGCTTATAGTTAGGGCTGGACTTAACCATCCCTTAGTTATGCTGCTATATGCCTAGGCTGCAGGGGGGCGATGCACTGAGGACATGTCCTCTCCTCTTTCTTCTCTGGCTCCTGTCCTCTAATATCTTATCATTTTATTTTCTATCTCTTATAATTTACTAACCACTGTGTCTCACTCTGTCTGTCTCATAGATCATCAGCTATGTGCTATATTACTAGATCCTACATGTTTCCTTCAGCTTGATGCCTGTTCCTCCCTCTATCTTCTCTGTTTCTACCCGGCTGGCCTTCGGCAGATGGGTCCCTCCATATGGGCTGGATTCTGCTCAAGGTTTCTTCCCTGCATATGGGCTCCCACAAAGGGAGTTTTTCCTTGCCACCGTGGCCCTCAGGCTTGCTCTGGAGGTTGCAGGCTGCTTTTTGGCAAGCATCTTGAGACAATTTGTATTGTTATTGGCGCTATATAAATAAAACTGAATTGAATTAAATTGAATTGAATTGTAGACCTGGCTGGTTTTGGCTACAAGACCATAGGCAAGAAGCTGGGTGAGAAAGAGACAACTGTTGGTGATATCATTCGAAAATGGAAGAAACACAAAATGACCATCAATTGACCTCGTTCTGGGGCTCCACGCAAGATCACACCTCGTGGGGTATCACTGATGATGAAGAAGGTGAAAAAAATCAGTCAAGAACTACACGGGAGGAGCTTGCCAATGATCTCAAGGCAGCTGGGACCACAGTCACCAAAAAAAACATTTATAACACACTATGCCGCAATGGATTAAAATCCTGAAGTGCCCGCAAGGTCCCCCTGCTCAAAAGGGGACATGTACAGGCCCGTCTAAAGTTTGCCAACGATCACCTGAATGATTCAGAAGAGTCTTGGGAGAAAGTGCTGTGGCCACATGAAACCAAAATTGAGCTCTTTGGCATCAACTAGACTCGCTGTGTTTGGAGGAAGGAAAATACTGACTGTGACCCCAAGAACACTGTCCCTACCGTCAAGCATGGAGATGGAAACATTTTGCTTTGGGGATGTTTCTCTACTAAGGGGACAGGGCGACTTCACCGCATTGATGGAAAGATGGACGGGGCCATGTACTGTAAAATCCTGAGTGACAACCTTCTTTCCTCCGCCAGGGCACTGAAAATGGGTCGTGGATGGGTCTTCTAGCATGACAATGACTCAAAACATACAGCTAAGGCAACAAAGGAGTGGCTCAAAAAGAAGCACATTAAGGTAATGGAGTGGCCAAGTCAGTCTCTGGACCTTAATCCCATAGAAAATCTGTGGAGGGAGCTGAAGCTTCGAGTTGTGAAGCAACAGCCTCCAAACCTTAAGGATTTGGAGATGATTTGCAAAGAGGAGTGGACCAAGATTCTTCCTGATATGTGCACAAAACCGGTAATTAACTACAAGAAACGTCTGACCTCTGTGCTTGCCAACAAGGGTTTTGCCACCAAGTATGAGACAAGAGTTCAGAATGTCAGCTTTTATTCCCTGGTATTTATATCTAGATGTATTAAACAACTTGTGACATACCACCCTTTGTTTGAACCCACCCATTTTTCAAGTGAGCAAAACTATTGGAACATTTGACTGACAGGTGTTTCTTCTTGACCAGGTGTTGCCTTTATGGTTGATTCTTCAAATATTAAATAGCTCTGCATGACAAGTCTACTACAACTACTACTACTACTACTACTACTATTACTACTACTACTACTACTACTTTAGTACTTTTTGGCCTGGGTCGAAACCTATAAAGTATACATTTCTTGTTAAAGAGGATAAACCAACATGAAGACCAGAGAGCTGTCTATGGGAGAAAAGCAAGTCATTTTCAAGCTAAGAAAGGAAGGAAAATCTGTCGGAGCCACTGGACAAACATTGGCCATAGTAAGCATAGACATTAATACAAAGACACCTCGTTGACTGGGTTGGCCTGCTGATGTGACGTAACTGCATGTTCGCCATATTGGAGGCAAAGCTGCGCTGTGAAGTAATACAAATGTGATTTTAAAGCACATTTTAACGGTGAATTTTACGTTAATGCCTCAGCTTATTTAATACACACACACACACACACACACACACACACACACACACACACACACACACACACACACACACACTAAAGTTAATGGTAAACAGGTACCAAAAACAATGTATTAAAACTTCTTAGTTTAGTACAATAACTTTATTGATTGCACACATCAGTAATTCATGTTTCATCAGCTGTAAAGTAGCGCAAAAAACAGTGTTACACTTTAATGATATATGAATAACGATAAATGTAAATTAACCCCCCTTCACACACAAGAAAAAAAACATACTATTTTCATTTATTTTTTGGCCATTTGGAAGCAATGACAGGTCCTTTCCGACTATGGATATGTTAACTAAGTTGTTATTAGGGTTTCCACCTTTCAGAAATGAAAATAAGGGACACCCAACATGGCTCCTTGGGGCCCGAGTGAGAAAGCAATGACTCATATCTATCTATCTATCTATCTATCTATCTATCTATCTATCTATCTATCTATCTATCTATCTATCTATCTATCTATCTATCAGCTTGAAATGCTGAACACATTCTTTATTGTACGAAATTATTGCGTACAATGTGCTATTAATTAGCCTACATAAAGCCTTAATTTGAACTTTGAAAATATAAACTAAATAAATTGAGAACAAAAAACAACAAAAACACTTGTAAACATATGTCTGCTTATTCAAGGTTGCAGAAAACAAGAAAGTGCAAAACATAACTCCTTCCCTCAACTGAATTCTACGTGGGAATCAATGGTATTTTCCATAACGTTGCCAAGTTACGCTCGGAAAACAATAATGGTGAAAACTTATGCAGAATATGACTGAAATACGATCCAGAGTAATTGTTAAGACTTGCCTGTGAAAGGTAATTCCAATGGATTCGGTTTGGATACCTAAACAGTTAGAACAATTCCACTGGTCACGTAGGAACGCCGTTCAGCGTTCAATAGGGCGTCTATGTATTAATGTCTATGATAGCAAGCACAACAATTTGCATACAAGGTCATCTGTGAAGTATGGTGGAGGTAATGTCATGGCTTGGGCGTGCATGGCCGCTTCTGGAACAGGCTTATTAGCATTTATTGATGATGTAACAGATGATGGTAACAGCAGAATGAATTCCGAAGTGTACAGAAATATTTTGTGTGCTAATTCACGGAGTAATGCATCCAAACTAATCGTGAGGAATTTTATCATGCAGCAGGGCAATGACCCAAAGCACACTGCCAACAAAACAAAGGACTTCATCAGAGGAAAAAAGTGGAAGGTTTTAGACTGGCCAAGTCAATCACCTGATCTTAACCCAATTGAGTATGCATTTCACCTCCTGAAGGGAGACTGAAGGGAGAAACCCCCCAAAACGAACAAGAACTGAAAGAAGCTACGGTAAAAGCCTGGAAAAGAATCAGAAATGAAGAATGCAACAGTTTGGTGATGTGGATGGGTCACAGGCTTGAGGCAATCATTGCAAGCAAGGGTTATGTCACCAAATATTAAATGTTATTTACTTTAAGATTATTTGTTCCATTGCTTTTGCTCACCTAAAAATGGTGTGGTGTAATACAAACGGTGATATCCTAAGTTGTTTAACACATCTAAATGTAAATACCAGGAAATAAAAGCTGACAATCTGAACTCTTGTCTCATAATCATCTTTTGATCTTGAACCCAAATGTCTTCAGTGAACAACAAAAACAAGGGAATTTGCCTTGCTGTCCCAATACTTTGGAGGGGACTCTATGATCCTCTTGGCATCCTGGGACCAACTGTACTTCCTGCCAAACTTGTTCGGAGGGATTTAGGCAAAGAAATGCAAGAATGGGAAAAAGAAATAAGTGGCTGCCAAGCTGATAGATGGTGCAATTTGCTGGAAGCTCTCACTCATCTATCAGAATTCAGCATAAGCAGATGCATCAGACTAGCTGGATTTGGATAGGTCATAAGAGCACAACTGCATAACTTTTCCATTGCCAATGAGAATGCATATGGCACAGCATAGTACCTTGTCTTAGAAAATGGACAAGGCACAACCTATTGTTCCTTCATAAAGGGAAAGTCTATTACACGACTTGAGCTAACTGCAGCAGTTGTTGCTGCAAATCCCACCCCAACATTCTGTTTTTGACAGTACTGACAGTACAACGGGCCTCAAATACATCAATAATGAGACAGTACGTTTCGAAATGTTAGTAGCAAACAGAGTAGCACTCATACGAGTGGTCATACATAGGCTACCACATCAGAACAGTGGAGATTTGTCAGATCACCACAAAATCCGGCTGACCAAGTCACCAGAGGCATGAAAACCAACCTTGGTTCAAGGTGGAATATGAATGGGAGCACAGTTCCTGCTACAAGCAGAAAGAGAACAGCCTCAAATACTACATGAAATGACTCCCGATTTTTGCAGTGTTGCAGAGATTAGAAACATTACTGTGAACACTGTCTCATCTGAAAGAACCCACCCTAAGCACAGGCTACTGCAGTTCTACTCAAGCTGGAACAGACTAAAAAGACCAGTTGTGTGGATCTTGAAAGCCAAGGAAACCTTGACCCAGCTGAAAAACAAAAGGAACGAGTTGCAACACAATATTACTCAGTCAGGTGAAGATTCAGAGAAATATACAAAACTTCTGGAAGAGCAGTTGAAAAAATAGTGTACTTCTATACTATAATCAATACAGTATTATCTTATCTTAAATACAAATCAAGGGTGGAAAAGAGCATCCCATTCCCTGGATTATCTGGTGACTGTGGAGAAAAAAAACAAAAAAAAAAAAAAACAAACATTAGATACAGTCAAATGAAGTGGTTTCCTGAAGAAGGGAAGGCACTCCGCAAAGATCTGCCTGTCAAAGACATAGTCAGCTTTACAAAATTGACCCATTCTGCAGGATGACATTTTGAGAGTTGATGGATGACTGCACCACTGTGCCATGCCAGAGGATGCAAAACATCCACTAATCTTCTCAAAGCATTCCAGAGTTGCTATTACAGGCACAACTAAGACAGAAATGTTTGATTCCTCAGCGAATATCATCCATAAGGAGACTTTTATCACAGTGCACAGTCTGTAGACGACTAAAAGGTCAAGTTGGTCAGCAAAATATGGCAAACCTGCCAGAAGACTGGGTTGTAACAAATAAACCGCCTTTCACCAAGTGGGCATTGATTATTTTGGACCATTTGATGTTAAACAGGGCCAGGGGAACTGTCAAAAGATATGGTGTAATGTTTATCTGCCTCACCATCAGAGCAGTACACATAGAGGTGACTCACTTAGAGGTGACTGCCTCAATACAAGCTCCTGCATCAACGCCGTGCCTTGTTTTATAAGCAGAAAATATTGAAATGGCAATGCAAAACAATGGGATTAAATCAATATTTAGTTGTCCAGCTGCTTCACATCATGGAGGAGTTTCAGAGTGGCAAACCCACACAGTGCAGAGGATCGTTAATGGGCTGATAAAAGAACAAAACACTGTCAGATAAGTCTTCACACTCTCATGTGTGAGGCTGAGATAATTAACAACCAATTGATCAGATGGCCACCAGACAGGGTAGAGGTGGTAGAGGCAAGTACAAAAATCTTGCAGCTTTATTGTGGACCAGATGGACTCAGGAATACTTGTTCATTCTGCAAGAGTGTCACAGGTGTTCCAGTTTGACAAGGAACTTTAAGACTGGAGAAGCGGTGTTGGTGGTTGACAGCTCATCGCTTGAAAGTACAAGGACAATGGGAAGGACAATTCAAACCATACCCGACTCCAGTGGTAGAGTGCGTCAACTACAACCAAGACAAGCACCTTAGACAGACACATCACCAAACTGTGCTCGTTGTAAACGGCTGTGTAACCTCAAAGGAACTATATGTGAAACCAAAAGCAGAGGAAAAGACTGCTAAGACATGTAAGTGTTGTAGTATACACAAGCTTTAACAGTTGAATTGGACATTTTTTGGGTGGTAGTATTTGTTTTGATTCAATAATCATTATCCTTCAGCAAATCATTACAAGAGTTGAAAATTATAAGTGTACTAACTGATTCTGGTTACAGCTCAACCGTTTTTTTTTTGTTTGTTTTTTTTTTTTATTTCATTATTTTTTGGCGCGTTTTTCAGCAACCCACAGCTCCGGAGATGCACGCGGCTCTATTGTCCCTCTGCTGCGGCTGTCTGTGGCGAGTGGTGCAGAGCAAGGATGCTGATCAAAGTCATTCACTCAGTAGTGAACAAGCAAGAGCTACGCAATAACTGAATGACACTGAATGCCACACCACTCACACTCATGGTCGTAACATCAAAAAACACTCCCACAGTGCATTGCAGCGCATATGCTCCTTGCTGTCGAGTATTTAATTCATATGTATTTTATTTTAGTTCGTAGTTTTTTAAATATAATTCTAAATTTGAATTTATGGTGATCTTGTAACATTAAAATAAAATGTGTTTAATTTTTTGTTGCTCACAATATACATCACAACTGCTGATGTGCTACACCCACCGGCAGGACCAGCGCACTATTTATTGAACTTTTCCACCACAGGTAACCCAACCATGGATAAATCCCTGTTATGTATGCATAAATAAAATTTAGTTTTCTCTTTAGCAGTTCTTTCATTTCATAAATGCAACACACTATAATTTTTTATACATAGGCCTAGCATAGAGGTAAAACGATACATGCAGTGTTATCTTCATTTTAGATGTCAAAGGGGTTGCCAATCATTGGCTAAGTTCTCTGCAACTGGCCCAGTCTGTGCCTCAAAGAATGGGGGGGGGGGGGGGGGGGGGGGGGGGAAGGGAAGGGAAGGGAAGGGAAGGGAAGGGGGGGTGTAGCTACAGTCCTCGTTGCAGGCGGCCCGGTTCAAATCCTGCACCGAGTGGCCTTTCCTGCATGTCATTCCCCCCTCTCTGCCTCCTCATTTACACTCTACACTTTCCTGTCCATTAGAGGCCAAAAAGCCCCAAAAAAGATTGGGGAAGGGGCTTAGACAACAGTGTGTTTTTTGATAAAATAGGAAGATTGCGACCTGATTGCGACGTATCGCTTTCTTCATCCAAGATGTTGAAATAGCTCTTTGTGGATTATTATGGAACTAAAAGTAGTTTTAGGACTGAATATGTGACTGAAATTGACAGTTTGGACCCTTAACAATACAAACGGAGTGTTTTGACCTGGGTAAAATTGATTGTTGGATCAATATGAGGCTTTTTTTGGAGAGTTTATGCTTGTTTCTTGTTTTTATTGTTGGAACAAAATGTGTTGGTTGTGTCAGCTCTGTTGGTCAAATCCTATAATGGCTTATATCATTTGCACAAACACAACTTATTTTCAGAGCTCATATCTGTTCAAAAATTACTGCTGTCCCATATAAGACCCAGTGGAACAGTGAGGGGTTAAAGTCTGTCTACGAGATTTGGTGACTGTGGAGTCCATTGGAGTACAGTGAACCCACTGTCATGTTCAAGAAACCAGTTTGAGATTATATGAGCTTTGTGACATGGTGCATTATCCTGCTGGAAGTAGCTGTCAGAAGATGGGTAGATGGGAAGATGGCTGTTGCCTTTCTACCATCTCGAACCAGTCTGCCCATTCTCCTCTGACACATCAACGAACATTGGCGGTCTGTGTGACTTAGCCCTGTTCGCCCTGGTCGCCCTGTTGCCAGGGCCATCAGGTACAGAGCAGAGCCAGGACTGCTTTAGACTTAGACAGACTTTAAAGACCCATGAGGGAAATTACTTTTTCACAGTAGCTTCGTTGCACATGAAAGTAACACTCTTAAAAACCACAAGAAAGATAAAATAAAATAAAAATAAATATTATCTGGTAAAATGAACAGTGTGATCAAAAAAATTACAGGAATTAGCATGATCAACAAATGTACAGTAGTAAGCAAAATAGTGTCCAAGGTGATGTTGTTGTTTGGCCAGTTCCATAGCAACAGTGGCATGGATCGTGTCACATGGTGTTTCCTAGTCCGCTGAGGGAGTGACGTAAACGCCAACGGAGCATGTCCACACATAGAGCCCCAAAGCTGGGCACAGACAGACTGTGGTAAGTATGAACCCGGGTCTCCAAAGCAATTCTTATGACACACTGTCTCTAGGTCCCATCCAACGCATACAGTCCATCCATCTTGCTGCCAAACACCTCATGTTCCCCAAGAATACAGATGGCACCATCAACCCGACTGAACCTTCTTCTCTACTCATCCACCTCCAACTCCACCTTGGCTTCCCCAGCACTTCATCTGAAGTCCAGAGAGAATCTAAGGCCTCACTCTGGGCAGCTCAGGGGACACGGATACAACAGTCACCGAGCTCCCCAGCCAAAAACAAAAAGTCCAGAAAAACACAAAATAAAAATATCCCAAAAAGACAAAAAATATCAAAAACCATGTTGATTGGTTCAAGGCACCAAAACACAAACAAACGTCAGACAAACAAACAACCAATAACACAATAACAATAACCTAAAAAGGTGAACATCACAGAGCTACTGGCGACATGCTGCCACCATTTCAGGGGTATTTATATTGCCTTCAACACTGGTGCTTTAGGTGGCATTGTACATGTGTATGTGTGACTTGAGATGACCCTGTACATAAAGTCTATTTGTACACACAGCCCCGGAGCAAGAGTTGGTGCCCCCTCAGCTGGTGGCTGACAGGAGTATAGAGAGAGTTTTCGTTTTTTCCCCTGAGGGTCCACCATGTTCTGGAAGAAAAAAGAAAAAAAAAGAAAAAAAAACAGTACAAAACAACTAAGACATGCAAATAATGCCAACCGTACATAATTGCTGCAATGCCATTTAGTTTTCGGATTGACATCATTATTGGTAATGGTACTTGTCAAAGATTTCCTTTTTTTGCCTTCCTATGAGGGCTGTAGTCAGGGTGCTGCAGGGTCGTCCCTGTAGTTGTCCTAGAGTCAGCGGAGCCTCTGGGTTCATTCTGATCCCAGACAATATGCCACCTTCTTGACAATAGTGTCTTAGCAAAGTTCAGGCCCAGCTAGGTTTATTTTCATAGAGCAAACATTGTCAGTTTGGAGTGGCCCTTGTAGCCAGGCCATCATTTCGATGTTGACGTCATTCACTGCATGGTGAGGGTAGGGGGAGTCACATTGATAGATATATATATATATATATATACAGTGGGGGAAATAAGTATTTGATCCCCTGCTGAATTTGTAAGTTTGCCCACTTCCATAGAAATGATCAGACTCTGGTTTTTATGGTTGTTTACTGGTTATGGGTATAGACAGAATATCAGTCGAAAATGCATAAAAAACACACAATCTAAAAGTTATAAATTGTTATGTATTTTATTAAGGGAAATAAGTATTTGATCCCCAAGCACAACACAAGTCAGTACTTTGTAGAGAAACCTTTGTTGGCAAGCACAGCGATGAGACGTTTCTTGTAGTTGGTCACCAGGTTTGCACACAGCGCAGGAGGGATTTTGGCCCATTCATCTTTACAGACAGTCTCTAAATCCTTCAAGTTTCTTGGCTGCCTCTTGGAAACTCGGAGCTTCAGCTCCCTCCACAGGTTTTCGATCGGGTTAAGGTCTGGAGACTGACTAGGCCACTCCATGACCTTAATATGCTTCTTCTTGAGCCACTCCTTTTGTTGTCCTGGCAGTATGTTTTGGGTCATTGTCATGTTGGAAAACCCACCCACGAGGCATCTTCAGTGTTCTTGCTGAGGAAAGAAGGTTTTTGTCCAAGATGTTACAGTACATGGCTGCATTCATTGGCCCCATAATGCGGTGAAGTTGCCCTGTACCCTTTGCTGAAAAACAGCCCCAAAGCATGATGTTTCCACCTCCATGCTTAACCGTGGGTATGGTGTTCTTTGGGTCATACTCACGTTTTTTCATCCTCCAAACACGGCGGGTCGAGTTAATGCCAAATAGCTCAACTTTGGTTTCGTCAGACCACAGCACTTTCTCCCAAGCCTTCTCTGAGTCATTTAGATCTTCACTGGAAAACTTAAGGCGGGCCTGTACATGTGCCTTCTTGAGCAGGGGGACCTTGCGGGCACTGCAAGAGTTCAATCCATAACGGCGCAGTGTGTTGCCAACTGTTTTCTTGGTGACAGAGGTCCCAACTGCTTCCAGATCATTAACAAGCTCCTGCCGTGTTGTTTTAGGCTGCTCCCTCACCTTTCTCATCATCATCCTCACTCCATGAGGTGAGATTTTGCGGGGAGCTCCAGACCGAGGACAGTTGATGGTCCTTTTATGGGTCTTCCACTTGCGAATAATGGCACCAATAGTTGTCACCTTCTCACCAAGCCTTTTGCTGATGGTTTTGTAACCTATACCAGCCTTGTGCAGGTCTACAATCTTGTCCCTGACATCTTTTGACAGCTCTTTGGTCTTGCCCATGATGCTGTAGAAGTTGGAATGTAAGAAACTGATTCTTAGAGCAGGTGTGCTTTATATACATGACGAGTTAAGATCAGGAGTATTGGTAATTAGTTGACTGAGCACAGCTGTGTGCCACATGCGCACCAGCCAATCTGTAGGAGCCTGAATTCTAAGTGAATTGTTGGGGATCAAATACTTATTTCCCTTAATAAAATACATAACAATTTATAACTTTTAGATTGTGTGTTTTTTATGCATTTTCGACTGATATTCTGTCTATACCCATAACCAGTAAACAACCATAAAAACCAGAGTCTGATCATTTCTATGGAAGTGGGCAAACTTACAAATTCAGCAGGGGATCAAATACTTATTTCCCCCACTGTATATATATATATATATATATATTTACTTTTTTTTGTGCTTTAGGAAAATGATTTAAACAAAGGACATTCTCTGTAACCCACAAATCTAACTTGACTTTTAATTTTGTCCTTCGTACAGGGAAAGCAAGTCAGAAAAGTGTCTCAAAATACTGAATGAACCCTGACTTGGGTGAGAAAAGAAGAAAGGAATCCAAAACTTAAATATACAATTTCTTTCATTTGTTTCCATGCCGAATGTAAATATGTTGATTGTGGTAAAAGTGCTTGAGTGTATCCATGTGTCCACAGTAGAACGCTGTCTACCTCAGCTTAGGGGTGGGGGGTTGTTGTGGCACTAAGCACCCCACCCTGCCCCCACTGAGCGCCAGCGCGCACTAATACCTCAGTCTTCAGCAGCTCCTCTTCCACATGGGGTCCCCCAGGACTCAATCCTCAGTCCTCTTTTATTTGCTCTTTACTTACTCCCCCTCAGTTCTATTTTTAGGAAACACAGTATCTCATTTCATTTTTATGCCGATGACTGCCAGATCTATCTTCCACTGGCACAAGACAATGCCCACTCAGTCCAACCACTCATAGATTGATCATAGATTCTCCACCTGCTTTGCCTTTGAATGGGGGGCGCATTTGGGCGTAGAGTAGTGATGGGGGGTCATTTGAAGGGGGGTCATGGAATCATATCTGCCCTCCTTCTCCATTGTTGTTAATGTCTGAGGAGGTCATAATCTTTTGGCAGACCTTTTGAGGCTTTTCTGTGTCCGTGCCTGCTCATCAAGGTTCTGTTGCCATGGCTACCGTGGCCAACAGCTGCTGCCTTCACGCAGGGGTAGGTGCAAACATTGTATTGCCCTCCAAACAACTGCTTATATCTCGGCAACAATCAGTCGTACGAGGGAAAATGAACACATTGAGAGCGACACCCACAGGACGCACGTACTGTGAAAACTCCCTAAGACGAGAGCGAGATGATTATGCGCTCAGATTTTTATCGAAAAATGGGAGGGAACTGTCACATACACATGGATAGGAAAAAGTTTGAAAAGTGCTCGGTATACTCCCTGCTCAACTGAGCCTGGAGTCCAAACTGTAAGACCAACAGGAACCAGACCAACACCATCTGAAAGCCAACAAAAATCCCTATGTTTTTACAAAGTACATTATGTACATTATTGTTATCTCTTTACCTTAAAAAATGTGGAGATACTTTTCATGAAAAATTAAGAAATCCTGAAGTTAGAGTTAATGTCAGCGTTTTTCTTAAATGTCCCCTAAACGTAAACTGCGACTAAACTGTAGTAGATATTGAAATGCTGTTTTGTGGAAAAAAACTCAATTGTCATGCCTCGTACAGACGTATGTTTGCAACTTTTTTGGGCTTCTCCATTAATTTCAGTGGGACATATCAGTGGCTTTTTTGTTGGACGCTTACCCAGGTCATAGCACACAATTCCTGATGGAGACGCATGTTTTGATAGATGGTTTTGTTCATATCGCTTCAAAACTCTGGGACGAATTAGCCAGCAAAAAACAGCGAAGATTTATATATAGCACCCAAAGCGCTTCTACAGTTTCAGACACATCCACCCACACACACATTCACACACCAGTGCCAGTTGCACATTCCGGGAAACAAACGGCTAACCCTTCAGTTTGTGGACAACCCACTCTACCCGCTTCAAACCATCGATTCCTATTCTTTATTTCTTCCCTTATCAATTCCTCCTGTGAAATATTGCCGCCTTTGTTTGAAATTATGATGCCGGATAAATTGCACGGTGCGCTGTTACAGTCCCTTCTGGTAAAGTGAATCCACACGTTTGTCTGTTTTCCTAGTCGTTAAATGAGCGACACATGATGTGAATAACGTGTTACAACATAAAGATTCAGCACATGTTCATTAATAAATGAATATGTGCTGTATTGTATGTATTTTTGTTTTTTATTAATGAAGCAGTTGGAAGAGAGTAGGTGGCTAATAAGACACTGAGTATTTCCAGTTGTGTGGTTTGTTGTCCTTAAAAGAGCATCCCTTGAATTTCAAGTGTAGATGGACTGCTGAGTCCTGACCTGAAGGGCAATAAGTTTGTGAAGGGTTTCTTTTTGTTTCCTCAATGTCTGTGTGATCCTCAGAGCACTGAGCTTCGTAAACTACATTTCTTCTCTCTGATTTGTAGTAGTAATTATGGGGAAAAACAGTAAACCACCCAGGTTAATCTGAACATCCATCTGACATCCACTAGCAGGTTTCAGTTGGACACCACCCATAGATGTTCCTAATACAATTCTCTACAACTAACCTCCACTCATTTAGAACTAAATAAGCTTATTTGAGAAGTGGTGAAATGAAAGAATAGTTGCCTTAGTTTTAGCCTTGTTTTATGGCATAAAAATTCAGATCACTGCTTCTGCTGCGTTTTTGCATTAGGGGCTGGTGCGCAATGTTGTTGTGCATAAGTTAATAAATAATAAACTCTGTCCCCAATGAAATGTCCGCATTTGATGAACACAATTTCCTCTGTAAACACTTTTTGTAGTGTTTTAAATGAATAGTTCATTGTGCCTGATGCTGCATCTCTGTTTCCACACAGTGGGGCACAGCCGAGATGGCCCTGGTCTGCAGTATTGTACTGGTGTGTGTATTGTTTGTGTGATGGCATTATTCAGGTGCAATTTTGTCTCACCTATTTCTTGTCAGGTGCTGTGGTCCCCTCTCTCTCCTGCTACAGTGTTTTTTTGTGAGGGCACTGATCATGATATTTCTGGATTCCATTATATGATTTTCCTGCATGGCCCCACCAGAATTTCCAAACCAAAATCACCATTGAATATGATCACCTGAAAAGAAAAAAATCACCATAAGTCAGGGCTCCAGACTAACGTCTTTTTACGAGGGGCACAGTGGCCCCTAACTTAAAATTTTAGGGATGCAAGTACAAAATTTAGGGGCGCACTGTAAATCGACTTGCAAAGTACTGTATTACTGATAAATACTTTGATAATAAATGCACAAACTATAATGTTTTAAATTCATGTTTTATTGTACAACCGTTTTGACACAACCTAAACAATCAGGCTAACAAGCATGTCTTTGGAGTTGGGAGGAAACCAGAGTACCCGGAGAAAACCGCAGAACATGCAAACTCCACCCAGGAAGGCCCGACTTGAACCGGGACCTTCTCGCTGGGAGGCATCAGCGCTAACCACTGAGCCACTGTGCCGCTGCAACCTAAACATAGGAGACAATAACTGTCTTAGATGTGTAGGTTGCGTCAAAAGCAGCCTATTGTCTTCGAAGTGAAGTTGCACTTTCATTACACCGGTCCTGGCACATTTTATGTTTTAGACTGGCATTGCGTTTGACCAGTATGTCATGTTTTAATTGTGTAGTGCCAGTATTATCAGCAAATTTTGTGTTCCCGACCTGTTGTGGGTATCGACAGCAGAATTTACAGTTCATTGAATTCGGCTCTTTGAAGTACCTCAGCCAGGTGAACTTGCGCAGCCACTCCCCACGAAAACAGAATTTCTCGCCTTTTTTCACCACGACCATTTCCTCACGATCTGAGTCGTATTCATTATCAGGAATTATCTAATTTGTAACTCTGGGTTTGCTGGGGAGAAAGTAATATCCCTTTCACATCAAAAATCCCGGGTTGACCTGGCATTTTCAGACCCGACTCATCTTTGGTGCACTTTCCCATCACCAGAAGTCCCGGGTCAGACCTCCCACTGTGAGAGCTGCGTGCCTCTTTTTTCCTCCTTCTAGTACGTCATCGCATATATTGCAGGTACACAATTGGCAGTATGGGTGTATTTTTTTTAACACTTTCAGTTTGTTGATGACCTGAAGAATGGACCTGTCAAACCCCCGCTCTTTCAAAAGGCTGCTGATATTAATCACTGTGTCTCGCAGAGTCCGATGTCTGCCACCGAATCTCCTCTTCTCCTCAGATGCAAAGCACCTACCAATTACCAATTGTCTACGTTTTGTTGAAAAAGTGTCGGTCATGGCTATACAAGCTGTATATATACACAGTCGCACATGCATTCCCCGGCTGGTCAAGTTTCCCAAACATGATTTAGGACTAATTCAACTATGAGCTTCCATTAACAATCATGTAATAAAACATTTGTTTGATTTAAAAAATTTAGAATTAAAAAATGAACAAAAATCTCTGCCCTTCAGAGATCAGTCTTTAAGCTGAACCTGAGCTGAAGTGTGGAGCAGAAGTTTGTGAGCAACAAAAAAATATTTAATAATAATTTTTAAGAAATCTGCAAATTTACCGGTCGCACATGTGCGAGTGGATGGAAAATTTATTCGCACTGCCTCAAATGCGGGGGGCAAAATGCGACCACACTGGAAAAAAAAGAAAATCTTATCAAGTATATTTGTCTCATTTCTAGTCAAAATATCTCACTACACTTACTATCAATCAATCAATCAATCAACTTTATTTAGATAGCACATTTAAAAACCAGTAAAAACCTAGAAGCCAAAGTGCTTTACATTGGGACGTATAATAAGTTTAAGATTAAGATAAAAGGCATAAAAGCACAAACACAAAATCACTTCAAAAAACAGACAAACAAGAAAAGCAAAGAAAACAGAATAAAGGAACAAACAAGCTCACTGCAAGTGCTTTTTAGCCAATGACAGACAAAAATTAAGGTAAGTTAAAGGCGAGGGAGTAAAAGTGTGTTTTTAGAAGAGATTTGAAAACAGGAAGCGAGGAGGCCTGTCTGACCTTTAAAGGGAGGTCATTCCAAAGCTTGGGTGCAGCAGCAGCAAATGCTCTGAGCTTCAGCCTTGTTTTAGGGACTGTCGGCAACAGCTGGTCGGCTGATCTTAGGGATCAGGATGGGCAGTAAGGCTGAAGCAAATCAGATAAATATGGTGGAGCAAGGTTGTTCAAGTAATATAAGAGACAATTGCCTAACAAGTGCCATTTTCAGCAAGATATAGGAACTTATTTTAAGACAATACATCTCATATTAAGTGACAATATCTTATTCAAGTGAAAAAGTCTTGAAAACATCTTGTTTTGAGGCATATGTCATATGAAACAAGCTTTTTTGACATTTGAAGAGGTTTTTAAGTTGCTGTGTTATTTGCAAAAGATAAAATCATCTTGTTTCAGGAATTAGTCTTACTAAGATTTAAGAAAATAAATAATAAAAGTAACACATATTATCCTAAACAGCTGAACAGGCTCTCAGTATCCTACATGTGCTGCCTTCATTGTTCCCCTCTTCATCTGCTCCTCCAAAGTTAGGACATGCGAGTAAAACTCTAGTCCATGTCCTTGAGGTAAGCAAAAATGAATGCACTATGTGGTTAATAACAGGTTTTATTGACCTAGTGAAGACTTAAAAAGATTGGCGTAGCCCAACAAATCTAAATACATTTCTATACATTCAAATATAGTGTGTTTAGAAACATAATTTGTACAGTAGACCCACAGACACATATTCTTTATATCTGTGGTTCTAAAGATTTTTAGACAGTGCACCACCTCAGTAAATATTGGACTCCTCAAGAACCACTAAAATGACTGATATTAAAAAAAAAAATCCAGAGGGGGAGCTGTGGTGGGTTGCTGGAGGTATATTGAGGCCGGTCAATCTCATTGGCTGTGTATATCTCTCAACCAAAGGGCTCACTCTCTCAAACCCTTGGACACAAATCATATAGCATAAACTGTGAGCCAGACACAGATTTAGAAGCTGGTTAGCTAATGACTAATAGTTCCCATTTGCAGCCACAATCGGTGTGTTTTAGAACCTTTCATTTTAGCTCTGTTTACTGTTTTCCCATCACAGCACTTGAACGTGACTACATAGCAGGTTTACTTGAGGGAGCTTGGGTACCACTGCTTTATATGATTTCACCCTTTTGGGAGGTTTGATTGTACAGTATGTGAACAGGAAATACATTGGGGAACTTTAAAAGTAGCAACTTCAGCTGTAACTTAATATGTACTGCACCTTTCATTTTGCTTTAGAAGGTTATTTGATTGTAAGAAGGGCTAAGTTTGAAAAATGTGGTATTGATAATTTAAACAAAAGTGCTTTATCCTGATGGAAAGATGTCCATGTCTTGTGTTTAAGGAAAACAAAGACCCCAATGACTACTTGCAGAAACACCTCCTGTCCAGTCCTTATTGTGAGTTCGTCCAACTGCCTCCTGGCTGTAGGAGATGTGCCGATAACTACGCTCCCAAAAGACAAGGTTACAGAGGGTGTTTTATACCTTATGGCCTACTATTATAGGCCATAAGAACACGTATACTCTACACCTTACGTACCCCAGGTGCGTAGCCACTCTGCTTTCTGTCATACAAACGGATGTCGTCTTGGACAAAATCCATGAGCAAGACCTCACACCATCTTTCAAGAAGGGCGTGGCTGACTGGAAAGCTTTTGTTGGCAAGTGAAGCCATTTCCATTCATATTCGTAATTTAGGAAATGTAGTCCACTGTTAAGGTTGCAATAATAAGAACTTCATTGATGTATTGAGGGACACATTGGTAAGATATTCATATTAATGTGAGCGCAAAACACTTAAGTTGGATGTTGCAATAATAAGCACTTTGTATGTGTATTGAGGGGACAGATGTCAGTTGATCATGTCTGTTTTTTTTTTTCAGAGAAAATAACATTTGTTTAATGCAATACTTTCATTGTTGTTCGTTTTCATTGAAGTAGGTGGTTGTCTTAAATCTAGAACAGTATCACTACTGTAGAGCTTACAGTAAGTTAAATGCACTTGAATTGAGATGAATTGTGTCTTATTCTGAAACAAAAGCACTTGTTAATGAGTAAAAAAAAATGCATAATATATATATATTATATATATATTTCCAGCTAACTTCAAGACATATTTTATCATAAAATGCTTAAATAATCACTTTATAATCTTATTTCAAGTTGGTGGTGGTCTAAAACCTAGTATAATGTCACTATTTTAGAACTTAAAATGAGTTAAATATACTTGAAATAAGGGGGATGCCATGAACAGTGAAAAAAAAAACAAAAAGCTACTTTTGAGGGAAAAAATGCTACTTTTGCGTATTACAAGCTTATAATGATACACAACACTTTCTAGTACTGGTAAAATATAGCTCAAAATAAGTTTTCCTGGCTAATTTCTAGATCACTTCTATCTCAAAAGTCCTAAATATCACATCTTATTTCAAGAACTCTTGACAAGACGATTTTCACTAGTTCCACTAGCCCTGGCATAAGTGATGTTTGTTAGTAATGAGTCTTTTAAAATATGCTGTCAAAATATGCTGTCATTGAAGCTGTTAACTAACCTAAAAAATAAATAAAATAAATCCAAGTAAGGATTTACAAATGGAAGTATTTAATATAAGTACCTAAATGTGATAATGGTTGGAGGGTTGAAGTCCAGGATTGGATCTGGAATCTGGAGTTATAATTTGGAGTTATTTGATACAGATCTGCTAGAGACAGCTGTTGATTAAAAAAAAAAAAAAAAAACACGCGCCCCAGCACAAAATTGAGATCATGTTAATGCAGGATCTGAACAGATGTAACTGAAGCTAGTCACCTGCAATCAGATTACCCTAGATTGGATCTTAATGCAAGGTCCGAACAGGCCCTTTGGACCATTGAAGCTTACTTTACTAGTTGATTCCTCTAACAGAACCACAGGTGAAGTGAGCAATAGCGATATTGTATTCAGACCAAAATATTCCTATTACTTCACTTCATAAAGTAGATGAGATAATTGAGAATGCATACATGGGCAATATTTTACAAATCCCTAGCATTTAAATTCTCTTATGTAATCTAACATGCTAAGTCCCTAAAGTAGTAACAAAAGTTACTTAAAAGTTTCTCAGATTCACTGAACAGA
The DNA here is from genome assembly GCF_022458985.1 of Mugil cephalus. Classification (NCBI taxonomy): domain Eukaryota; kingdom Metazoa; phylum Chordata; class Actinopteri; order Mugiliformes; family Mugilidae; genus Mugil; species Mugil cephalus. Next base: position 27,704,983 of record NC_061779.1, read on the forward strand.
ATCTTTGGCTTCTGTTCAGTGAACAATTTAAAACCTTCTTGCTAACTTACACCAAGTGACTGTATTTTTACAAAAAAGTTGCAAAATTTTAATACATTCAGAGTGGCATGAGAGATTTGGGATAGAGGGTATTTAGTCATTCAAGTACAAACCTTTTGTTCTACTGAAGAGTGCAGATTGACAAATCTATTTTACAAAGGGCCAGGTCATGACCTGACACTGTCAAGACACATGGAGCACCACATGCTTATCTGTGTTTGTGTGTGGACTTTCTGGTTAATCTCTAGCTAGCCAATAAGCCGCTTAACAGTTACTGGAGCATACATAGTACTGTGCAAAAGTCTTAGGCAGGTGTGTGCTTTCACAAACTGAAGTTAATAGTTTATTTTCATCAATTAACAAAACGTAGTGAATGAAAAGAAGAGAAATCTAAATCAAATCTATATTTGGTGTGACCACTCTTTGCCTTCAAGACAGCATCAATTCACACATTGGAATACTTGTGCAGGGCAGAAAGACGTAAAGAATAAAAAATAAACTAGAAAATTTCCTCTGGGAAGAGCTAATGCCAGGGGTACCGTCTCTGTCAACATGGGAATTAGTACACTTTGCCTACATTTAGCACAATTAGCTTATGGTTAGCACAGTTACCTTACAGTTAGCCTGTGTGTGAGAGAGTAATGCATGCTTTCGCGCGCATGTTTGTACATCCTACTACTCTTCCTGAGTGTATCTGTAACTGTAATAACATAAAGCTTCCTGTGGGTTTGTGTGTGCATGTGTATGCATGTGTGTGTATGTGTGTGTATGTAGCTCTAATAACATAAAGTTACATGTGTGTTTATGTGGGTGGTGCGCACGCATGTGTGTGTGTGTGTGTGTGTGTGTGTCTGGATGAGGAGGGCGCGCTTACGCGCACATGTGTGTGTATAACTGTTATCACGAGGTTACCTGTGTAGTGTGTGTTGGTGTGTATTGTTGTAACATAAATGTATGGAACACAGGGATCAGCTATATTAACAGCAGAGACATCTGATTAATGAATTGGTCTCAGCTGTGGCCCAGAGCTGCGGCTCAGGGGTTGCCGTGGCAACTCACAGCGGTTGTCAATGACGACAGAAGCGCGTGGAGCTGGGACACAGAAAAGAGCTAGATTTCCCCCCTTTTCGCTGGTCTCACATTTGGGCTTACTGTGACGAAACGGTAGCTCCTATCAGAAACACAAGCAGACTGTGGGCATCGTAAGACCATCCTGAAGATTTTGATATGTTTTTTGTCCTCCTAGAGTAAATATTTTGGATACACTTGCGAGTTAAAGACAAAGGTCCCTAATCCGTCTCTCAGAAAATCTTTGCATTGGAGTGAATGGAGAAGAAACAGGTACTTTACCGCGAACAGAGGCTCACAGTTTAAATTCTGTACGTCTCACTGCTTTACCGAGCACATTGTGAGAGACGCAACAAGTTTGTCTACAATTGTGGAAAAAATCATGTGTCTAATGTGTAAATTGTGACCGGGACGAGCGTGGAAAGAGAAAAATTTCAGGTGATTTCACACACGCTCTCACTCTAATGCAATTCCGCACTTTAAAACGATTTTTTTCGAAAAAGATCATGGTCATTGAACAGTGATTGATTAACAATGAAAACGAAAACAAGGAAATAATACACCAATAAAAAAGGCTTGTGTCTACATTTTAAAGTTTAAATGAAGTCTGTCGGTCAGGGGTGGCCAAGCCACGGCTCGCGAGCCTCATGCGGCTCTTTGGCTGGTTTCATGCGGCTCTTAAGGGGCTTTCACATGACAAACGTCAAAACGTTGGTGCTGGCGCTGCCATTCATTCCCTATGTAGCAAGCTCATAGACATAGAAAGCTAGACGCCTCATCCCCCCTTGCCGTTCATTGGGAGCGATGAAGTAACAAATGGAGCCGGGCTTCCTGAAAAACTGAGGGACTCAGCTGTTCTTATAGGTTGCGTACGAAAAGACCCCCCCCCCCGCCTCTGATTTGGCAATGCAAGCAGAATCCCTCCAAACGAGGCGTCTATCCTTCATGTCTATGGGCAGCTGACTTGGAAGCCGGGTTGAGTGACATGAAACTCGTATGTGCGTGAGTCAAGTTCGCTCTCAAAATGGCAGGGAAAAAATGCACAGGAAAACGAAAATATGAAGACGAAAACAGGACGTTTTCAACAGAGTGGGAGAGTTTACATTTTTTTGTTGAGCGTAATGGCAAGCCATTCTTCCTTATATGTCAGGTGTCATTAGCGCATTTCAAAGCATCAAATCTTCAGCGCCACTTCAGCTCACTCCATGCTAACATTGACTGTCCCCCCACACTATTGAACGCAGAATATCGGACATCAACACGGCTATTGAATCACAGTTGCACTCTGACCTTGAAGCATGTGAATATTTTAGTGTCTCATGTGAATATTTTAAAGCCTCAATTGGCAATATTTGCACGGTCTGTGTCAAACAATTGTGTGATCAAAGAAGAACTCCTTGATATTGTGCCATTAAAAGACAGAACCCGTGGCATAGATGTGAAAGAAACAATGATGGCTGCATTTGAGAAAGCAAATCTGCCCATACCGAAACTAACTGCAATAGCCACGGATGGAGATGTAACGCATTTTCCCACTCTGCTAAAAGCCAGCGGGCAAGTCACCAGCGCCACCCTGAATAAGCAAAGAGCCAGATATGCAACACTGGTTGAAAACCTGCAAAACATGTTTGTGACCCGGTTCCGTGATCTACAACTGAAAAGGCCACAGATTACGTTGCTCGTCGACCCATTTAATGCGGAGACGGACTGTTTGAAAGCCCCGCTAGTCACAGATGAGGCTGCGGCTGAGTTGGAGATGATTGATCTTAGTGAAACTGAAAGCTGCTTTTAGGGAAGGGACCATTGAGTTCTGGAAAAGTGTAGCAATGGAAAAATACCCCAATGTCAAACGGGCTGCGCTTAAGATACTGACAATGTTTGGGTCAACATACGTCTGCGAGTCTGTGTTTTCTATCCTGAGACATGTGAAATCAAAGCATCGATCCGTTCTGACTGACACCCATGTGAGAGAATTGCTTCGAGTGGCAACAACAGAATACAAGCCAGATTTGAAGAGGATTGTTCAAGACAAGGAATGCCAGAAGTCCCACTAAGCAACATGCTTAGTAAGAGAAAAACGCTACTAAACGTAAATTATTATATTTTGTTTGTGGACTTGGTTGAACTGAGAGTTTGTGTGTGAGACAGTGCACACAATGTTCATTGTTGAAAATGACTGGCCTGTGTGAACTGAGAGTTTGTGTGTGTGAGACAGCGCACACACAAACTAGGTGAATGTATGCCTGAGCAGTAGACCTTTATAAAGATGTGTTTTTTACGAGTTTTTTTCAGCCGTCCCATTCATTTTCAATGGGAAATTTATCGCAGGTTTTTGGGACACTTGTTGCGAAAAATTTGTGTTTTGGAAAGAAAAGTAATAGCACACTGATCCCGATAGAGCTGCATGTTTTGATATATAACTCACCCTACAGCTCTTCAAGCTGCAAGGCGAGTTAAGAGATGAAAACAGGGAGGAAGAAGAAAAAAAAAAGAAGAAGAAGAAAAAGAAACGCGCGTGATAACAATAGGGACTCGAGCCTCCAGTTTACAGCTTGCTGCTGTAGACTGGAGGCTCGGGCGTTGCCCTGTAGCCCCTAATAAGAAGAAGAAACACACAGGATAACAATAGGGGCTCGGGGCGTTGCCCGTAGCCCCTAATAAAAAATAAAATACGAAAATACAATGGAATGAAAAAGATAAAATATAAAGAGGTAAAAGGACAGATATGGACATTAGCTGGTAAGGTGTTATGTAACATTATAAAGAAAATATCTGTTTATGTATATATATAAGATGTGTAGATGCACTGTACAGAAGGTGGTGGTGTGCAGAGTAATAAATATTTATAAATATTAATAAATAAATGGGGTTGCGGGGGTTACATATTGCACAGGTATAGTGAGGTAGTGTTGTACATGTATTGTTATTCAGCAGTTTTGTTTAGCCATCAGTCTGACTGTGGCAGGAAAGAAGTTATTGAAAAAACGAGTTGCATGTGCAGTGATACTGTCTGCTCTGCTGTGTCTCAGGTTATACATGCAGCGTTTGTGTCTGAGCAGAGAGTGAGCTGGGTGGAGTGAGTCTCTAATGATTACCTCTGCTCTTCTCTGACAGTGCTGCACGTACATGGAGTCCAAGGTAGGGAGTTTTGTCCCTATAATCCTCTCTGGGGTCTTTATTACTCTTTGCAGAGCCTTCCTCTCTATCTGGGTGGTGTTTCCGTACCAGACAGTGATGCCTGCAGTGAGGATGCTCTCTATCAGTCCTCTGTAGGCCTGGGTGAGAGGGTGATAGTTCAGCCCAGCTTTCCTGAGCAGCCTGATGAAGTAAAGCCTTTGCTGGGCTTTTTTCACTATGGCTGTGGTGTTTAGAGTCCAGCTCAGGTCAGATGTAACCTGCAGTCCCAGCAATCTGTAGCTGTTGGCCCTCTCCACCTCAGCCCCTCTGATGAAGAGAGGCTGTGGAGGGGGAGGATTCTTCCTGAAGTCCAGAGTTAACTCCCTTGTCTTGTCTGTGTTGAGGATGAGGTCATTCTTCTCTACATAGATGAGGATGTTGTTTACCACAGTCCTGTATCCCAACCCGTCTCCCCCCTTGATGAGCCCCAGGATGGTGGTGTCATCCGCATATCTGATGATGATGGTGTTGTCCTGGATGGAGACACAGTCATGTGTGTACAAGGTGAAGAGTTTGGGGCTGAGGCAGCAGCCCTGTGGGGATCCTGTGCTGAGACACCCGTCTTCCCATCCTCACCACCTGTGGTCTTTCAGTCAGGAAATCCAAAATCCAATTGCAGGTGGGGGTTTGGACGCCGAGGTGTGTCAGCTTTCCGATCAGCTTGCCCGGCCGGATGGTGTTGAAGGCAGAACTGTAGTCTAGGAAGAGCATCCTGGCATATGTTCTGCTGCCTTCCTTCCGTGGAGGGCTACTGTTACCACGTCATCCACTGAATGGTTGGGGCGGTAGGCAAACTGGAGTGGGTCAACAGTGTTGTTGATGTGGGTGAGAACCAGTTTTTCTAGGCACTTCATGGTGACTGGTGTGAGTGCCACTGGCCCGAAGTTGTTTAGGGTGGGTGTGTCTGGTCTTTTGGGGACTGGTATAATAGTGGAGGACTTGAAAACACGGGAGACTACGGCCTGGGATAGTGAATGATTGAAGATGTCAGTGTACACACCAGCTAGTTCTTCTCCACAGGCCTTCAGTGCTCTGGGGTGCACTCCATTGGGTCCCACTGCCTTGTGAGTGTTCACCTTCTTCAGAGACTTCATGACCTGCGTGTGTGTCACAAAGTGCTGCGTGGGGGGGATATATACACACAACGATGCACTGCAATTCTGTGGGCAAATAAAATGGTCTTAGGCCCAATCCCAATTCTCCCCCTTAGACCTACCCCCTAAGTTTGCGCATTCATGTGAGGGGTAGTGGTGTCCCAATTCTACTTCTGAGCGAGGGCTAGGGCTAACGGCAAAGGCTACATAGCCCTAGAAATTAAGATTATCTGGGAGCTCACTCGAAACAAAGGGGTACAACGGATTTCCCATCATACCGGCGAGATGGCAGAACGGACGTCCAAGGAGTTGTACAAACGAAGGTAATTTGGCATTAATTATTGATTTTTAGAGTTATGACACTCATTTTTATTTTTTATTAGGTATTAATTTCTTATTCGATCAGCTTTTGTTTTGTCTTGTTCCGTTTATTCCATTGCTAATTATGTAGTCAACGAACGCTAAATGTTATGTACGTTAGATGTCGCTTCCGTTACATTATTATTATGTTTTTGTTTTTTTTTCCTCCCACACATATGTGGCAGGTTGCGCATCAGATGGGAAAGTTGCATGTTTTCAGCCACGGTTCACATTCACACACGTTTGATTTCATTCCGGTCCAAAGCACTTCTATTTACTGCCCCCAGTTTCCAACGCATGAGATGACACGGCTGATATGCTGCAGAATAGTTAACGAGAAGGAATTCCAAAAATAGTGGGAGTGAGTATAATTTGCTGTTCATTCACATTTTTGCATGTGTGTGTGTGTTCTTGTGGAGTGTTGCTTTCAGTATTGTGTGTTAACACAAGTGTGTTGGTTGTGATACAGGAAATTTGTGAAAATGACCTAGAAGATGGCCTGACAACAATCCTGATGGTAATACATTTAACATAAAATGCGTTGCATTGTTTTTGTGGTCAGGAATTTCAGTGACCTTAATAAAAACATAATTTGTACAACATGGCCATAGTATTTTGTGGATTGTAATTGCCAATAATATAATTATCAATATCTTTACTTCTTGTAGGAGATCGTTGAGCCCTCTGCAGCCAGCACACCAACACCAGACACCAGTCCAGGAGCCTTTGCAACACCAGAGAGCACACCAGAAGGATCAAGACCTACCAGTCCCCCACCCAAGGGAAGACGGGGATCAAATGCAATCTTGGACTTCCTCATGGAGGAGTCTAAGAAAGAACAAAGGCGACATGAGGACACTGAGGTTTCTGATCCTCTTTGAAAAATTCATTGATAAAATATAAATTCCTTCCAATGCTTTGTTATGACTGTGGCTAAATACAATGTTAATATTTTGAAATTATTTATTAACTGTTTTGTTATTTATGACTGTTTAAATGTAATACAGTTAATATTTTTAAAGGATTTGTGACAGTTTTTAATGTATTTATGGTTGTTTAAATATGGTGTTAATATTTTGAAATATTTGTTCTATGGATTTGTTTTATATTGTAATACAATAAATTGTAAAAAAATTCATATTTGTTGATGTTATTTTTCTATGTTTATTTGAAAAGGCTTGCACCCAGGCTTGCACTGATGTTTCTAGCTGTTACTCTTCATCAGATCTGCTGAGGAGCAACAGCTAGAGACACCATCACTATTGGTAAAAATAAATTCACTATAATGGAGCCCTTCAGTGTGCAAACCTTTTCCATTTTTTAGTAGAGAAATCTGCAGAATTTTGACAGATTGAGCAAGAAATTCGGCAACATCTGTCTTCTAACTGGATAAACTGCAATAATGCAGAAAGTTAAAACATTATGTGGTTTATTTGGCAACATTTATGTAAATAAGGAAGGGAAAAAACACCATTATCTCCAAAAAAGTTTATCTGGACATAAAAAAAAATATAAATCAGAATAAAATACAAATACAATACAAATGTACAGTAGCTACATTGGCCTGTTTAATGCACCAGTGTTTCTTAACATGTGCTGGTGTCCTGTACGTCAGTATCTCATGGGTTATCTGAAATTAGGGCAGCCAATTTGGTTCACATGGAGGCTGTGGGTCCAGGTCATCCCTCACCATATCTTCATCAGACGAAATGCACAGGATGCAATGACCTGAGGTGTGTTAGAATTATATTTTGATATTTGTCTTGACGTGTTATAATCAGTTGAGATTTTCTAGGTTGTATTTAGAAGCGTGAATATTAACATAATTTACATTCATATAATCAAATAAAGAATGAGGTCTTAGATAATGGGAGGGTCAAGAGCATCAACCCCGTTTAAGTTTACTTGCGTAGGGTTGATACATGTTGAGAAAGTAGCAATCAGCAGACTAGGACAGAGCAAGAAGGAAACATATAGCGATTCTGAGAGACAAAATAGAGAACAACGAGGAGCTGTTCTGTAGTGATAAAAGTTGCAAAGGAGGGAGTCACAGGATGAGCACGGTACAGAGCATGTGACGTCTATGTCAGGGAGGAAGAGGTAGGAAGGACTTTCTCTTCTTTCTAGGGCGCTGTCCCAGGGGATTGGAGGACCTGAGTGGCCAAGGGTTGGGATCGACCTGTCCACCAACGATGGGAGAATTAAGTCTAAACCACGACTCCTCCCTACCTGTAGCCAACCAATCATATTCATTTTGTTGAAACTGTCATAATGGTGTAAAACTACTGAAAATCATCCTTTTCTGGGACGTTGGCCAAGACTAACTGAACAGACAAGGTCCATGTGCATGTATTTCTATATTCCAATACATTTTTGGATAAATAGCTTAAATTGATAACAAGAAGTTGTATGGTGGTTTTTCTAGAAGAATTAACAAACACACTAACAGGTGCAAAGGCGGGCTTCACCTCTAGTGCTTGGAAGAGAGTAGACTTCCACCTTGTCTTCATCATTCCGAAAGCTCTCTCAATCATGCTACGTGCTCTGGACTGAAAGTGATTAAACTGCTGCTGGACTCGTCCATGGACAGGCTCCTTAAAAGGTGTGATCAGGCATACAGGGGTCTGGAGGCACGGATATCCACCGTCACCTAAAAGGATGTAACCTGGTGGAGGGTAACATCTTCCTCTGTAGAAATTGCTGTTTTTCATAACTCTGGTATCACGCACTGATCCTGGGTAGCCCACATAAATGTCAAGGAATCTACCACTGGAGTCACATATGGCTTGCATATTGATGGAATAGATGCCTTTGTAGTTCAGGTAGTCCAGGGAGTGTAGCTGTGGCGGTTTGATTCTGATGTGGCTACAGTCTATTGCCCCTACAACATTGTGAAATGCTGTGGTCCCAGACAAATTCACAAACCCCTCTCCCACAGCTTGAAGTTCCTCAGCCGTGGAAAAGAGATAACTACATTCAGTTTCTTCCATATATATTGTGCCACCCGGTGTATTACATGGTGAACCGTTGCTTTGGGGACATTGAATACACTACATACAACTCGATAAGACAGCCCGTGTGCCACCCAATAGGTGTAAATGAGAAGTTCAATTTCATTGCCCCAGCCATGGTCCTGCTCTCTGTGCAGAAGCTTCTGCAAACTGTTCATAGCTCTCCTGGTTAGCCTGAAGTCCTGCTTGAGCTCTTGGTCCACATCACACAATATCCTTAAGATTGGCACGTTTCATTGATCTCACATGGTTGGACAATCAGTCTGAAAAAATAAATAATTTTCACACCATTAGTGAACTGAGTTTTTACTGTATACCCTTGCCCAGTATGTAGTACACACACTGGCAGGGGAATAACAATAGAGTACAAGTTAAGAATTGCATGAATTGACATGGCACTGTTTTCATAATTATATCACCAAACTCACATAACTGATGTTTATAAGTTACTTTAACCCTGAAGTCTGTATATTTTTTTTGTATTTTCCTCTCGCATCATCTCCTTGTGTAATACTTATATGTAGAAAAAGTGATTACACACACACAGTCTGTGTTTGCAGTGAGGCAGAGAGACACAGTACAAAAATGAAGAAAAAATAATAAAATAAATAAGGTTCACAGACATGTTACCGTTAAGGTACCTTTACTGCTATGCTAACGTTAGCCGTTAAATACAATGAAACATACATTTTACGCACCATACACTAAGCCGACAGCGGTTGCAGGTTCCTCAGATACCGTCGTCTTCTCATACGTCTTCGTCTTGCTGCAGAAAGTCATAAATATATATGAAGGGCCAAAACAGATTCCGCAACAGCTGGTAGTGGCATCTTGGATGTTTGCTACTGTTGTCACCTCCACAAGCAAACAGCAATGCTTTGTGACGTAACGGCCCTTGGGCCGAGGGGAAAACATTCCCCTAGGAAATGAGACGGTCGGGAAGGGGTAGACTATGGGGAAGGGTTAAGGGGTAGGGCTAAGGGGGAGAATTGGAATTGGGTCTTAGTGTCGAAGTCAGATATTCCACATTTTCAGAACAGGACTTAGAGATGATCTTACAGTCAGTACACCAGGACTGTTTGACAAGTACGGCCATTCCTCCTTCGCCGGTCTTGCTGCTTTCCACTGCACATTGGTCCACTCTGAAGACAGTGTAGCTGTCTGGTGTTACTGCCTTGCCGGGTGTCCTCTCTGTCCCACCCAGGTTTCATGGAAACACAGTATGGAGCAGCTACGCTTGCAAGCAGTATGATCAAGAGGGGTAGCCTTCCGTTGGTAGCCAAGTGCTGGAGCCTTGGGTCAGTTCCTCCCCGTCTGCTGCACTTCCACTTTGGCCTGGGAGAGCTCCCTGTCGGGGGCCGGCCTTGCGTCGAGTCCACGTAGCATGTTAGCTCTGGGTATGACTCCAGCGTGTTTGGGTCAAAAAGTCCACGATGACTGCTCTCCCGTTCATGGATACTTTTAGGCGTGTGTGCCTCAACTCGGCACAAAAGAGTAAAAAGTAGGAGATAAGAAAAAAGATAAGAAAAATGATAAGTTGACTCCGAGAGCTCCGCGACGTTGCACTCCAGGAGTGCCATTTTGGACACACTTGCGCACACTTGCACAAGGATCTCTGATGGTCGGTTGTTCCAAACATCTTGGAGAACTAACCACACACTTGTGGGAGTAGGCTTCGTAAAATACTTCTGCGTCTTCATTTAATCCCAGACACACTTAATGATGTTGAGATCAGGAGTGTGTGGAGGCAATGCCATCACTTCCAGAACTTCTTGTTTTTCTTTCAATGAAGATAGTTCTTAATGACCTTGGCTGTATGCTTGGTGTTGTTGTCCTGCTGCAGAATAAATTTCGGGTCAATCATACGCCTCCCTGATGGCATTGCATGATGGATAATTATCTCTCAGCATTGAAGACAACATTAATACTGACCAAATCTTCCACTCTTTGCAGAAATGCTGCCCAGACTTGCAAGGATTCTCTACTATCTTTCGCTGTTGCCTGCAGACGCTCATTATTGTACTGTTCTCCAGCACTTCAGCGAACAAACTGCCTTCTGCTACTGCCAATTTATATAAAATTTTTACTTTTCAGTGATTGAAATTGAAATCTTGAAGTAAACGCTCGACAGTGTTCAGCTTTCAAAACAGAAGTATCGCAACAAGAGGGTTCAATTCTTCGCTTCATAGAGCGAAAAATCACGTGACTCCTCAAATGAAGCTTCATTATAAAATGTCGTAGGTTTTTTGAGACGACAGTTTTGCATATGTCATCGATTTACAAGGAGGGAGAGTGAGGTTTCAGGTAAGAGTAGTATAACAATAGATTAGCTTGCATATTTACATTGGCACATAGCCATTCACACATTATACATATTGACTTTCATACCTACATACATGCATGCCTACATATATACATATTAAGCACACACAAGCATCTTATACAACCATTGTCACCACAGTCCCTAGTTGCAAAAGCATTTCACTTTTGTTATTTTGTATTTAGTTTTTTGTATTTCTATCAATCACCCAAACGCATATATCTCAAACTTACAGTATTATATGAAGGCACACAGAAGCAACCACAGAAGCATATCATTATTTTATTGAAAGAATATAAATCAAGCATTTCAAAATGCACATACTGTAGATCCTTTATTGTTAAATAGTGCCTCACTGTTTCACAACACTGTTTCCTGTGAATCCTATGTATACTTTTATCCAGCAGATGCTTTGAAAGCGCACCATTTCACACAGAGCACTGCACTAGCTGAGACCTGTCAATCAGTTTAATATAGAACACATATAGCAGGTAGGGGCTCCCTACTTAATCTCTCCACTGTTTTTCAGGCCAAGGACACCCAAACTGTAGACCATAAAGATCTGGTATCACAAGTATCAATATTTCAGTATCAATCCGCACATCACTACTCGTTGGACAGGACAGGAGGTAGCAAAGTGTAAGTTGTCAACATATTTTGGCATTTGTTTGGAAAATGAATTGAACACGGTTACTGATATTTATTTAATACTTTGTACAAAAGCCTTTGCTAGAAATGAAGAAGCCTCCTGTCTGGAGAAAATAGTCACATGCATTGCTCACATGTGATTTTGGCCCATTCTTCCACATAAACAGTCTTTAAATCTTGAAGGTTCTGTGTGTTGGGACTCCATTCAAAATGGAGATAAGGCCCCATGGCTCCTTTTGTTCCCCAGAAAAAGAAGGCCTTTGGGCTCAACCTCCCAGCAGCCTTTACCTTTTCACACCTAGGTGTGAAACCTGTGTGTGACCCCCATTGGTCACAGTTTGGCCAAGACCTCTGAGGTCATCAAGCCAATAAAACGGAGAGATGGCCCTGTCTCTTTCTCTTACCACACTCTTCTCTCACTGCTCTGACTCTTCGCGAGGAGCTGGCTGCTCCTCGCTCCTACTGGACCTTGGTAGCGACGCAAGTGCTTACTAAAGAATTTAAGGACGGAGCCAACTACCATGACACAAAGTACGGAGCAGTGGAGCCACAAAGCAAAGCAAAGAACAACCATTCAACTCTTTAAGGAGAACCAAGGATCCTCTTCAATGGAACGGGAACTACACAGCCAGGACAGTTGTAGTTCATTCAACAAAGAGAACAACCATTGGACTTTGCAACCCAGCAACAGCAGGACCTGCAAATCAGGACACTAACCACCATCTTTTCTTCTGGGCCTAGTTAGCTTACCTGGTACATACCTTGACTAAGCATAGAAGACTTCAACCATGCCAATGTATGTAGTGATTGAAATCAATGAAATACTTGAGTTTTTTTGTTGTTGTCTATAGTCATTTAACCTGCAACTTGAATTTGTGACCTCAGTGGTGAACAAAGGACACACCTTCGTTCCCCTCCCGCTATATGACATGTGCTGGGCATTAGAGGCCATCTTGGAGACCAGTTGGTTGTAAGCCTCTTTGTCTCAGGACAAAGCAACCACCCTCCATCTTGTTTCACTGTCTGAGGTCACACCTCACACCTCATACAGACACATGGTCTCTTTCTCTCTCTCTCTCTCTCTCTCACACACACAGAGAGATACACTCCCACTAATATACACACATACACATATGTACATAGTGTATGTAGCTCACTTTAGTTTAATGTTTTGTTATTTCATTTTCTACATGTGTCCAATAAACTTTCTTTGAAACTTTGCTCATGTATTAATGTTGTATAAGAGTGAATATGCCAACCTCTATGCTGTAGAGCTCTTAAATCCTTCAGGTTTGCTACTATTAATAGGGTACCTTTGTTTGTGATGATTAAGTTAATTATTAAACGAGGTTCTGTGTTAATAGTTAGCATACCCACCTTTATGAGACTGATTTTGGTAAATTGGCTGTCTGGTGCCCCAAGCTTGATTTAATGCTAATTAAATCCTATTAATTTTTGTATAGTAATTATTAATATTTCAATATTAATATTTTGCTAATTTGATAGCCAATAACCCACCTTAGTGCACCGTAAATAGCGTAAAGAATGCAGTGTACAATCCTCAACATAAATGGTGCTTCCATGAGAGGCATCATGTTCTTCATATTCTTACTAGAATATATTTACACCACAGTTGTGCCAGAGCACAACACGTGGACCTCTTCCATGAATTTTGATTTTTAGTTCTTTCCATTGATTTTCAATTGGATTCAAGGTGATTGGCTGGACCATTTTAGCAGCTTTATTTTCTTTCTCTGAAAGCCAGTTACCATCATTCTGGTAGATGGCAGCAGATTTTGGAGAAAATTTTATGTCAATAGCACCTTTAGAAATATGCTTACTACTAAAGAATTGTGATGTGTTCAATACTACCCGCTGTATTTGTTCCTGTTTATGTACATGTGTGTGTGCCCTAGAGGCTCAACAATATAGATATAGAATAAAAGACAATGTTTAATACCAAAGAGAATACACTTTTTAAAATTTATTTTACTTATTATTTTCATTTTGTATGGAAGAGAGCAACTGTTTAAAGTTTTCAGAGTATAAATTACACATAATAATTGTGTGAAAGCAAAATGTTTTTGTTGCTAAGGCAATAACTGTAGCACCAACCTCAATGATCATTGTGTCCCTAATCTGTTTAAATATTAAGCATCAAGATATTTTTGTCAGGTGACAGACAGTAGAGAGGCTGGAGGGGATAGAGGAGGAGAGGTCAGAGGAGGTAGAGGGCGATAGGCAGTAGGAGGAGGTAGATGAAGGAGGTAAAGGCAAAGGAGAGGCCAAAGGAGATACAGAGCTGTAGAATTTTCTTGAAGACGTTTTGCCACTCATCCGAATAGCTTCTTCAGTTCTGAGAGACTAGTGGGAAGTTGAGGTTTAAACAGGCAAAAGAAAAGGATGACAGAGAACCTTCACTGACATGCTGGAGTAGATAGAGTAGGAGGAGATCGAGGAGGACAAGCTGAAGGAGCGGCTGGAAATTAACAACTGAGGTCAAATAATGATGGATACGTTAGTCTTAGTGTGATGATCTGAATAACAACCAGTTAAGACTAATCGGCTTGTTCAAATGTCAATAAATGACAACAGGGCACTCTTCAAAGTTGCCTCCTTGTCTTTCATTAGTTACTTTAACCTATAACATTTCAAAAGGCGTTTTTGTATCCTCCTTATATATTCAGATATGAATGAAACATGTAAATTACTGAATTGTTTGTCTCACTATGATCACTTGCTTGATTGATCTGCTCTACATGACGTGAAATAAAGTTTGCGAATGCAAAAACAAACAAACAAACAAACAAAAAAAAAAACATTTCCCACCCCATTTAAGTCAACCCCTATACTGTACACCCTTCTTGGAACATGGCAAGATATTATACGGGGTTTTCTGGTATAGGCCTATTCGGGTAGTGATTTCTCAGTCAGAGTAACAGGTTACAGTAGGCTCGGGTATTAAGAAAACGCTCACGAAACAAGACAGAGAATGCGTCATTTGCGAATGTACCTGTGAACAGTTAAAACTCAAAACTGGAAGGATAACTTTTACAAACCTAGAGAAGATTGTGAGATTAAAAACATGTCGAAAAAGCGAGTTACATATTTCGGAAGGCATTTCGATGAAGTAATAAAAACATTTGAGACAACGTACATGTTCGCTGAGGTGTGCTCCTCTTCTCGCTCAGTGGATGTTATTTTCTCCAGATAAGAAAACGGCTGCTGGCTGAACTGAACAATTCCGAGACCATTCCTCTCTCGATCAGTCGGTATTGTGCCGTGTTTCGTCCTTCAGTGATTAGCTTTCGATCCCGAAACGTCAAGTGTCCCAATGAACATAAAAACTTCCGTTCGATATTTTCAAACTAAAAGAATGAACGGATGTCTTAAAGCTGTCCAACTATCCAATAACACTCATAAGACGTTTTCATGAAAGCTGTTTTATGCTTGACCATGTAGCCAACAGGATCTCTGTAGACTAATACTATTTTTTTTTTTACTTTTATTGTTTGCACCGACAGACATACAGTCATTAAAAAAAGATCAATAACCACCACCACCACCACCACACACACACGCACTGCACACAAGTGAAAATCTTGTTATCTCGTACACAAATATATAAATACAACATTTAACAATAGTACATAGCAAAGTGAAGCTAAAATACATATAAAAACCCAATGATGCAAAAGTAACTAGATCTGTAAGTATAGTTTGAGCTTGGTTTTAAATGTATTTAAAGAGAAACATGATTCTAAAAAAAAAAAAAACTTTTTATAACATTCCACAGCACAGCACCTTGATAGACAAATGAGAATTCAGCAACAGAGGTCCTACAGAAAGGAATGTGTAAATCATTCTTTCTTCTTGTAAAATGTACATGATATTGATACTTACCAACAAATTCACAATGCAAAGCAAAACAAAGTTTTTCATCGATGTAGACACCCAAGAACTTCGCTAATGAAACTTATGCAAGGTGATATAAATTTTAGCTTTCTTTGCATTGTAATTCTTGTTTTTATTTCTGAAAATAATGGAGTTAGATTTTTTGACATTCATTGATAACTTGTTTAACTTAAACTGCTCAAGGTTTCTTCCTGTTAAAAGGGAGTTTTTCCTTGCCACCGTCGCCCTCAGGCTTACTCTGGAGGTTGCAGGCTGGTTTTTGTGAAGCGTCTTGAGACGATTTGTATTGTTATTGGCGCTATATAAATAAAACTGAATTGAATTGAATTGAATTGAATTAAACCAATGGGGAAAATGGAAAAGTCAAGTATTTGCTTTAGCAATAAGAGAATCCAAATTCTTGTCAGTGACAAAGAGATTTGTATCATCAGCAAATAATACAGGTGACAATAAACTTGAAGCATTGGCAAGATCATTAACATATATCAAAAACAACAAGGGTCCTAGTATGGGCCCTTATGGGACACCACATTTTAGTATGGCCCGCTGTGATTGGATACCATTGAAAACAACACATTGCTCTCTGCTGTTTAAGTAATTAGAAACCCATTGTAAACCACATTTTCTAAAACCATAACATGACATTTTGATAACAAAATTTTATGATTGACTGTATCAAAAGCCTTTGATATATATAAGAAAATGCCTAAAGTATATTGATATATTTCCAGTGCAGCAGTGATTTTTCCTCTGAGGTACAAAAGGGCCATATATGTAGAATGTTTTTTTCTAAACCCAAACTGAAGTTCAAACTAAATGTTATTAGTAATAAGGTGTTTCATGATTCTACTATATACCAACTTTTCAAGAATTTTAGAAAAACAAGGCAATATCGATATGGGACAATAATTTGTGAATACAGTTGGATCATCTGATTGAGTGGAATAACTTTGGCAATTTTGAAAGCTTGAAGGATAATACTTTATTAAAGGTTCATGGAAAAAAAATAATGTTAGGGGATCAATGATTAAAGAAGCTACCTTTTTGATCAAAGAGGCTGGAATCTGGTCAGTACAGGTGGTTTTGAGGCTCATAATAATATCAAGTACTTCTGGGGTCTTTGCAGGCTCAAAACCATTTAAGGAAACATATTCTTTACTTATAAAATCTGTGGGAGAACCAATAGTGTCACCAATATGTTCTGCAAGACATGGTCCCACATTCACAAAAAAGTCATTAAATCTATTTGCAATTTGGGATGGCTCTGTGCTCCTTATGTGACTCAGGTGCGGATGGAAAAGATACATGTTTCATATTGAGCAATTCTTTCAGATTATCCCATGTAGATCTAATGTTATTAGTAGAGCTTCTAAATTGATCACTATAAAACTCCCGTTTGGCATTTCTAAGAAAATGGTTGTATTTGTTTTTAAATGATTTATATGTAGCACAGTTTAGAGGAGTAGGACTTTGTATGTATTATATAATTTATTTTTTCTTCAGGGCAGATTTCCTAAGTTCAGTAGTAAACCATGGTTTGTTCAAGCCTGCAATGTTTTTGTTACTGTTATTTATACAAAGAAAACATTGGTCAAAAACAGAATAAAACTTGGTATAAAAGTAATCATAAGCTATATTTGTATTCAGTGCCTCATATACAGCTTCCCAAGACAATTTTGCCAACATTTCTCTAAAAGTGTTAATATTCTTTTCATTGAACCTGCGAGATGGAATCTTCTTTGGTTCGGATATGATTGATATGATATGATTGAGGATATGATTTTAGATATCTGTGTAAAGAATATCAGATTTAGTAACATTAAAAAATACCTTAATAAAAATATTATCAATCAGTGTGGAGGATTTGCTAGTTAATCTTGTGGGCTTGTTAATTAGAGGATAGAAATAATTGGAGGACAGTAAGTTTATCAATGTGAATTTTGATTTCTTTATTGAGGAGGTTAATATTAAAATTACGTAGTAAATAACAAGGTTTACTCTCCTTAACAACATGTTCTAACACATCCAGTAGACCTTCTTTGAACTTGTTGATGTTGGTATTTGGAGGACAATATATATCACTTTTTTTTTCTTTCAGAACAACAGTTTGAACCTCTAGAAAAACAGCTTCACTGTTGCAGTCTTGAAAATTCACTTCAAGATCAGTTCTTTGTTTGAAATCAAGACCCTTTCGAGCATATAGACAAAACTATAAATCTCATGTTGTTCTATTGAGACCCATCTAACCTCACTGCTCTCTGCATGGAGACACATCCAAATTGATCAGTACTGAGGGGCAAGATAGTAATTCCTAAAGTTTGGTAGGTTAAGTCCTCCTCTGAATATGGAGCCTGCAGGGAAATGAGTTTGACCCTAGGCTTTTTCTTTTGCCATATGAAAGGAGTTATAATTTTGTTAAGCTCTTTGAAGAAACTCTTGGGAAAATTTATAGGTAGACATTGAAATACATAAATAAACTCAGGCAAAATATATTATTTTGCTCATATTAATTCTGCCTAATAGAGAAAATTGGGAGATCCATCCATGATAGAAGGTTAAGTTTAGTTTGTTCCAATAATTTTGTGTAGTTCTGTTTAAATATATGACCATCTGATTTGCCTGTTTGTATACCCAAATACTTGAAACCATTGTTGCACCATTTCAATGGGTCGGTGAGAGTTCTAATACTATTGTCCTGTATATTTAATGGTAGACTCTCACTTTTAGTGTAATTTAATTTATATCCCGAAACTGCACTGTATTCTTTGAGACATTCCAATAGAGGGGGACTGATGTATGTGGATCAGTTAAATATAATAGGAGATCATCTGCATAGAGAGAAAGTTTATATTCACTTGTACCAAATTTGATTCCGGCTATGGAGGTGTTAGAGCGGATTGCGATGACTAATGGTTCGATCGCAAGTGCAAAGAGCAGGGGAGAGCTTGGACAGCCTTGCCTGCAACCTCTGGATAAGGAGAATGTGTTAGATAGGATGTCATTTGTTAAAATATTAGCTTTGGGAGCATTAAAAAGTGTTTTAATGTATTGAGTGAATTTCTCTAGTGTCCGAAAAAGATAGCTTGGTTCAATCCTGCCAAATGATTGTTTGCATCCATAGTGTCACACCGTGGTGAGGGTGTCTTGTCTTGGGGTTGTTTTGTCCTGTCATTTCCTGTTTTATTTTGAAAAGTAATTCTCCTCTCGTTTCAGGTCACTTGCCCTTCCTCATGTGTCACCAGTCTGATTGTCTTCCCTGATTCCTGATTGTGTCCACCTGTCCCCTATTTCCCTCCATGTGTTTAAGTAATCTGTGTTCCCCTTGTCTCGTGCCAGAGTGTTATCGTCCTCAACCTGTTCTCGTGTCTTGTTTCATGTCTTCAACCAGAGAAGTTTTCAAGTAAGCCTGTGAATCCTCTCGGAGAGAGAGTTTACACACATAGACACATAGATATTATTAGCCTAGGATTTTGATTTTGTTGAGCGGTGTTTAGTACATGGAGCATTCGCCGCACATGATCTGCTCCATGCCTATTTTTAATGAAGCCTGATCACAATATACACACAATATACACACTACAGGATACTACAGAGACTTGAAAATGTGATCAAAATTACAGGAACTGCACTAGACTGGTTTGAATCATATCTGTCAGACAGATTCCAGTTTGTCCATGTAAACAGCAACTCTTCTATATATGCCGTAAGTATAAGTAAGCTATGGGGTTCCTCAGGGTTCTGTGCTAGGACCAATATTATTCACATTATACATGCTTCCCTTAGGCAATATTATTAGAAAGCACGGCATAAACTTCCATTGCTACGCAGATGATACCCAGCTATATTTATCCATGAAACCAGATGAAACTAATCCGCTGGTTAAACTCCAAGCATGCCTTAAAGACATAAAGGCTTGGATGACCTGTAATTTTCTACTTTTAAACTCAGACAAAACTGAAGTTATCGTATTTGGCTCTAAACATGACATTCATTATCTAATCACCTGCTTTTGTTGGATGGCATTACCTCGGCCTCCAGTACTACTGTGAAAAACCTTGGTGTTATATTTGACCAGGATATGTCCTATAATTCTCACATAAAGCAGGTGACCAGGGCTGCTTTCTTCCACCTTCGTAATATCATCAAAATTAGGAACATCCTTTCTCAGAGTGATGCGGAAAAACTACTTCATGCATTTGTGTCTTCCAGGCTGGATTATTGTAACTCGTTACTGTCTGACTGTCCAAGTAGCTCTTTAAAAAGCCTCCAATTGATTCAAAACACTGCAGCAAGAGCACTGACAGGAATTATCAAGAGAGATCATATTACTCCAGTATTAGCTTCTCTTCATTGGCTCCCTTTAAAATCTAGAATTGAATTTAAAATCCTCCTCCTTACAAACAAGGCCCTGAAATGCCTAGCTCCATCATATATGAAAGACCTAATAGTACCATACTGTCCCAACAGATCACTACGATCTCTAAGTGCAGGTCTGCTTGTGGTTCCTAGAGTTTCTAAAAGTAGAATGGGAGGTAGAGCCTTCAGCTATCAGGCTCCTCTCCTATGGAACCAGCTCCCAGTTTGGGTTTGGGAGGCAGACACAGTCTCTACGTTTAAGGTCAGGCTTAAGACTTTCCTTTTTGAAAAAGCTTATAGCTAGGGCTGGACTTAACCATCCCTTAGTTATGCTGCTATAGGCCTAGGCTGCAGGGGGACGATGCACTGAGGACATGTCCTCTCCTCTTTCTTCTCTGGCTCCTGTCCTCTAATATCTTATCATTTTATTTTCTATCTCTTATAATTTACTAACCACTGTGTCTTACTCTCTTCCCTCCGCTCCCCTCCCCCTCCATCATCTTGTGAGGGTCTCTGGTCTGGAGTGCTGAATATCTGACCTGTGGAGTTCTAAGCTACATCTGCTGATGTGGCCTCATCAACCAGCCCAGTCTTCATGGTCTGGAGTGCTGTGTATCAGACCTGTGGAGCTCCATAAACTACATCTGTCCCAGTCATCATGGCCTCCTCCAGTTGTGCACTCCTACCAAGATGAACAATTCACCAACCTGCCCATAATTCCTGTTATACTCACAAACTGTCACAGATCATCAGCTATGTGTTATATTACTAGATCCTACATGTTTCCTTCCTATGTATCTATGACAGAAGTTTGTTTATCTTGTTTCTCCTGCTCTTCTTTTCTCTCTATCTTCTCTGTTTCTACCCGGCTGACCTTCGGCAGATGGGTCCCTCCATATGAGCTGGGTTCTGCTCAAGGTTTCTTCCTGTTAAAAGGGAGTTTTTCTTTGCCACCGTCGCCCTCAGGCTTGCTCTGGAGGTTGCAGGCTGGTTTTTGTGAAGCGTCTTGAGACGATTTGTATTGTTATTGGCGCTATATAAATAAAACTGAATTGAATTGAATTGTTTGATCAGCGTGTATTATCTTTGGTATAACATCTTCCAGTCTGAAATTTGTTTGGATAGCATTTTATAATCTGCATTTAAGAGACTGAGGGGTCTGTATCGGTCACATTTCTGTTTGTCCTGTTGTGATTGTTGCGATTTCCAGTGAGTCTGGTAATTTATTTTCTAGAGCTTCTTTAATATGTTCATGAGAGGGGTCAATCATTTTTTGGAAAAGGCCTTATAATACTCGACAGGAAAGCTGTCTGGTCCGGGAGTCGTATTGTTTTGTAAAGAGTTAATGGCTTGGAGTACCTCCATTTCCGATATATCTGCATCAAGGAGTTCTCTATCCTCATCTTGTAGTTTGGGAAGGGCTATCCCATCCATAAATCTTTTTGCTCCAGTATTGTCAGGATCCTGCCTGGTTTTATATAAATCATAAAATTGTTTGAATTCTGCATTTATGGATGGTGAATCATCAAGGAGTCTGCCGTCCTCTGTTAATATTGAGTGTATAAATTTATCAGATGTTTCTTTTATAATTTGCCAAGCCAAAAGTTTACTTGTTTTGTTCCCAAATTCATAATAGTGATACCTTGTTCTGGCCATTGCTGCTTGCACAGGTTGTCGAACGGCATCCTTGTTTTTATTAATGCATTGAGGTGTTCTTCCTTTTTAGTGGCAATGTAGTGCTGTTCCAATTTTTTAATATCACTTTCCAATTTAGTTAGTGTCTCTTTAATTTTTTTTAACCTTATGGGCATTATAACATAAGACATGACCTCTCATATAGACTTTAAGAGCCTCCCAAATGTTAGCAGATGAGTTTGAATTGGCATCAAAAATTCCAATATGAGTGGTCATATATGACATAAATTCAGGGTCTTTTAACAAGTAATTTTTAAATTTCCACCTGCGGGTTGTGGGCTGTGGAGTATTAATCATTGTTATGACTGTAGGGGTCATAATTTGTATTCTGTTTGGGTTTTCTCCCTGTTGTGTTATCCCTCCCTGTCCGGGAATAGACACAGCTTTCAAAAATCTGTGTCTTTTTGTGTCCAGGAGGTGCCCTTTCAGGTGGAGGCTGCTGATTGGAGGGAGTCCTGGAGGCGGCTGACTGGGCAAATCCGGACGGCAGCGATTTCAAAACTGGAGCCAGCACCAACCTCCCTCCCTCTCTCTCGCTGGCTCGTCCTGGCTTTCTGGCATCCCCCGCTCCGTGGTCATCTCCCTCGCAACTCTGCAACTCCAGCCGATCTGGCATTAGTGTTATCTTCGCTTCTGTGCTGCTGTAATTCTGTATCTCACTTGTAAATATTGTAAATAGTATAGACATTGTGCAGTCCCATTTAGTAGGGGTGAGTAGCCTTTTTATTTTGTACCATCTTTTCTCCTGTTTTTTTGGATAGGGAGTGAGGTTAGAAACCAGTTTTTTTTTTGTTGACTCCTTTTTCTTTGGGTATAGGCAAGTAAGATTTCAACCCAGCTTGTTTTGTTTATTGTTTTAGGCGATGCTCACCCCGAAGTTTGGGTAAATAAATCCCCTCTCTTTTGGACTGCATTCTCTGTGTTTTGTGTTTCCTTTTCATAAGTGTGAAAGGGGGAGAGTTTTTATTTTATTTTTTTTAATGTTGTGTTAGGTATCCCTAGGCTGGGCATAACATCATCCAGGAGAGTTTGATAGGATTGTGATCTGAGAAAGTAGCCGCTAAGTAGGAGTATTCTATCACCATTTTTTATTTATTTATTTATTTATTTTTTGGCGTTAAAAACATGTCAATTCTAGAGAGTGAATTATGTGTGGGTGAAAAGAAAGAAAAATCCCTTTGGTTTGGATAAAGATTTTGCCACATGTCAGTTATGCCTATGTCTTTCATACCTTGGTTTAGTGCTGTTGCTGCCTTTGATAATGAAGTTGTTTTGGGTGACGATCGATCCAAAAGAGGGTTTAAGACCAATTTAAAGTCTCCACCCACCACACATTGACCCCCAATGGTAGCCAGTTTCAAAATCAGGTTGTTAAAAAACACCAGGTTATCGTAGTCCGGCCCATATATGTTCACCAAGGATATCTTGTTCCTATTTATTTCACAGTCTACAAGCAGAAATCTACCATATTTATCCTTTTCAACTGAATTTAATTTGAAGTTCAGGTGTTTATCAATGAGCAAGGCAACTCCTCCTGCTTTGAGGAAGAGGAGGAATAGAAAACATTTCCCTACACAATTTCAAGTGCTCAGTGTTGGTGAGGTGGCTTTCTTGGATAAAGGCAATGTCCACATTCTGCCTCTCTAAATATGTCAACATTTTCTTCCTTTTAATTGGTGAGTTGACCCCTTTAATATTCCAAGATATACATGTTAATTGACCCATTATATAAGTTCTTAAAATAAATGTCTCAGTAGGACATGTGTCATGGTAATTAGTTTTACGGATGCCTGGTTGTATTCCTGCACTGAGTTTAGAGGTGATGAAACAATGAACATGGGGATAAGATTCAACCTAGACCAAAGAATATTCTGAACATATGTGTAAGTAGAAGTTTGAGTTTTAATGAGGGACAATACATAACCCCAAAACATTAACGTACAAACCTGGCTAGTAAAACCCCTGTAACAGAACCACATTAGGTAGGTAACTCGCTTACACAACAGTGGTAGCTCCAGCAACTGCTGACAGTTCAAACTGGGCACTCATAACATTTTATATATGGCATATAAGTATTGAATTTTGAGGCGCTAGCGGTAACACAGAGACATGTAAAGGATGAGTGAGTTGGTTAAGTAACACATGACCCCATTACAGAGATGGGGACTAGTGTCATTGTGACTTGGACTCGAGTCGACTGGAGCCGCTGTTTTGATGACTTGTGACTCGAATTGACAAAGAATGAAAGACTTGACACTCGACTTGGACTTGGAAGTTAAAGACTCGGGACTTGACTTGACTTGAGACGCGATGACTTGAATGCCTTGACTATTGTTGATTTCGTGTTTTCAGATTTAATATAAATATATAATTAATATTAAACATTACCCGGTATGAGCGCAGGCTGAAAATGGCGGGGTGTTGATTGGATCAATACACTGTCAGTCAGTGATGCCCCCTCTGCCTACCCTACGTGCGTATCGGAGAAACACGCCCTCTGATATCAGATCAGTATCACCATGTCTGCCGGAGGGTTAGCAAAGGTCGTCCTGTATGGTTTTCTTAATTACCACCACGAAGCGAAACGACGGACAGCGGAGTGCAAGACATGCGGCACACAGATATCAGACAGCCAGACGACAACGTCAAACTTTGTCCGTCACTGTAAGTACTTGTAAACTAGCAAATATTATCATGTTAGTCAGTAGTAGCTAACGTTAGCTTGATATGATACGGTGGTGATGGAGGTATTTCGGCTTGGCGGAACTTTTTTTCGTTTTTTGATAAATTTTTAATTTTTAACAATTTACTAAAATTTGCTAACGTTCCGACCCGTTCATCATGTTTTATGAACTAGCAACAGCGGGGTAAATGGGCTAAATGATATGCCAGCCAACTCAGAATCATTACGTTTTTAATTAATTAATTAATTAATTATTAATTAATGATACATGTTTGTAGAACAATAAACGATCTTTGTAGTGCCATGTTGTACAGTAGCCACGTTCAACTCCTCAGACTCAGGCTGCAGCAGGCTGATCTCACTGCAAACGTCAGTCACCCTCATGGCGCTTAACTCTTGAAACTGGCGGCAGACAACTGCCCAGATTTGATCGAGAAATACTGACTACTCCAGTCCGATTGTACTTATAATATCAGGCAAACTCTGCATTGACTGTGAGACTCACAGGCTTTCAAGCCAAAATTTGGTTAAAACTGAGTAACCTAAGTAAATAAGATTTTTGCCTTTTTCTTGTGAATTGCAAGGCAACTAAAATATTTCATATGAAGGCCCGTGTATTTGACTAAATATCAGTAATTACAATGCAAATCAATTGGATAAATTGGCCAGTGAAGTTAAGTGAAAGTTACTAATATCTTGTCTTTTCACTTTGTTAAGATCAGATTGTGCGGGTAAAATAAGGTGACTTGACTTGACATAACCTATGACTTGACTTGACTTGACTTGCCCAAGAAAAACTGACTTGGGACTTACTTGAGACTTGAAAGTTGAGACTTGTGGCTTACTTGAGACTTGCACATATGTGACTTGGTCCCAGTCTGCCCCATTATACCTCTGGGATGAAAAATATGACTTGCTCGTGAGCCTGTATGCAGGGTCTGCAGTAAATCTGGACATACTCATAATTGAACAATGAACAATTGACCATACGAGCCATTAGATACCGGTTTATCGTCATGGTCCCAGACTAGTTATTCTGAACATTTGAAGATAACAGGATTAACGTTACTAAGTCACAATTTAATACACATTTGTCTTCCTTTATGTCACTTTTCCCC
This sequence comes from Mugil cephalus, assembly GCF_022458985.1. Classification (NCBI taxonomy): domain Eukaryota; kingdom Metazoa; phylum Chordata; class Actinopteri; order Mugiliformes; family Mugilidae; genus Mugil; species Mugil cephalus. Next base: position 27,730,467 of record NC_061779.1, read on the forward strand.
CCTCTTAAGTCGAAAGTGGGGATCACACCCCTTCTCATCAGCATCTAAAATGTGAACTGCGTATTGCAGCCACTTTGGTCAGTTTTATGCTACTCACTTGGCAGTTCTTACAGATAGCGTGGCACTTCGGCTGTAGTGGAGAAAAACTTGACGGATCCCAGATGTTTAATGCGAAGCTGGGCTGGATAGATCAGCGCGTATTCCACCTTCTCTTGCAGCATCCGCTTCACGTCAAGGAACTAGTTTCTCCTCCGTTGCAGTTCTGCGCTTTACTTCTGGACAGGCGAAGCACTTTCTCTTTGTCTCTGAAGTTCAGGAACTTGGCGAGGAGGGGCCGTGGTCTGTCTGACTTCTTCCCAATGTGGTGCGCTCTTTCCAGGGTCACGGGTGAGGTGAAGTTATCGTTACCGAAGATTTGTGGTATAAACTATTCCAAAAATCCTGCAGCATCACGACCTTCTGCCTGTTCTGGCACATTCAGTATCCTAATGTTAGATCACCTGCTGCAGTTTTCTAGGTCGTCAGCTTTGTCTTTGAGGTGCGTTTTCAATTTCTTCCATTTTGCCAACACGGTCGTGTGTATCTTTAATATCGTCTTCATTTGCACTCATGTGCATTTCCATCTCCTCGACCTTTTCCGACAGCGTGGAGGACTCAATTTTGTTGACCGGCTTTTTTTTTGTCGATATGTTTTGTGAGATCCTCTATAGTTTCTTGAATAGCACCGAGCAGCTGGCTGAATGATATTTCCTTTTTTATTATTTATTTCCCGTCTGCCATGTTTTTTGTGGTTGCCTCGCGCAAGTGTTGTGAAGTTTGAGCAGTATGTCTTAAATTGTAGCTTGCCATGCAAAAAAAGTTATTAATGGCTTCGCCTTTTACCTAAAATCCAAAGTTATGAGAAGTTAAGTCAGGATAAAGGCAGAAGCTAGGGCCTACCACCGAGAGCTCACGAATACACATCTGCAATTTCAAGTTTATTCATCTTTTTGTGCAGTGCCCTAGTCTCCTCCCTTGTGCTCCAATTCTGGTGATTATCATCAGCAATGTTGAGTAATGCCTTCTGGATCCCGGTGTGTGTTGTGACACAGGGCTTTGGTTGCAAGAGCATGTGTTGACCATCTCGTATCAGAGAGCGATTTCAAAGTCTCACTTCTTTGATTTTCATTGGGCTGCAACCCTGCCTTAATCATCTGCCTGCGTGAAGTGCTCTTGGATGAGAAGTTGAACAAAGGTTGAACAAAACCGATATAAAAAAAAAAAAAATCGATATATTTATTAATGAGATATGGAATTGGACCATATCACATGTATCGATATACATAGTTCAAATTTACGCTGTGATTCTTGCTCCGGGCAAGCTGCTGATCCGGAGCTGTCTGTGCTGCTCCCCCGCGCCCCCGCCCCCGCCCCTCCTCTTTCACGCACAGAGGGGGGAGGGACTGGAGCAGACACTCAGGCAGTCTTCAACAAACATGTAGGAAGCCACAACGTCTGTGGAGCGTGCGGAGGAAGAATTGGTTGGTAAAAGAAAAAGTAGTGGCTCAGTAATATGGCGATGGTTCGGATTCAAAGTATCAGATGAGCAACAAAATGACGTTGTATGTAGGGAGTGCACTAAACACGTTACAGCCAGGGGTGGAAGCACTACAAATCTTTTTCACCACCTTAAACAGTGGCACAAACTGCAGTATGAAAAGTGTGTGAAACTGCGCTCTGCAGAAGCCCCAGCTGCAAGCCATCCACAACCCGCGAAACCTCCACCCCTGAAACAAAGCTCCCTGCAAGCTTAATTTTCGTTCATTATAGTTATCAAAATGTTGTTGCTTTTCTCATATAAATATATTTATTTCAGAAAATGATTGGCCTATTTTATTTATGGGCTATTCTTATTTAAGATATATATTTTTCATTTAAATGTACACTTTTTGGAGCTTTGATTTCAAAAAAGGTACTCCCATACTCCAGTATTTATGTTTACATTTTATTGTTCTTTGAACAGCTGAGCATTATTTTATCTGGCCAGTTCAAATAAAACTACTTGTGACATGTCATATTTGGCTTTGACTGTGACTAAACATTTGCTCTCAAAAATATCGGGATATATATCGTATATCGATATTCAGCTAAATATATCGGGATATGACTTTTGGTCCATATCGCCCAGCCCTAGTTTAGGGTATGTGCTGCACCCACTCTGCCAATGTGTTCAAACAAGACAAAAGAACTTGTCATCGATTTTAGAAGAAAAAAAGCTACCAGTCAGTCCAGTGTTTATCAAGGATGTGGCTATCAAGGTTCTCTAACATTAGAAGTACCTGAATGAGATATGTTTTGTGGATCCGCCATCACCCGTGGCAGGTCTTTAAAGAATCCTGTTTTCCAACTGTCACTCAAGGCGTAGTACACATGGTAACAGTAACCAAGGGGAGCAGGGAATGCGGGGCGGGTCTTAGCAAAGGGTTAATTTGGACCAATCAGCAGCCACAAACGTGCATATTTGTGATTGACAGAAAACCTGACAAGTAACAAAACAATGCGACTTTGCCAGCTCATCGATAGGCCCCTGAACTCGGTAGGCTCCTGGGCTTCAGCCCAGGAAAGCCCATGCATTAAAGCGGTCTAGCCTATGGGGTTGTTTCGCCCCTCACTCCTCTCCTCACAAAAAACAGCTTTCCGGCTCCTGTGGCTGAGAACCAAGTAACGCACCCCAGTTAATTTTCAGTAACGGAAACGGCGTTATACAGATGGAAATAGAAATTACTTACCCCATTACTGAAAAAAGTAAGAGTTAGTAACGCTGTTTATTTTAATGCCTTTACTCCCATACTGATTATGAATAGATAAGAAAGCAACATAAAGAATCAATAATAGATTCCAAGTTAATGGTGAGCCTTTTGTAACACTTTCGCAACTGGATTTCGCAATACCAGGACTTGTGGATTAGTACATTGGATAGGTTCGACTACTGGAGCACCGTGAAGTGTGTAAGAATGACACTCAGGAGGCAAAATTTTAAATATAAAAGTAATACCGGCTTTAGTTAGAAAAAAATAAAAATGAACTGATTAGAACAGAATAAACAAAATAGATGGACAAATGGATAGATAAACAAACAGTTAAAGTTAAAACAAGACAAACAAAATTTTCTGACAAAACAATTAAATAGATATTATTTACAATAATATCAGTTGATTATCTAATTAAGCTAAATATTCTAATTTGGGTGCACCCTATTAACCTGAATTCTTTGTTTGAATTTCAAATCTCAGTTTCTCCAATCCAATGGAACAGTTTTAAATAAACCAAAGAAAAAAGAAACAAAATATCAGTAAAATTACATTACAAACACCATTCACTTATTAATTTTGCAAATTAAACAAATTATCCTACACAACAGCTATGTGTTTTCAATTCCAAAAGAAGTTCAATGTCCAAGAAATTTCAAAAGGTGAGTGCAGGTCCAGTGTTCCAGGGATGGAGAAAATGTAAGTCTGGGGAATTGAGGGTAGGAGGAATTGTGTGACAGGGCTGAGTGTGAGGGTGTTCCAGATCTTGGGCCTACCACACCAGAGAGTGTAGCTGGTCCAGTGACCACGGGATATCTAGGATTCACTTCACTCTAGATCAAGTGGGTGGCTCGCCATCGCTTCACTTCACTTCACTGGAACAGGCAAAACAAAATCCAAAAGAACAAAAAACAAACAAACAAAACAAAACAAAAAACCTGACTTGCCGACAGACAGGGTCAGAGAAATATCATCAGTTATTTAGTAATACAGTTGTCATTTTCAATTACCATGGCAACAGTTGCTATGACACAAAACAATATGCAATACTGCACATCTTAGTTAAACTGCTTTTTGTAAATAACCGTTTTAACATCTACATTCTATAGTATAATCATGAACCAATTCAACTACAAAATAAAACTAAATAATTCATTAAAACCAATAATCATCCTCACCGATATCTGTGTTCGGTGGCTCCGTTCCGTTTTTGCACAGGCACAAAACGGCTCTGGCGCCTGCCACTGCAACAGAAAAAGTAAACCAATAAACAAATGTACTTTTGGTGACATTTCAAGGGAACACATCGTTCATGGATTGTGCCTTTACCTTACTGCTGAAAGCAGTAACAGATGAGGGGGAAGTTGTCCACACACAGACACCACGATGACAGTTGGGACCAACAGCTAAGCGCTAGCAGGCAAGCTAACGGTAGTTAAGAGCTAACAGCAGCAACGGCCACAAACGTTAGCCGGCGAGTTAGGGGTAGTCAAGAGCCAATAGCTTTAACGGCTAATGGCAGTAACGGCTAAAAACATCAGCCGTTACCACTAGCCATTATCTACCATTATCTACCATATCATTAACTCGCTTTCTGTTGCCTTCTTTTTTTTTTTTTTTTTGCTCAGGATAGTCTTTTCTTGAACTCAAGAAGGTACGGAGATCTCAGTTGAATATCTTTGTGAGATTTCTTCAATCTGAATTGTGTATCTTTTTGAGGTCACCTCAATCTCAAATATTGCTCCTAAACCCCCCCCCAGGAGAAAAAATTAGATTATGTGAGAATGACTTTTTTAGACTTGTAGGAGAAATCATAGTCATAGATGAGATCTCATCATTGCATCTTTTTTATTTCATTCACGTCTTTGTTATTGCTCCTAAAAAGTCGGTTGGAGCACTAAAGAGTTGAAATACAGATCTCAATTGCCTGTCTTCTTGAGATCACCTCAATACAAAGAAGACACATCAACACAAAAACAACCGTCTGAAAATGGCCCACTTTTGGGACCTGACCCACCAATTGAGAACCACTGGTGTAACAACATGTCAATAAACATGTGAAAAAATTCACTACCGCTGAACAAGAGGGCATACTGTTGAACAAGGGGCGGTTGTAAACATTATGCCTGTAAAGCCAGTCACTGTACTGACCTGTGACAGCATTTATTTATGAGGGCCTTTTTAAGCTTGGCCTCCTCTACTGGTTTCCAGTTCTTCATTTTTGCACACCACCTCACATAGGTTGCCAAAAAAACAGAGAAAAGAGACTTAAATTAGTTTTATATTTTCCTAGCATATTTTAATACATAATTATGTCCATTCATCTATCTGTAAAATGACAGTTCTATATATCAATGGTTCCATCTAAGTGTATAATCAAAGTGCTAAAGAACAGTCCCACTCCATAATCACTGTGATACAGGCCTTTTCTGTTAATGTAGATTTTACTCTTCATAAGGAAAATTTCTATTCAGTTCCATAAAGAATACATTTGCACATATGCATATGTGCAAATTTATGCAATTGTTTTTGACTATTAACATAAGAGGAAATAATGGCTTTGGCAAAGAAAACATTTAATATTAGGAATATTAAGTGATGAAATAAATTGATTTTAAAAGATATGGCGAAGAAACACTAAGCTATGCATGACACAAGTACAGGTAATTTTTGACCCATCTTGTGCATTAGAATGGGTTTGCAGTGCCTGTGCATCAAAGGGTTAAAATAAAGGACTGTTTATATCCATCTTAGCCTCCCTGTGCATACCTCAACACACCAGGAGCTACATTCAGTATCATTAAATTTCTTTTTTTGCTTTCATTTTCTAACCTTAGTAAAAAATATTCACTCAAAAAAAAGCAATCAAGTAACTTGTGTACAACAAATCAAGCAGGCAAAAGACTAGAAAGTAGCTAGAACATTGCAGTCCTTACACCACTTCTGGAAGAAAAACTACTCACTCAGAATTCCATCAACTTTGTTTTGGTCAAGGAGCTGCTTACCCTCTGGTATCTTGCCATGTCGTCCAAAAGCCACTGCATTGGTACACTCCTCTGCGGTCAAGAAGTGTTCAAAAAGGAGATGGAAAAGTCGAAGGCTGTCGTGGTCACATTGGTGCATTAGCTTGAAGGCAAGCTTGAAGGATGACAGAAACAGGCCACTATTGGGAAAGAGCTCCTGAAGAGCCTCCTGTGAAGGGCAAATCAAGGCTGCAGGGCTTTCCTGGTACTGAGCAACATTTTTAAGAAATCCTCGACCGACTCTGATGTCTTCTGCCTCTGAAAAACAAAAAGAATAAAAGAAGTGTGGATGTACAGCTCTTCATGACAGTGTAAACCCTTGGTTGTCACAAGGTACTACTAACCATAATAGAGTTAACATTATAGACTTACTTATGCTGCAGAGAATGTCCTCCATCCTCTTCTTCTCTTGTTCAAGTTTTCTGAACTCTGAACCACACCTCTGACATGGCTGCCAGGACCTTCTGTCACTCTGTGCTACTCTGCCTCTGTGCTCAATGGGTACTCTGTATTCACTTCTGTCAATTATCAGGGTGCTGGCACAAGAAGATGAACTTGTGTTCAGATGTTCATCTGTCTCAGGGCAAGAAGATGAACTTGTGCTCAGATGTTCATCTGTCTCAGGGCAAGAAGATAAACTTGCGTCATCTTGGTTAATAAACTACATGTTATTGATCTGACTCACCGGCTTTCTTACAGTCACCGCTGTTTGTGACCATGGTGAAGATATTTTCAGGTTGGATATTAAGACATAGTCAGATAATCATTGTTGATTCAACAGTGTTGAATAGCAACCTGAATCTAAATTCACCATGGTCACAAGCTTTAATACAGAACAGAGAAATTTATTGTGTTTTTTTTTCAGCGTGAGAAATACAATATGTGGCGGGAGTGCATGACAAACGACAGAAAAATAGTGACGCAGCAGACTACTTTCATATGACACCTTGTTGGTCTGGTTAGCGTCATTTTGGTACATGTTAACTTACCTACCTGGCTTCCAAATGAGTAGAGATCGTCTATGCAGCACGCATCTAATGCAGCCTTTTGTACAGTGGGCGCTCTTACTTAAGAGGTTAAGTTATATGGATATTTTCACAAACACAACATTTATACCAGTTTCCAAGTGTGATGTTGATATGTGACAACTTTGATTGTGCGTGCTAAAAATCAAAGGAAACCATGCTACTTGTAATGTTAGTAGCTTGCTTAATTCGAGACTGCATGGTCGTTCAAAATTCACCGCCTAAAATTAAAATAAATTGACTACTAATATCCGTGCATTTTTACCAAGCATGTCAATGTATAATGCTTTCGACGGTTACAAAAGTAACTTATATGTAAGAAGTTCCAAAGTTACCTACAACTTCCACTCCACAGTGTTAGCAGGGGCCACTTGAGAGACTGCAGAGCTAATTGGTCCGGAGTGGACTGGCTCCTGCTCAAAGTGTCAGTTTGAAATCCCCCAATAAGCTGCCCAAGACCACTCTCCTCTCAAGCTTGCTACTTAAGTTTTTCAGTATTGTAGTTAAGTACAAATTTGAAATATATGTCATCTAGTTGAATATTTCGGGTTTTGTGCTTTTATATATATTTTAGATGGAAATATTGTACTTTTATTCATTTTTATTTACTTATATATAGATATTTTATGACAACATTAAAATGCTGCTTTCATGTACATGTCAATTAATACGTTTTAATACAAATATACTAATAATTCCTATTAATTTATTATGAGAGCGTTCAAGCTATTGACTGTAGGTTTAGCCAGTTCTATACATCTAGTCTCTCAACACTACAGGTGTTTATATCACTGTATATATGTGACCATAATAAGCTATAGAGAGTATGATTGTGGCTGTTTCGGACACTTGAATCTCAATTTAATCATGTTCAAAGTGCTTGAGCTGCAGTTCAAGAATCAACAGGTCAGAGGGTACTTATGATGGAGCATTTTGCATTACTTATTGCTTATTGATTATATGCCAATATTTGAATGCCTTTACTGTTATGTCAGAATTGGGGCCTAGTACACCCACTGTTAATATTAACACTTAACACTCAAAATAAATGCTGATTTTTTTCTCTACTTCTTTTGGTTTTTAGAACTTGTTTATTAGACTTTGCAGTGTTGCAGCAATCTCACCTGAACAGGTTGGACCTTATCATCACCAACCTGGGCTGGCCCAATGGTCTCACACTAGACCACAACACACTAAGGTAAGACTCAGTCTCAACTTCCAGTAAACAGTTTTGTTTTCTTGTGTATACTGAGGATTACACTATCACAGGAAGTAAAGTGAAGTCACAAGTAGAGCATTTATAGTGTATTTTCAGATTGAGATGTGTTTATGATTGTTTGACACTTTCTTCAGGATATTCTGGGTGGATGCCCAATTGGACAGGAGCAAAAGTCTGAACCTGAACAGGAAACTGCATCAGATCGTTGTCAGCCTGGTGTTGCACCCTTTCACCCTAATTCAGGTACCCCCCCTAACCCTCGGCTGTCAGTCACTTGGTCATGAGAAACTTTTTTTTGAATATCAGAAAGTTTTAAATGCCCAATATGATTTCCCACAGCTCAAGAGGTTCTCTTCACATGTCTTGTGTAGTCCGATCAACAGTCGAAAACACAAAAACGCTCGCTTTACTGTCACACATGACACAGAAGGCAGAAATTTTTTACATTTAAAAACCTAGAACCAATGAATGTTTGGCAGTTGTGTTTGAAAATTACTGAAAGGGTTAGTTAAAAATAGTTTCAAATGATGAAAATGTTAAGTTATGCTAAATGTTAGGAATATTTACTGTATATTTTCATAACCTACATTAACATTCCTCCCCCAATGAAACATGATCTGTTTAGTAGTGCTCTCAAAATGGCTACACATTGGAGGAAAAAGATCAATGGCCCGCCACAGAAAATACACCGGTGGACTAAGTTTGCTGGCAATGTGAGTTAGCCATTGTGAGCTTAATTTACTGCCACTGTTTGTAGCTAAATTATCTGCAAGTGTGAGTCACACGATATAACAGGATATGGGCTTAAATTTGAAAAGGTCATCTCAGTTTGTCTCTTTGTGTTACTTACAGATGGAGAAGATTGGTGAGCAAAGCTCAGGTGCGTTGTTGATTTGAGATGTAGCTTATTCTTGTGTAATTGTTTCTGACAAAAACTTAATGAGATACTTTACATGTGATCAAAGTTCTCAACAATCTTAACCCCTTATTTGTTCTCTCCTAGAAGCTGTGGAGTCAAACATCTATAACTGCAATTGTTACTGTCCAAAAGTAGAATTAAATCCGGACCATTTTGAAGATGCAGTCCATCAAGATCCCATTCATGATAATGAAGACAAGTTAATATTACATTAGAGCGGCCAAAATTATGTAATAAAGATATGTTTTAAACAGAATATTTACATAGCATACATTATTGTGTCCCCACATCCCATTTCTCTCTGTATAGTGGGTGGCCAGACTCTCTGGCAGTGGAATTAAATCCTGGCCACTTTGAAGATGCTGTTGATAATGATCAAGATCACATTCATGATAATGAACATGGGTAAATATCACAGCCTAAATAAGTAAGTCTAATAAATAAATGTTTAAAAAGAAAATCCAGAATATTTACATAACATACATTACTGTGCTCCATCCCATGTCTTTCTGTATAGTGGGTGGCCTGACTGTCCAGAGGTGGAATCAAATTCGGACCACTTTGAAGATGCAGTCAATTAAGATCACATTCATGATCATGAAGACAGGTAAATATCACATTCACATTTAGAGTAGCCCCAAAAGTGTTATAAGTAGGTGTTGAAAAAGCAAATACTGAATATTTACATAAATTATATTGTGCTCCCCTATTCATTGCCGTGTAGTGGGTGGCCTGATTTAATGGAGGACTGGACCTTTGATGATGGATTGCAGTTTGATGAGCCTCAGACTGATTCAAGAGAAGTACCCATGCCAAAGGACTACTCTACTACTACTACTACTATTTGACATGCCCTTGTATGAGAATGCCCCAACATCTGTTGCAGAATGTCTGCTTTTATTTATGACATATATTAATTGTCATAAGGTGACTGGAAAAGCCCTTGGTGATTTGCTGAAATTGATCACATTGCTTTGTCCTAAACACCTAAACATAGATTGCTTGGGCAGCATCCACAAGTTTAAAGACTTCTTCTCTCACTCAGTACCATCACATGTAGTCATGCATAAGTACTGTAGCAATTGTTTGTCAACAGTACACAATGATGATACAATTTGTCAGTCATGTGAGATCAGTTTGCTGGAAGAGGGTGCAACATCCCATTTCATCGAGGTCTCTATTGAGGCACAACTGCAGACACTATTTGCCAAAAAAATGTTCCAAGAAAAACTAAAGTTCAGGTTCATGAGGCAGAAGAAAGGGAAAGACAATGTTGAGGAAATATATGATGGACAGGTGTACAAACAGTATGCAAGTAGTGATGGGCTATTGTGCAGTCCACACAACATATTATTCACATGGAACACAGATGGACTTCCCATTTTCAAATCCTCAAAATTTTCAGTATGGCCTTTTTACTGTGTGATTAATGAACTGAGCTTTGTTTAGCGCACAAAGAGGGAGAACATGATGTTAGCAGGACTTTGGTTTGTAGACTCAAAACCCTCAATGTTGACTTGAGCTTCATGAACTTGAGGAGCATGGTGTTCTGAGAACATCCTGAGAAACCAGAGCATTTTTTGTGCAAGGTTCTGACTATTGCTGGCACGTGTGACCTGCCTGCCAAAGCAATGGTGTTAAATACTGTGCAGTTCAATGGGAAGTATGGATGCATGAAATGTGAACAGCCAGGGACAACTGAGAAGACAGGAGAAAGAGGACATATGCATGCATTTCCATTTCAGCATTTAGATCCAAAAGGGCCACCTCGCACACATGAGACATTGGTCAATGATGCCAAATCTGCACATGCAACAAAAAGTCATGTGCACGGTGTTAAAGGCCCAACTTAGCTAACCAAAGTTAATAGCTTTGATGTTGTTCTTGGGACTGGAGTTGAATATATGCATTCAGTACTTCTAGGAGTCATGCGTACTCTTATGTTTCTGTGGTTCTCTATGGAGTTCTCTCGTCAGCCTTTCAGCATGGCCAAACAATCAAAGGAAATCGACAAATGCTTGAGTGAAATCCATCCCCCATCTACTGTGACACGCTGTCCTCGTTCAGTGTCTTCACATAGAATGTATTTCAAAGCGTCTGAATACCGTTCTTTCTTACTATTTCTCGGACCAGTTGTTTTCTATGGCATTCTTGAAGCAATGTATTACAACCACTTTCTTCTCCTTAGTGAGGCCATTTACATACTCGTGATGAAATCAATAACCAAGGAACAGATTGACAACGCAGAAAAGCTACTCTGGAACTTCTGTTCCCAGACGGGTCCTCTTTATGGTAAGAGGTATGAAACTGCAAACGTGCATCTGTTAGTACATTTGGCAGACAGTGTCAGAGCCCTTGGACCATTATGGACTCATTCCTGTTTTCATTTTGAAGACAAAAATAGTTATTTGTTGCAGCTCATTCATGGCATACAAAACATACCAGTGCAGATGATCAATGCTATAAAGCTAGTACAATCTCTGCCTTCAATTGCACAAACTGTAAAACCAAAATTGGCCATAGCAGAATTTTATGCAAGAATGTGAGATGAAGACAGTTTCTGTTCAAAAAGCAACAAAATCTCAAAGGAAACTTTAATTGGAGCGTGGACTCATCATCAAACTTGAAGGAAATCACTATTACTGTAAGTAAGTTACAGTAATATAATACAATAATTACAGAATTTGAAATGTAGTAGTGTAGTCCAATAAAATACTCATGCAAGCATCTCAAATTTTTCACTCAGAATTTTCATGGAGCTTCTCTGATCCATTTTTGGGAGACTTAAATTAGGCTTATTTTATATCACTTAGAGATCTCTTCTTTTGATCAGAGTAAGACACAGAGGAGCTATATGTGGTTGTGGTTGGACATATTTGAGAAGAATAATGAGATCTTGGGAGTCATAGCTGAGTTTTCTTTGAGCTCTTTCTTTGATCTCATGATCTCATGTTTAGGAGACTGAAATTAGACTTATTTTAGATCATATAGAGATCTCTTGTTTTGGTCTCACCTTAGTATAAAAAAGAAACAACAACTAGATCTCTCCTTGAATTTTGCTTTCCTATGGGCTTCGTTTCACTGAATTTATCTCCTTTTTCTTCCTTTCGTTCACTTTGCTCACTTTACAAAACTCTGCTCCGACTAGATGCTCTCTGTCTCTGCATTGACTGACACTCACTCACACTCAAACATACCGGTGGGCAGGGCTGCACCTCTGTCATCATTCAGTGCGTTTACATGCACGTGAAAAAAACAAATTATTGCCTTAATCAGACTATAACAGGAGAAATTAAGTGCATGTAAACACGTTACTCCGATTAAAATTCTCATTATCCGATTGAGACACCCAGATAATGCTATCTAAATATTCAAAGTAGAAAATACAGCTCCAACTCACATCAGCCAATCTATTTGATTTGTGCTTGGTGTCATCATACAAGCCAAATTAATGGGAAATTTTGAGCACAAAAGCGTATTTTTTGCAAGAACTCAGAATTTTGTGTAAATGTTAAAATGAAGCAAAGAAGTTTGAGCGAACAATAATCAATAATATGCCCAGGCAATTGTGGAGAAGAAGTCCCCTGCACTTTTTCAAAAGGCCGTTTTGGTCCCCTGCAGTTTTCACCGTCCAAAAACAATGCTATGGTAAACAGAGATGCGTCAAGCACTAGGACCAAGCGGAAAACGGCCACTCAAGTTGAAGCCTATTTCCCTTCATTTAGACCCGCCCACAAGCTCCTCGATTTCTTGTGTGATTGGCTGTCCCTGTTGTCACTCCATCAGGTTGTAAACAGCACCAGGACTTGCACACCGGTCTGCTAGTTGCCGAAGAGTCCCTGTTAATCTGCAACTATGAGTTGGGCATTTGTTTTGCCTGGGTCACGTCAGCTAGAAGGATTGTAATATCAGAGGTTTAATTTATAATAAGGTTTGAACTAGGCGCAGCCATGATGTCTAAAAAAAGAAAAGTGGACAACCGAGACTTCTTTAGAATTCAAATTGTAAGTTACTAAAAGAAATGCATTACACCCATGATCCACGATCCATGACCCAATGATCGGAGACAATGTGTTTGGAAGCTTTGGATGAGTTGATTATGTTGTGTTCTGTGTTCACTTTTCATTTGCTTTTCCGCCATATAACTGCCTAAAAATGACAGTGGTTCTCCGTTATTTAGAATAAAATAGATTACTTGACCACTTACACTAAATTATGGATATTTTATTCAATTTCCCCCACCTGTGATATTCCTGCCAGTTTGACCAGCTCCCTACTGTGATGGTGCTATGTAAATGAGGTCTGTTTACCATATATTCAAAAAAATAAGTGTAAAATTGGTGATACTGAGTTGGAGTGAAGTTGACTAACAAGTTGAAACACAGAATTGGGTGATTTCGTCCTTGTCCATACTCAAACCAAGAACTAAAACCCATGGTGAGGTGGCATTTAGCTACTATGGCCCCCACCTGTGGAACAGCCTGCCAGCCTCAGGACCGCAGAGACTGTTGATATTTTTAAAAGATGGTTAAAAATTCACCTATTTAATCAGGCTTTTAACTAGTATCTTAAGTTCTTACGTTCTTATGTGATTCTATCTTATTAGATATATATACACACACACACACACACACACACACACACACACACACACACACTACCGGTCAAAAGTTTTAGAACACCACACTTTTTCCAGTTTTTTACTGAAAATTATATCAAAGCCACCTTTGGTAGATCTAACAGCTGAAGACACTCGTGGCATTCTTTCTACAATAGAAATCAAATATTCTTCAGAAAGTTCTTCCCAAGTCTGTTGCAGAAGTTCCCATAAATGTTTGGCACTTGTAGGTTGCATGGCTTTCACTCTTCAGTCCATTTCATCCCAAACCAGCTTGATGGGGTTTAAGTCTGGAGACTGTGCCGGCCACTCCATGTTTTCAAGCTTACTGTCTTGTTCTTTTTTACTGAGGTATTTTTGGCATAGCTTGGACTTGTGTTTTGGGTCATTATCTTGCTGTAAGATGAACCTCTGACCAACTAGGCGCATACCAGAGGGTACTGCATGGCGCTGCAGAATGCTGTGGTGGCCGTTTTGGTTCAGGGTGCCACTCACTCTGTACAAGTCACCGACCCTGGATCCAGCAAAACAGCCCCAGACCATCACATTTCCTCCTTCATGTTTGACAGTTGACGTCAAACACTGTGGAACCATCCTCTCGCCTACTCGACGGAGTACAAAGATCCTACAAAATTTTGATTCATCAGTCCATAATACCTTCTTCCAGTCTTCAGTAGTCCAATGGCGGTGTTTCGTGGCCCAGGAGAGCCTCTTTGTGTTATTCTGACATCTTGGCAATGCCTTTCTTGCTGCAACTCGTCCTGTCAAACCTGCACCTCGAAGTCTTCTCTTCACAGTTGAAACTGAGACTTGTTTACTACGACTACTATTAAGCTGTGCTTGCAGCTGTTGTCCTGTGAGCCACCTATCACGCAAGCTGTTAACTCTCAGAAACTTGTCCTCTGATTCAGTTGTGGCTTTGGGTCAGACCGCTTCCTGTCAGAGTTTCCCCCAGTTTCTGAGTTCTTTTTAATGGTGAAGAAAACTGTACTCACTGACACCTTGACTTTCTTTGTAATTTCCCTGTAGGAAAGACTTACATTTTAAGTGTTATGATGGTCTGTCTCTCTTCCATTGTTAATTGCCTTTTTCTCGCCATTTTCGTAGCAACATACTACTTTCTGCAGTACAATACTGTTCACCTGATGCTCATGAGGGTCTGGTGCCACAGTGCCAACACTGCTTTTATGCAGACAGAGGGGGTTGTAAGTAATCCAGAAAAGTTGGAACACCTGTAGGAATTAGTAGCACCAGCTTTCAAGGCTGATTCAACCTTCATGCTGCAGAACAGCTTTAAATTGTTAACCCACTTCATGTTCCCTGAAAAAGGCCTTTTTGTATAATTCTGAAATGTACATTGTTTTTCAGTTTTGGGTAACCAAACCTGTTTTTTTTTAACCCCTGGCTGTTCAGTACTTACCTTTGTACCATTTCAAGCTATTCTTTGGGCTTTCATGACTTGAATTGCAATAAATAACTGGAAAAATTAGGGTGTTCTACAACTTTTGACTGGTAGTGTATATGTATATTTATTTATTTTTGCTTCTACACTATTTTTAAGATGATATTAAACTTAAATAATTGTATCTGTTTTACTTATAATTGGTATTATTTTATTCATTATCTTACATATTTTTATCCTCTTTTTTTGCTGTTTACTCTATTGCTTTTTCTTTTCAGGGTTTTTATCCTTTCTTATGTTTTTAGTTTTAACTCCAGTGTCTCCTTAGGGGGGTCCTCCATGCTGGGAGCGGTGTCCGGGCTGCTGCTGGGGGCGCTGTACCTGGTCCCTTCAGCCTGGCTGGCTCTTTTTTTTTTTTTTTGCATTTCTCTGCATTTGTCTGCATAGTTGAACGCCACAGGGTGTCAACATTATATGAGGTTGATGCAGTTATATTCTTGCAGCTGAAAGCTTTAATACTTCAGTGCGTAAGTGTGACCATCACCAGCCCTCCCTGATAACTGTCCTGTTGATCTTTATTGAGTGTAGTGACCTTGTGTGGCAGGGAGGGCAGTGCTACACCTCAGTAAATAGAGGGGGAGAACAAAGGACAGAAAAGATGTAGAAGGATGGACAGTGGAGGAGATGCATGTGGTGCTAGTAGGAACTAGTGGTGTGTAGGCTTCTGTGCTTCC
This sequence comes from Mugil cephalus, assembly GCF_022458985.1. Classification (NCBI taxonomy): domain Eukaryota; kingdom Metazoa; phylum Chordata; class Actinopteri; order Mugiliformes; family Mugilidae; genus Mugil; species Mugil cephalus. The sequence continues at coordinate 27,746,196 of NC_061779.1, forward strand.
CAAGTCACCTCACTCAAGTATGACTGGGTACAGGGTACAGGGGGGTGTTGTGTAAATCTCTGGAGAGATGAGAGAGTCCAGGGGGGTAAGGGTGTCCCAATGGAAGGAGAGAAGTCTGCCATAGGGCAAGTAGTGATAGAGTGAAAACAATAATCCAGCCCTTAATAGCCGGGACTCATCAATTCTTCTTGATGTGATCCAGCACGGGCTGACAGGTGACAACACACATGCATGTGGGCATTCCCTAAATATGAGTGAGACCATTACCAGGGCCCAGAGTCAGGTCAGAAGCCCCAGCGCCTGAGAACCTCCACCCCAGTGTGGGGCGCATGGGTGACAAGACCAGAGAACCACCGTAGCCACAGGGCATGCCACACCTCAGCGCAGATGGTGAGCGACGACCAACACCCCCAGACTGACCAAGCGAGCACAAGCCGGTGCAGGCCAGAGCGGCCCCCCACGCCCCCCACACCCCCCAGCCACCGCAGCCCGTCCACCCACCGCCACCAACACCCCCCCCCCCCCAAAGACCCCGCCCCCTGCCTGCAGGGCAGCCACGGACAGCTCTCCAGCCGAGAGGACTCCCCGAGGAGCCCAGCAAAGCCACCAGCCCAGCGCCCAACCAGGGACGGGCCATCTGAGCAGGGGGGCCAAGGTGCCGGCCCCATGCCCCTGGCGCACCCAGGCCAGGGAGACCACAGGAAGAGGGAACCCCCCACCCGCCAGGGAGAGACCCCAGCCCCCCACCGAAAGGAGAGGGGAAGCACCGAGCCACCACCCGAACCAGTCGATACTGGAACAACCGGGTACCCAAGGGGGCCGCCACAAACCCGTCGCCACGCAGCACCGGGAGACAAAGCCCGGCCAAGAGGACACCAGAGAACCTAGGTAGGTACCCCTACCAACTGCCGTGGGGCCACAGACCACCAGCCCAAGATGCCCCTGCCAGCGGAGGACCAGGCCCCCCGAGCCATGCCAAGGGATAATGAAAAGTGACAGTGTCCCTATTACTGTGCTTCCTCAGTCCCTGATGAGGGAGCAAGCCCCTACACAGTGACCCTGTGACCCTGGATGTGGTGTGGTGCATTAAGACAGGGCAAGCCGCCCAGCCACCGGTGGAAGGGTATAGGGGCCGGAAGAGGAGCCGGGCGAAGGGAGGAGGGCGCCGCAGAGGGGAGGGAGAGGAGGGAACAGGGAGCCCGCCAGCCCAGACCTCCAAGGCCCACCAGGAGATCCAGGGAGAGTCGGCCACCGATACACCACGACCCCAGGAAAGTGAGCAAGCTCCGAAGCCACAGGGAACCCCAGGCAAGTCTCCAGTGGCACCCCATGTGGGGGAGAGGGAGGCCAGCCGGGTAAACCGCTCAGGGCCGGAAGTCAACCCAGGGGTGAGAAGGAGTAGAGCATTCCTAATGCATGCTCAAGGTGTTGTGGTCCGGGGATCCTCCTTAGTGAACCTGGATGAAGAGGGCAATAAAATCTTTTCCATAACGACAGTCATCACTGTAAGAGAAATATTATTATAGCATTACAGTAAGTGGAACAGAAGTGGCAAAAGCTAGCAGGCAAAGTCAAGATGTAAATTAAGGTTGAGGGAGTCGCAGAATACAGACCATTTTTTGGTAAACAGAGTCAACTGATTTTTTCGGGTAGCAGATATTTTCTCCAATGATATATAATCGGAAAGAAGGTTCAACCACTGGGAAATGTTTAGTGACTGTTCTTCCAGTTCATTAGGATTGTTTTCTTGGCGATGGTGAGAGCTACAAGGACAGATTGTGATAGATGGTGAGGAAGACTGATTGTTTCCAGGTCACCAATGAGGCACAAGTTAGGGGTTAATGGGATTCTGCAGTCCAAAATTAAGGCGAGTTTCTGTGTTACTAGTGACCAGAAGTGCTGTACCGGAGAACAGAGCCAGAGAGCGTGAAAATAAGAATCTGAATAGTTTTGGGTGCATTGCGTACATTTGTCGGATTGGGAGAAGCCCATTCTATGCATCTTGTATTGAGTTGTGTGTGATCTGTGGAGTATTTTAAACTGGATCAGCTGTAAATTTGAGTTTTTTGTCATTTTAAATATATTTTGGCAGATCTGAGTCCAGAAATCAAAGTCTGTAGACAGGGAAAGGTCGGCTTCCCATTTTGATATTGGTACATGTATTGAATTTGTGGTTGATAGCAGCTTATATATTAAAGAGAGCGTTTTCTTCTTTTTCGGTGTGAGTTTTTTAATGTTGGTGACGAATTGTGGTGGCTGTATGCAGTCCTGGAGCACTGGGATTTTCTTTCTGATTGTCTTGGTCATCTGTAGGTATTGGAGGAAGTTTCCATTTCTTATTTCAAATGTATCAAATATATCTGTGTGATTCATAAATAAGTTCCCCTGGAGGGGTGATGGAGGTGGGTTATTCCTTTATGCTTCCAAGTGCTGAGGTGAAGAAGGACTTTGTTATTCACAAAGTCAGGGTTGTGCCAAATTGGGGAGAACAAACAGGGTTCCAGCTGGGATCCTGTGGTCTCTAGACTCTTCCACCAAGCCGACAGGGTGGCGGCAATAATGGGGTTTTGGAAGCAGTTATGACGCTTAAGGGTGATTGTAATGAAGGGCAGGTCCGAAATGCATATGTTGTGGGAGTCGGCCTGTTCTATTTCTAACCACGAATTGTAATCTGCCTCTGGGTTTATCCATTTGGTGATGTATTGCAGCTGATTTGCCAGGTAGTAGTTTGTAAAGTTCGGTGCATCAAGTCCTCCTTCTGATTTATTTTTTTGAAGGGTGGTGAGGATAATTTTTGTCTGTTTGTTTTTTGAGTAAAATTTGGTGACTGCAGATTCTAAGTTCTGGAACCATTTTGCTGTGGGTTTGAATGGGATCATGGAAAATAAGTAATTAATTTGTGGCAAAATTTTATTAACTGTTGCTATGCGTCCCATCGGAGATGTAGGAAGATTGGTCCAGCGCTTCAGGTCATCACAGATTTTATTCAGGAGTGGATCGAAGTTCAGTTGCACTAATTCTGGCAATTTAGGTGAGATGTTTATGCCCAGGTATTTGATATTTCCTATGGAAAATGGCAGTTGGGGTTTATGGTCTGCAGGATCCCATGCTTTGTCCTTTATTGGTAATATTGTTGATTTGGACCAGTTGATTGAGTAGTCAGAAAGGGCTGAAAAATTTGAGATACAATTATAAGCTTCCTGTAATGATCTCTGAGGTTGTTGCAAGTAAAGTAAAACATCGTCAGCATATAGATTGATCTTATGTTCAGAGACGGTAAGGTGAAGCTTTGTGATGTGATACCATTAGTGGTGACTGTGGCCTTAGGTGTATTATACACTGCAGCAACCCAGTGGATAAATGACTCTCCAAAGCCGAGATTTTGAAGGGTGGCAAAGAGGAAAGCCCAGTTAACTTTATCAAAGGCTTTCTCAGCGTCCAGTGATAAAACAATGGCTTCTGTATTTCTACGCTGGGACATGCTGATCAGGTTAAGGAGCCTTCTAACGTTATTTGTAGATTGTCGGCCTTTGATGAAACCTGTTTGGTTTCACTAGATGCTAGTGCTTTGGAAATAATTTTGATATCTATATTAATCAATGACAGAAGGTGATAGCTGGAAGGGAGTGTTGGGTCTTTATCTGGTTTTAAAAGCAATTTAATTGCAGCAGTATTCATTTGGGATCTTATGCAACCTGTGTTTTTGATTTCTGTAACAGTCCTTAGGAACAAGGGAGCCAGATCTGACCAGAAATGTTTCATAAATTCGGCAGGGAAACCATCTGGCCCAGGAGCCTTGCCCATAGGCATGTTTTCTAAAGCTATTAATAGTTCTTCCATGGTCAGTGGCGAATCCAATATGTTTCTTTGTTCTGCCGTCAGTTTGGGTAGATTGAGTTTTTTTAAGAAGGCCTGAATGTCGTCAGGATTCGGGTTGGTAGTTGTTGAATATAATTTTTCATAGAAGCTGTAAAAGATATGATTAATTTCCTGTGGTGATTGAGTGTGTTTGCCACTTGAGTCCTGAATTTCATTTATAAGAGATTTTTCTCTGCTGCATTGGAGTTGATTCGCAAGAAATTTGCCTGATTTATTGCTATGCTCAAAATTTTGGTATCTAAGTTGTTGAAGTATGAATTCTGTTTTTTTTTTTTTTTTTGTCTAGACATTTTCTAATTGTAGTTTCGCAGTTTGTAGTTGGGTCCATAATTGTTCATTTGGGTTTGCGGTGTATTGTTCTGTTATTTCTTTAATTTTATCCTCGATGTTTTTTTCTGCTTGTTGGTCCTGTTTTTTCTTGTAAGAGGAGTAAGATATAATTTTGCCTCTGATTATGGCTTTCCCTGTTTCCCTGTTCTGATGGGGATAAATTTGGAGGGTCATTTATTTCCAAAAACCCCTTCAATTCCTTCCTTATTAATGAGTCAAATTCAGGTTCTCTCAGTAATGAGGTATTGAGGCACCATGTGGGTGATGGTTTTAGGGAGGGTTCTATTTGAAGGTGGAGGGACACCGGTGCATGATCACTGATTATGATAGGATGTATACTGGTGTTGATTCTTCGTACAATAGAATTGTTTGACAGAAAAAAGTCAATTCTAGAAAAGGAGTGGTGTATTCCAACCATCGCCAAGTCCAAACTCATCCATGTATTCTTTGAGAACTTTGTCTGATTGTGATTTTTTTATGTGTGTCGAGTTATGGGACCGATCTAGAGAGGGATTCAGGACTGTGTTAAAGTCCCCTCCAATGATTGTAATGGGTGTGACGGCTATGTCAGATAATTGCGAAAAGACTTTGTGAAAGAAGGCCGGATCATCGTTATTCGGGGCATAAATGTTTGCAATTGTGTATAATTTATTAAAGATTGATGCCTGAATGATGATGCATCGATCTGTGTCTGTTATCAATTTGTTTAAGGTAAACACGAGTCTCTTATGGACCAAAATCGAGACTCCTCTTTGTCTACTATTGAAACAGGAAGAGAAAACTTGGTTAAAATTTGGATCTATAAGAGATTTTTTTTCTGAATCTTGTAGGCAAGTTTCTTGAATTGGCTCTTGTCTGTTGAGCCCCTCCCAGTGTGGATGGTTTTTATCCTTTCTTATGTTTTTAGTTTTAACTCCAGTGTCTCCTTAGGGGGGTCCTCCATACTGGAAGCGGTGTCCGGGCTGCTGCTGGGGGCGCTGCACCTGGGTCCCTTCGGTCCGGCAGGCTCTTGTCTGTTGGGGTCAGGGGGCCTGGGTGCTGGTGCGCCCTGCTGTACAGCCTGCGGCTCCTCCCAGAGTGGATGGCCCCAAAGATAGGGCACTTTGTGCAGCATGTCTATGCATGAAAGGTGTTCTATAAATAAAGTTTGATTTGATTCCAGATATTGTTGTTACAACCTATGCCTAAGTATGATTTATGATGATGTGTCATCAAAGTCATTCTCTCCTGACGACTGAAAGCACTGGCCGATTTGAGATGAGTGAGCACCCTGAACATGCACAAAGACAAAAGGCCCTGCATCCTCCCATCAAACAAATGAAACATGACCTTGGATGCACCTTCCAGAGTTAAGTCAATAGACTGATATTTGAGATTTGTGATTGATGATGTTCAGTCTTTCTCCTTGGTTGAGCAGCCTTCAGTCAAAAAGCTCATCAAAGGTATCAGTGATGGTCATGTGCAGAAAGACACCAGTCCAGCGTATTGGAAGAGAATTTGCTGCCATGAAAAAAAACCTTGACCTCAACACTTCAGAAAGTGACAAATGTGTGCACTGGATTGAGGAGCAGACTATGGAGACGAGGTCTGCATCTCTAGCCTGTACGACATAGTTTTGATGTTCTTGTTGCAAAAATCTGTGAAATATATGCAGAAAAGAAAATACAACAAAAAGTAAGGTCTACAGTCAGAGACAACAGATGCAACTTTGTTAAGGCCTTCGATGAATTTGAAACAACTAAGACAGCACTAAAGTTGGATGATGGAGAAAGGTTCATTGATGTGAATACCATTCTGGATTTGGAGGGAGGTGAGGAGCTTAATTGTTTCCTTGCCCTTCATCAAAGATGTGTTGCACACACACTGAACCTTATTGCCCCCAATGAAGTGAATGAAACAACATCAAAAGGGCCATGCCAGAAACTTTACCAAAGTACAATGGATAAATAAACCTCAATATGGAACAAGACACATCGGTCATCAGCTGCTGCAGAATCAGTTCAAGATATTGCCAATACGAGGGTTTCTGTTCCATGTGTCGCAAGACGGAGTTCTGAATATGTGGCCATTTCTAAATTGATTGGACTTAGAGAAGATCAGCTAGGTGACGTCTGTGTAAGGCTTGGAGTGACTAGGCTACACCCTCATGAGCTGACTTTCCTCAAGGAAAATATATGTGTGTTACAGTCACTTACTCAATCCATTGATCTACTACAAGGGGAGAAAAGTGTTATATGGGGTTCCTCATTCCAACTATCTTAAGTCTCAAGTCAAAACTCTGACAAACTGCCACATGTGATATATACGGCAAACATCACTGCCGTCAGTGAGGCACTTGACAGTCGCTTTGGTGCCATGCTAAGAAGCCATGACGCAAAAATGGCATTGTCTGTGGTACAGTATATGCAACAGCCACCATGCCAAAATTTTGCTTGTGTTGGCTCCCTGCAGAGAAGGAGGATATGTGTCAATCAGTGATCCAAGAGGCAAAAGCTATTGAATCCAAAGCATCTGCTGCTGCAGATGATATCAACAGCACTCTTGAGACTGATTGGTCAGATTAACTGCACTGATGACAGCACAGCTGAAGAAGAGGTGTGAAAAGCTTAGATTCCTTACATGCATTCCCCTTGGTTAAGCAGGTCTTCATGAATACTGTGAATACTACACTTCCTTCTAGTGCTCCATGTTTGCTTTGAAGAAGGAACACATTTTGCTTGCCTTTAAAACAGCATGTTTTGTTTTCTTTGAAAAAACAACGATTTCATGTGCTTTTAAAACAGAGCTTTTTTTTTTTTTTTTTTTTTTTTGAAAACATAAAACATTTCATATTTGCTTTTAAAAAGGAGCACATTTTATGTTTGCTTTTAAAGTGGAGATTTTGTTTGTATTGTGTATCTCCCCCCCAATAAATACACAGAACCCCGAAAATCCACCGGGTCCGTCCTCCACTCGGCGTCAACACTCACCGGGCGCGACACGGGCGCGAGCCGGCCTTATTCACGCGATATCACAAGATCACGCAATAATCCTGGACGTACACGAAACCGCGGGATTACATTCCTGCCTTTGTCCTTTCTTGTATTGTCCTTATAAAAAGAATGTGTTGTATCATAAATGATTTTATGCTGTTCCACTTCAAATTGGCCATGACGTAATGTTGATGTGAAGTTGTGAGGCTTCGTGAACGGCGTATTGTGCTTTATTTTGAAAGGGGGCGGAAGTGATTTACGTTAATTCTATGTCAGTTTCCTGTCCTGATGCAATCTGCTCTGTTGAGCTTGGCGCCTCTGTTCTATTTTTGACGCTCGATGTGAGCCACGCGCGTCAAGCTGGACAGAGAGCGGATCGTTCGGACAGGAAGTCGGACAGAAATTGCGGAGCGAATCCAGTCGTTTTTCAAAATAAAACACCATGAACAGACTCCGGGTCGTATTTTCTGTCGCTAGATCAACATTACGCTATCATTCCGTAGCAGTTCTAGTTTTGATGGAGCCATTGCTAAACCGCGCCAAGCTCAACAGAGCAGATTGCCGCCCCCTTTCAAAATAAAGCACAATACGCCGTTCGCGTAGCCTCACAACTTCACATCAACATTACATCATTGTAGAATTGAAGTGGAGCAGCATAAAATCATGGAATGTAATCCCGCGGTCTCGTGTACGTCCAGGATTATCGCGTGATCTCGTGATATTGCGTGAATATTGCCGGTTTGCAAGCCAGCGCTACGCTGCCGTTCCGCGCCCATGTCTCGCCCGGTGAGTGTTGACGCCGAATGGAGAACGGACCAAATCCGCCACGCTTGTGCGGCGCGACGTGGACGGACCCGGTGGATTTTCGGGGTTAGACTTAGAGAGACTTTAATGATCCATGAGGGAAATTACTTTGTCACCGTAGATTTTTGGCACATAAAAATTAACACTCATGAAACCACAAGAAAGATAAAATAAAGTAAGATAAAAACAAGCAGTGTAATCAAAATATTTACAGAATTAGCATTATGAACAAATATACAAAAAGTAGTTGGCAAAACTGAGGGAGGATTGTAAACTCAAACGGAGTGTGTCCGCCCGTAGGGTCTGAAGCCGGTCACAGACGTACTGTGATCCCATGAATCAATTAATCAAAAATATATTTCACTTCAATCAAAGAAACATTTTAAATAAAAAAAAAAATCACTTCAATCCAAATAAATATTTTCAATCAAAGAAACAAGGTGTTTGAATGCAAAAATAAATTTGAGACCCCCAAAAAACATTTGAACACTTTTTTTCTCTTTTTCTTTGCAATGTTTTTCGTGTCTGAGCCATATTGTTGGTAGGACGTTTGTGTCTTCATCATTCAATCACAAAAAATATCGCTTCAATTAAAAAATATATTTTCAACCAAAAAAATCATTCACTTCAATCATAAAATATATTTTTCAATCAAAGAAAAAAAGTGTTTGAATGCAAAAATAAAATTGAGACCCAAAAAAATTAATTTGAAAACTTTTTTTCTATTTCATTCTTCCTGACCGCCTGAGGGCGGTGCTTCGGATATCTCCATCTCGCATATGTGCAGGTCGAGTATTGTACCAACAAAGTCACCTGGATGCACGCTCCAGTATAAAGCCCCTACGTCATCACGCAATCTGTTCCTTCTATCTTCTCATAATTGAGGAAAAATCTGAGGGCAGGTCAGTTTGGCTCGCCGCTGGTAGTCTCGTAACCTGAGGGTTGGTGCTTCGGCTATTCGTCCACCAGGGACTGTGGCAAGCCTTTTACTCTTTCAAGTGTTGTCTGTTTCTTTTGGGAGGACAGCAGTGATCTCGGCGTTACGATTCTTAACGCACAGACAGTACCTCGTAATACGCTAATTTGCTTAGGTCGCCGTGGCATTCCTCTGAATTACTGCAGACAGTGAGTACGCTAAATTGCTTTGGTTGTTAGCCCATGTTTAGGGCCGGCGGCTCGCTGCGCTTGTATTTGTTTTGACCAGCGGTGTTTTCGCCCTGGCATTCGTATTGAATTACGGCAAACATTAAGTACGCTAAGTTGCTTTAGTTGTTTTTGTTTTGAACGGCGGTGTTCGCCGCATGTTATATTACACGCTACGTTGCTTGACTCTCCTATTTCGCTGGGTTGTAGCAGCAGTAAGCACGCCATTAGTTAGAAATCTTTCTTTAATGTGTTTTTGAGGCACGCTCCGGTGCAGACATTGTGACGGAGGATCTTTTCCTCTCCTTCAGCCCAGGATCTTTATACCGGTTGGAAAGGGTAGTTCACCTACGCACAAATCACGCGACAATTTCTCCCGTTTTTGGATATTTATTTGGTACACAGAGAATAGATATTGATTCAGCGCTGAGCCTTCGGTCAGTCCACCTTGGAGGTAAAAAGAACCAAAAGCCCCACTTCAGGGACGTACAGTGATCTTATTCTACCTAGACCCCGCCCGTAAGACAATGGGGAGGAGTACTGCCTCTCATGTGTAAGTGAGTTTCTATGTGTAGCCAATTAGCTTCATCTTGTTTCCAGCATGTGAGATATTTGGGTGTAATGTGTCCTAGTCTGTGAGCAGCTGTGCGAAGTGAAAGACAACGATTGATATGGTGAGATAGCGTAAGTAACATTCTACTTGATTCTTCCAAAGTTGATACATAGGCTGAAGGCCTTATTAACCCATTTAAACCCAACCACATGTTGAACCTTATTTTTGTGTAGGGCTGCAGCAGAGTGGTTTGACTGTGACTATCCCTATTATTTTTTTGTGCCTTTTCTGGAAACTGTCCCACTTAACGGCATGTTGAGCTTGCATGTCTGTAACTCCTGTATGGCCCGCCTCCAACCTGAGGATGGCCATGATCAGTGTCCGGACTGAAAGTGGTCTCTCTGCAAGACATCTGTGCTGCAGCAACCTGGGAATCCTCCTGTACTTTTGCTTGCCATGGCTGCTCTACCTGCTGTGGCAACGGCTGTTCTGTCAACAGCTTCCACGCCTTAATGTGGTAAGCATTCCTCGTCACCATGTTGGCATGAGTCATCCAGTGCTGAAGCACTGCCCTCTGGTGGTCAGGAAGAATGAAATAGAACGAGAGTTACGGATGTAACTACAGTTCTGTGAATTCTGGATGACCGTTAGAGCTGTCTGTCACTCGGAATATGGGCGAGAAGATTTTGTAGGAACAGATTGCGTGATGACGTAGGGGCTTTATACTGGCGCGTGCACCCTACCTCTTCACATGGTCACAGGTGACTTTGTTGGTATAATACTCAACCTGCACATATGCGAGATGGAGTTATCCAGTGCTGAAGCACCGCCCTCTGGCAGTCATGCTGAATTCATAGAACTGTAGTTACATCCATAACTCTCGTTTTTGATTGAAGTAATATTTTTTGTGTTTGGCCCACACTTTTGCATTTTTTTTTTTTGTGAAGTGAAGAAAGTTTGAGTCTTTTTTTTTTTTTTTTACATTGAAATACAAATCGTTTTGACACAAATGTCACGTGGTGGGCAGGTGCTTCTCCATTGGTCAGACATGTTTGAGTGACAAGTGTCTACACCATTGATGTTTGAAACAGGAATCTCTTTCTAGAGCAAGCAAGTCGCCATTTGCCATGTACATATGAGCATCCGTCTTCTATCCCTCCGAATGATGGTAGCAGATGGAAGAGCGTACAATGGTAAGTTGTTATTACCGACACATTAGCCTACTGATGTTTGAATGTAGTTTCAAGTGGGTCCATTCGTAGTTTAAACTTCAAACCCGTGGGCGACATGTTGATTCTTGAATGTAAGGTCTCAGACTTGTGAAATTCGTTGCTGAACATTAAGCTACATAGCCTATGTCTGTAGGGGTTAGATATGAAATGTAATTCGTTTGTGGCACATCTAATGCAGTGGTGTGAGTATTACAGTTTTTCTCCATTGGTTTGGCTCATTTCTTGAAACAGAAATTACATTCTCAAAACAACATGGACAAACCTCCAAACCACTTGGCAATTGTTCACAACAGAATTGTATTTCTCATTGATGTCATCACTTTGCAAATGTCTTAGTACATTTTGCAAATGATTAAGTACAGGTAGCCTACAGTTAGCACGGTTAGCCTACATTTAGCACAATTTCCAAGTGAATAGATCCTGTTGATCTAAACTGATTGATTGATTCTCAGTCTAATGGTTATTCTCTCCAAAACATGTCAGCATCATTTCATTCTATAAGTCATCACATGCAAAATAGTCTGTTCAATTGTCAAAATGAGTCAAGAACCTAATACCATGAATATCATATATGAATCTCTTGGAACATTTGATAAATTGATTATTTGACAGTCAGGTGAAACTGCAACTTGACTAACAAAGGAGGAGTTTCACACATCTCAGATAACCAATCAAACAATGTTTAGTTGCCTGACAGGTGCTGTCCATGATTGTGAATGCTGCCAAACATGTGTATATATAGAGCTTGACCAGGATTAGTACAATTTCTGAACATGGAGGCACCTGGCCAAGTAAATGAACAAGGGCAACTGCCTGCTCGAGGAAGAGGAAGACGAAGAGGAGGAGGAGTAAGGGTGCGTGGTGGTAGAATAGGGGGAAGAGGTCGAGGACCACCGTGGCCCGCTCATCAGAGCCTGGTCCACTACTCATCCAAGGATGGTCATGGTGTTCCTACCACCTTACTCTCCTTTCCTCAATCCTATTGAGGAGTTTTTCTCCGCTTGGAGGTGGAGAGTGTATGAGCATCAGGCTCAAAATCAGAGGTCCTTGCTCCATCCAATGGACACTGCGTGTGATGATATTACAGGAGATCAGTGCAGGGGGATGGTTGCGACATGCACGCCGTTTCTTCCCTCGTTGCATCGGAAGGGAGAATATACGCTGTGATGTGGACGAGAATCTGTGGCCAGACAGACAGCAGCGTGTGGATGGCCAGGAGGGTGAGGATGATGGCCAGGTGAGTGAGGACAGCGACCAGTGAAGAAATGTTAGTTTTGAATCTCCGGCTTTATTTACAGCACTGTAGGCTACATATAATTTTCCGTGTTTTTTGTGTGTATGTGTTTATATTACAGTATATTGTGCTGTATAGATTTTCTTTTAACTCTGATGTATGGAAGTTACTTCATGTGTGTGAATAAAAATGGTTAAATTTCCTTGGCAGTATGAGTGCAATGTGTGAAGTCAAACCTCGGTACTCTTACCGTAAAGTCCTATTATTTCTTCTTTTTTTTTCAGTTTTATACACAATTGTATTCTGTTAGCTAGAAAAAAAACGAGTAGAGTAACCATTGTGAATGAAGGACTGGGCTAAGACTGAGAGGTGGACATAAGGGATATTTCAATGGTCCTCTGCCATAGTGACAAAACATCTAACCATGTTGACTTGCAGTGCTCACACAATGCCAAAGGGATTGGGGTCACTGACTGTTTATATGAGAAAGAAATTTAGTTTTGACACATGAGTGAACTGTTTTGGGAGAGATATGAGCTTTTGGAGGTGAACCATGGTGTTGTGCTGAACCATCCAGGTTATTTTGGCAAAAGCACCAAGAGTGTTGAAAATGTCCAGTCTGTTTGGAGAAATGAGCCAAAGCAATTGAGAAGGATCTTTTGCCTTTTGGTGGCACTGACTATTTATATGGTAAAGGAATTTAGTTTTGAAGCATGAGTGAACGGTTTTGGGAGAGATATGAGCTTTTGCAAGTGAACTATGGTGTTGTGCTGAACTGTAAGACTGTTCTGCCAAATGATCTTTGAGTTTTGAGAATGTAATTTCTGTTTCAAGAAATGAGCCAAACCAATGGAAAAAAAACTGTAAAACGTCTAAGTGTCATTAGCATCAACAGGTGCCACAGGCGGGTGAAACGGAGCCCTGAGCTAAGCTTAGAAAATATCACCCTGACTTTCTGCAAAATGGATGGATTACTGCCAGTTATTTTGCACTATTTTTGTGCACCGGGCCAATGTACTCGCACAAAAAAAAAAACATCATTGCATCACAAATAGGTCTGTAGGCGAGTGTGTGTAGCAGCTTTAATCTGGTTGCTTGAAGAATAAATGCTCCAGGGCCAGAATGTGGGATCTGCATTTTATTCCCTATCAGAGCAGGGGGGACACAGTGAGCAGAGACACGGGCACAAGCTCTCTCTCAGCAGCATTATACACTCTTCCCAAGTTCTGGGCCTTTTGTTTTTAAGGAAAATGAATATACATATATGATTACAAATAAAATGTACACACCAAAATGTGCCATTAAATATGAATTTTGCATTTCTAAATTAATTTACATCAATAATAAACAACAAACAAAGCAACATATAGCATATTCAAAGTGACCTGGGTCCCTATTTCAATAAAATAAAAACGTTTTTTCTATGTGTCCTATGTCCTTTAATTAGTACAACACACTCATACTGTGGATATCCCTCTAGGCAGACCATTTACAGTTATAAAATTAACAGTTTTAACTATTTAATAATGAATTTAGTGACGAACCTATCAGAGCAGGGGGGACACAGTGAGCAGAGACACGGGCACAAGCTCTCAGCAGCTGCAGCAGGACAGAAAATATACGAGGCTCAAAACTGACCAAACTAATAGAAACAACATTTTTACAATACCTAAAACACACCAAAACATTACAAACAACCTGACCCTACATTTTCAGGACGTTTCCAACAGAAGAACCAACTTTTAAACAGGCTAGCATAGTTTAATGAGAGAGAGCATCCCTACACAGCTTACCGTTATACACTCTTCCCGAGTTCTGGGCGGGAAGGTGTGGCTACACTGCACATGCGTCACACTCTGTGCGTCATTAATTAAGGTCCCCCGTGCTACGACGACTAAACCGGAACTATGTATATCAATAAATCAAAAAACTACAACAGAAATACAGACACCATCACACAGTTTTGGGAATGTTCACCTAGATAATATCAAAATAAATATTTATAATATAATCAAAATATTGGCACAGCTACATGTGCATGTGTGCCAGTGCTGATCCTGCTGCTGGAAACACTTGCAGAGTCCTGTCTTTCTCATCCGCTCCGCTGCACGCAATATATTTAGGCTAGTTGAATCGTTGTTTTCAGCTCATTCTCACAAATATTATGACAAACCATTATAACACGAATTATTTGTAATGTGTTAATGTACATAATAATAACCTTTCACATTGTAATAATTTTTTATTTGTAATCTTTTGTAGCGTATGTCTGCATTTGAAGCTAGCTTCAGCTCAGCCCCAGAGAAGGTGGTAAAAAAGGGTAGCACACTGTGTGGTTTGGCATGCGTTCAAGACAAGTATGATCAAAAAGAACTTAGATTCAGAACTTCTCCCTTTCCGTCACCAGTAGATGTCTGTAAGCCTGTCCTGTCAGCCACTGCATCACTTGAGGAACCGACAGAGGTGCCCCATCGCCTTCTTCATCAGGTGATGTCCCCATCTTTACACTGAGCATAGTTAAATTGATGACATAGACATTGGTGCAGCTCAGTTGATTTGAAAGCAAAATGTGATTTTACGAAAAGCGGGGGTATAGCTACACTAGTAGAACAAACACAAAATTGTGCAGATTGACATAACAGTCTGGTACACCTGTAGGCCGCTCATGTAGCACCCCCATAATGGTGATGTCCCCATCTTTAACTGATCATAGTTAAATTGATGACATAGACATTGTGACAGCTCAGTTGATTTGAAAGCAAAATGTGATTTTACGAAAAGCGGGGGTATAGCTACACTAGTAGAACAAACACAAAATTGTGCAGATTGACATAACAGTCTGGTACACCTGTAGGCCGCTCATGTAGCACCCCCATAATGGCTGGATTCCAAGTCTCTTATTTTATACTGCTAACTCCTAGCTCCATGCTTGAACTGGAAGTCTTTCTTTCATCTTTAAGGCTGTCTCATGTCTCTTATTTCTGCCAGTGAGAAGTGAGGAGTTGTAAGGGATATGTAATATGTAAGGGATATGTAAGGACAGATATAACAGTCTGGTACACCTGTAGGCCGCTCATGTAGCGCCCCCATAATGGCTGGATTCCAAGTCTTTATTTTATACTGCAATCCTGTCCATCTTGAATGAAATCTTTCTTTCATCTTTAAGGCTGTCTCATGTCTCTTATTTCTGCCAGTGAGAAGTGAGGAGTTGTAAGGGATATGTAAGGATAAGAGTGAGGAAACACGAGAGCTTGGTACCTGGAAAACCTTTACTGGCCGACACGCCCCACAGTTGGATATCAGTGTTATTGATTGGATGCTGCAGTTTAACTGACTGATCTGATACACATCCTCATTCAATTGTGTGTATTGCTGCATGGGACTTTGCCCGTTTTAATAAAATAATGACATCGATTCTTAGAAATGGTTTAGCATTGTTAATTATTGTTCTTTTGTATTCTTTTGTATATTGTGTTTAACCATATCAATATTGATTTCATTTAATATTTTATTATTAATCTGTATTAATTCATTGTTGGTTTTGCCCTGCACTTTGTTGCATTACAGTTGTATTATACAATGTATTTTTTATTGAGTCAGAAGTCTTATTATACAGTACAATACAGTACAGACAATACAGATATGAACAACAAAGATATGAACAATGTGTATTTGTGTGTGTGTGTGTGTGTGTGTGTGTGTGTGTGCGTGTGAGACCTATCATGGTGTTACCTTTAATAATTTGTATGCTTACCAGTAAATAGTTAATACAATAATAAAGGAGTAATAATTATTGCATTGTTATTTATATTACAGTAAGGATATATAAAGAATATATTAAGTAAAATAATGCTTCCATTAATACGTATTTAAAAAGAAAGTAATAATGATATTAAGTGAAACAGTCAAAACAAACATACAAAACAATTAATAATTATAGTGATAATAATTACTATAGTGAAAGATAGTGGGAAA
Organism: Mugil cephalus; assembly: GCF_022458985.1. NCBI lineage: Eukaryota > Metazoa > Chordata > Actinopteri > Mugiliformes > Mugilidae > Mugil > Mugil cephalus. The sequence continues at coordinate 27,762,318 of NC_061779.1, forward strand.
TAGTGGAGGGAGAGGAGGAAGGATGGGGAAGGAAAAAATCTTGTAAGATACTGATTTATTCATTCTATTTTTATTAATTTTAATGTGGTGTTTTTTTTGTCACTGTTGTTGCATGTTTGTTTTTGTGAATTAATGTAGTGCATTAAAATAGGGCTTGTGTGATGCATTTAAAACAAGATGGAGGTTGCCATGTTTTCTTGATTGCAATTACCTCTTTTTTTTGTTTTGTTTTTTGCTCCTGTTGATACAAGAAAAATAACACTGATATGCAATGTGCCACACGAGAGTGGTCCAGGGCAGAAAGGGGAATGGCAAGAGGTTGGGAGGAGCAAAGAGACCCCAGACAAAGATCCACCAGGTGCGGCCCCACAGGGACCAGAGGCCTTAATATTAGCAAGTAGCGAAAATAATCATAGTAATAGTAACCGTCATATTTATATCTGCGGTTCCTCCTCCCCCTCATTTGATATAGGGTTAGTTTGTTTTAGTAATAATAAGAATAATTATAACAATAATAATGGAAATGGCATTGTCAATAACAACAGCAAGAAATTATTGCTTACACTGTTTTAGCTCTGTTAAAATCACGTAAACGTTTTCTGTATAAATGGTGAAACTCGTTTTGAATTTACCCAACCACCAGTCCTCTGTAGCACCCTGTTAATCTCATGTTTCTTCTGAGTTTAATCAGCTTTGGTGTATTTAGTGGTTAACTATGGCCACTCTCTCCTGCTCGTCGTGCCACATGTTTAGCTACTCCTCTGCTTCCTTTAGTGTTAATGGTACCTGTAATAAATGTAGTTTATTTGTAGCTTTGGAGGCGAGGCTCTCTGAAATGGAAGCACTGCTCCGCACCAAGCAAAACCCAATAGCTAGCCAGTGCCCTGTAGCAAGTGTGGGCCGACCAAGCGCAGCTCCCGTTAGCATAGCTCCTGCTAGCTGTCCCCTTGCAGCTCCCGAGCAGCCGGGAAAACCAGGGCGTCTGGGTGACGGTACGAAGGAAGCATAGTCTTACCCGGCTCATGGAGCACCACCCACCGCTTCACGTTTCTAACAGATTTCCCCACTTGGTGACACACCCGCTGAGAAACCAACTCTGGTAATTGGCGACTCTATTTTGCGGAACGTGAAGTTAGAGAAACTAGCAACCGTAGTTAGATGCATTCCCGGGGTCAGAGCGGGCGACACCATCTTATCTGAAACTGCTGGCTAAGGCTAAGTATGATACAATTGTTATTCACGTCGGCAGTAATGACCAGCGGTTACGCCAATCGGAGGTCACTAAAGTTAATGTTGAATCGGTGTGTAAGTTTGCTAAAACTATGTCAGACTCTGTAGTCTTCTCTGGTCCCCTGCCCAATCTGACCAGTGACGATATGTATAGTCATGTATAGAATTTGGCCGATTTTATTAACACCCCAAAACCATGACAACCCAGAGTTCAGTCCAGGAGGCAGAGTTGCAGTCTTACATGCCTCTCTGCTGCTTCTCTAGTAGTGATGTGTCCTAGTGATGTGTTGGTCGCAAACGATCCGGCTCAAAGAGCCGGCTCTTTGAAGTGAACGACAGGAGCCGGCACCTGATTGGGAGCTGATTTGTTTGTTTTTTTTTTTTGCTGCACGTGATTGGTCAAGATGTGTGGTGGTGTCTGTGTGTCAACACTGAGCAGAAGGGGGTGGGGAGGGTTTACAGATGCACACAACACAGTGAGCGCTGACCAGCACACGAGCTGGAGGGAGGGAGACAAAAGTGAGAGAGAACTTGCGCTAGAGACAGTACGCTGAAAAGGTGAGAGAATGCAGAACAGCAGATGAAATGAAGTAAAATATGGACACATTTCAAAATAATTGACAGTTCAAAGGCAGAGTGTAGACTATGTAAGGTAAGCATTTCTTAAGGACTGGGTTCCACAAAAAACCTGTACAGACACCTAAGAACTGCCCACTCATCAGTTCAGTTGGAGGAAAAAAGGCAAACAAGGGAACCTGCTGTTAATGAAGGTGCCAGTGTATCCACTGCAACCGTTGCTGCTGTTGTAGTGCCTACAGCATCAATCATTACACCATCACAACCAACTCAGAGCTCTATGAGACAGTTTATACAAAAGGCTTCGACCCCAGCAAGACAGAACACAATTGATGAGGAAGTGGCAAAAATGATTACACGTGATTTTCAGCCATTATTTTTGTCATCTATTGGGGATGACAAAGGATTCAGAAGCTACACCCATGCTCTGAAGCAGGAAAACACTTTCCCAAAAAGTCATCTCAAGCCTATATGACAGAGCACGTGCTGCCCTCCAAGAAAGTGTCAAAAAAGCCACAGCTGTTAATCTAACAACTGACTGCTGGACATCCCGAACCACCCAATCCTACATGTCAATTACATGTCAATTTGTTGAAAACTACAAAATGGTGTCCTGCCTGCTGGATTGTTTTGAGTTCAGTGACAAACACACATCTGCGACTTTAGCAGAGGAGCTGCTCAAAGTGGCAAAAGAGTGGGATGTGGAAAACAAAGTGGTTTACTGTATTAGTGACAATACAGTTAACATAACAAAAGAAATTAAAACCCTGAAATGGAAGCACCACCCATGTCTTGCACACACAATTAATCTGTTTGTAAGAGATGCTCTGAAGGTGATGAAGCCCACTGTGGACAAAGTGAAGGAGATAGTGGAATTCTTCCAACAGCCACTTGAGCACAACAGCCACAGAGAAGCTCAAATCTACCCAACAACAGATGGGCATGCCTGAGGCTCAAACAAGATTGTGTTATTAGGTGGATATTATTTTTGGTTATGAATTAATTTAATAAACAAAAAATCTGAGGGGCCACTTGGGAGCCTAAAGAGACGGCTCTTTTTAGTCAGCCGAGCCAAAAGAACAAGCTCTCTAAAAAGAGCCAGAATGCCCATCACTATGCTCTAGTACTGTCTCACACCCATAACTCCCCAAACTCCATAAGTGTGCTGTCTGCTCCCAGATTTTTTAAATGGAAAATTAAGAATAGAGGAGTTATTCATAGGAACCTTATACAAATCAACACTAATTCACTAGTACAGCAGAACAATAAGCAAATTAAATGTGGTCTTTTAAATGTCAGATCTCTTGTCTAAATCTCTTTTAGTGACTGATTTGATAACTGATCATCAAATTGATCTATTCAGTTTGACTGAAACGTGGCTGCAGGATGATGAATATGTCTGTTTAAATGAGTCCACGCCACCCAGTCACAGTAACTATCACATTCCTTGAGGCACAGGCCGAGAAAGAGTGGCAGCAATCTTCCACTCTGATTTATGTATTAATCCTAGACCTAAGCAAAGTTTTAATTCATTTGAAAGCCTTACTCTTAGTCTTGCTCATCCAGACTGGAAAACACAAAAAACAATTCTCTTGGTGTATCGCTCACTCCATCATGAGGGACTGTTTTGTGAAGAGAAAATGAATGGTGACCAAATAGAGATTCTTTTGCAAGCTGTTGATTTAAGTCTTCCATTGAGATGTAGTCGGATAAGAGAATTTCCCAGTGAGTAATGTTTATATTGTGTTCGGACTTCCAGTTCATGAGGATAGTTTTCTTGGCAATGGTTAGGGCCACCAGTAGAAGTTTACTGTTTGGGTTTGTCAGGTTTGTCGCATAGGTGTCGCCAAGTAAGCAGAGGTGAGGGAAACGGGAATATGACAACCCAAGAAAACAGAAAGTGATTTAGTGACCTCGCTCCAGAATTGTTCGACAGGTGTGCAGTGCCAGAATGCATACAGCTAAGTGACATGCATGCAGTTTGTGCAGATTTCTGATGTGGATCCCATTTCTTTTTTTTCCCCCCAGTTTCTGTCCTGCATAGTGAGTCCTGTGAAGCATTTTATATTGTACAAGTTGTAGATTTGCATTTCTAGACATGGAGTAAATGTTTCTGCAGATGTGGTTCCAAAAGTTGGCATCAGGAGCAATTGCCAGATCCTTTTCACATTTGGATGTAGGTATGGATAGTGTTGTGTCAGATTGTAAAAAGATTTGATATATTCTTGAAAGGACTTTCTTTTTTGGATGAATGATAATCAGGTTCAAAATTGGTGGGGGTAAATCTAAGTTAATGGTTTTGATATTGTATTTTGCTTGAATTGATGATTTGAGCTGAAGGTATTCCAGAAACTGGTTGCTCCTGATGCTGTACTCCTGGACCAAGTGAGTAAATGGGACCAGTGTGTTGTTATGGATTATGTGTTTTAAGTGTGTTATTCCTTTTTTGTGACCATGGAGTGTTTTTTTTAATTACTGAGAAAGTCGGGATTATTCCAGAGTGGTGTGTATTTGGAATGCGCCAATGATGAGTTTGTGTACTGGGTTGAGATGGAATCATTGTGAATAGGTAGGTTATTTTGGAAAGTATTGTCATTTTGATCAGTGCTATACGGCCTAATAATGAAAGTGGTAAGTTCATCCAGCGGAGGAGACTGTCTGATACTGATTTCAGTAATGGTGTGTAATTTAGACTAAGCAACTCTGACTGGGGGAAATGTTGATACCCAGATACGTGATGTGATTCGTGTGTGATTCGAATGGGAAGTGTCTGGGTTCCCATACCCCTGCTGTTACTGTATAGTGGGAGAAGTGAGGATTTTTTTCCAGTTAATGAGTATTCAGAGATATTGGAAAATGATTCAATGGTTTTAATTGTCTCTTGAAGGGATGTGTGGGGATTTTGTAGGAAAAGTAAGATATGATCTGCATAGAGGCTGATTTTGTTGTGTATGTTCTGTGACTGAATTCCCTTGATGTTGGAATTTTGGCATATGGCTGTGGCTAGGGGTTCAATGAATATTGGAAACAGGAAGAGAGAGAGTGGGCATCGTTGCCGGTGATAACAGTGGCTGACGGTGCTGAATATAGATGTAGAATTTTTATCCAGTTAATAAATGATTTCCCAAACCCAAATTTATACATAGTTGATATGAGAAATGACCAGTTAACACTGTCAAATGCTTTTTCTGCATCTAGTGTGGTAATGATGGTTTGTACATGGCACTAATTTCGTGGTGTTACTTCTGTCTATTGATGGGTTAATGATTGTGTTGAAGTCTCCTCCTATTATCATGGGACCATTTGAGTTTGCGATAATGGAGGAGGAGAAGTTATTGAAAAAGGATGGGTTATCAGAATTTGGACCATAGTTACTGCCAATTGTTAGTGATTTGTTGTTGATTGTAATATTTTTTATGATGAAATGTCCTTCCGGGTCAGTAGTAGTGGAGTTGTGAGTGAATGAGATTTGGTTATGTATCAATATAGTTACTCGTCTTTGCTTTGTATTGTAGAGGGCTGAGAACACTTAATAATAGTAGCTTGGAGAGATGAGTTTCCTGTAATAAACATATGTATGCTTTCAACTTTATTAATTGGTTGAGTATTTTGTTTTTCTTCACCTGAATTCCACGGATATTCCAAGTAACAAACTTTAGCTGAGGCAACATAGTAACATGGGTTATATATTTTTTTAAAACAATTGTTAAAATTCATCTCTATGAGCGTGTGAATGTGTGTGTGTGTGTGTGTGTGTGTGTGTGTGTGTGTGTGTGTGTGTGTGTGTGTGTGTGTGTGTGTGTGTGTGTGTGTGTGTGTGTGTGTGTGGAAACAAAAAGGAAAGAGAGAAAAAGACAGCAACGATAACAATAAACAACACATGACGAGAAAAAACAAAACAAAAGAAACCTGAAAGTAAATATGAGAAAAAGCATATGGTAGGTGCTATACAGTGAGACTTGGGCGTAATATTTAATACAAGTGGTCCCTGGTTATTTTATTTAACAGTAACATTTAAGTGGAGGGAGAGGCGTTGATGAGGCTGCAGAGCCTGATGAAAAGTTTTATGGTTGTGTGATGGTGGGTGAGATTTAGAAAAGCCAGGGGGTTATGTCCTTAACTTTGAATAGTTGACCATCAATGTAAAGTTTGTCAGTTGTTATGACTGCTTACTTACCTTCCTTCATCATCTGCTTGCGGATGGGGAATAGCTGCTTGCGTCTATGGTTGATTTCTGTTGGATATTGGTTGTTGAGTCCATAGTCCGTTCCTTGGAGCTGTCTGCCTTGTCGTTGGACTAGTTCTTTTTGTTTGAAGTGCTCGAATTTTGCGATGATGGGACGGAGCCGGGTGGTGTTGGAGTGTTTTTGTCCCAGACGGTGAACGTAGTGAAAGGTGATGTTGACAGTGTCCGTGGGAAGTTGTAGTTATTTGATCATAAAGTCCTTTATTGTTTTTTCGGGTTCGTCTTGTCAAGTGAATTGAGATCTCGGCTGACCAACAGCCTAAAAGCCTGGTACTAAGTGTGTGATCGGAACTTGAATTAATTATGATACTATGATTGAAGAATAATTTTGATTAAACATGTCGATTTTCAGTGATTGAATGTTATACACAGAGTGTAGGTTGAATAATAATCGAAGCAATGTAACCAATGTTTGTGAAATCACGAGCAGAATAAGAAAAACAGGATACAGATGTCAGGTAGTTGGGGCAAAAAAGGGAACTGAAACCCTCTGGCCTGGGGTCAGGTCAGGTCAGGACATGTCCAAACACAGTTAGTGGAAAAGTACAGAAAATGAACTAATGTCCAAGTATAAATTAATAAGTCACGAATGTAACACCCTTATTGGATAAGAGTAATGGGGTGATGGTTAGTCATGGTGATAATGGAAAATAGGATGTGTCTCGATTTAAGAGTATTTTACGGGAATTTCACCTCGGACACGGACTGTGCTGCATGCGGACTGAGCCAACTCCCTCACAGTGCTATTTTGGCTTTTAAAGTTTGGTCTGGATTCCCCCTGCCTAGCAGTCAGAGACTGGTTTATCTTTCACACACTGGATTTCTACTTCTTGGACTTTGTACAGAGTCGAGGAGATCAATTGGAATACATTTGTGAAGGATTTAAGGGATTTACCAAAGGACAGAATCATCGTTCATTGGGACTTCCCAACTTTACCAACTCGTTCTGCGGCAGAGGACTGGGTTTTGTGTGGTTGCATCGGCCGTGCGGCTCACTCGATGCCTGTCCTTCCCTAAAAAGGATTTTTGGACAGTTTTGGACATATTACTTTACCCCTACTTCATCTGCCTGGCTCTTAAGTAATTCTTTTTGATGAATCAATTGTTGGAATAGAATCTGATAAGGACATTATTGGTTAGATATTACACGATTGAGATTTTAATTGATTATCTGAAATTCAAATATCATTTTAACAAATATCTGATTTTGGATTTGATTGATTTATTGAGCTGTTGCAAATTGCTTAAGCTGAACCTGCAAATAAAATTTGGCTCTGAAGGTCAGGAGACTTTGTTGAAAATTATTTCTCCCTTTTTGCTGGTACTCATGACAGTAAAACTATAGGCAACTTGAATGGTAGCTCCGACACCTAGCTCTAATTGGTCACACTGGTCAAGTCCACTTAAAACTATTCTTATGTCCCTAGGGCTTTCAGCCTAGCCTTTAAATTACAACCTGGCACGTACCAAGTGCACAGATCCATTAGGGGTGAGCCACCACAACTGACAGGACTCAACCTCGGACCCAGCTGCGGGAAGCCTCCCTGACTGGCGGTTCCGGGGGACGTGAGGAAGCGGGACAGACGTCAGGATTAAGGGTGGTTAGAAGCCAGGCGAGTTACCCCGCCTACAGCTTGAGTAGTGCTATCATTGAATTCAGTTGGGGTAATACTCGCTGACGTGAAGCCGTAACCCTATATATATATAAACGGAGAAGCTGTCTTACCTGTTACCTGTGGGGATCTAACAGTCTGTATGTGGTTCTGGATGTCGGTAAAAATCAAATTGTTCCTCATGCTGCACATCTGTAAGTCCAGGATGGTTTCTTTCATAATTTTATTTTCTGAGGTGACTGTAGCGAATTGGGAGGTGACGGAGGAAAGTTGGGAGGACGTCGTTGTTGCGGCTTGTTGAAGTGATTTATTTTCTTGTGCGAGTGTGCCGATCTGTTGTTGGCTGTATTCCAGGTTGTGTCGGAGGTTTTGAAATTCTTTGTGGAGAACTTCGATGAGTGCCATCCAGTCCGGTGAGTGTATTGTCAGTTATTAGCATGTCTTTAACCTCGGTGCCCCACGGTTGTGTTGGTGATGAAGGTGATGAAGGTGATGAAGTAGAGATGGGTGAAGCTGGTGAGTCGGGTGTGCATGTTTTTTTGTTTTTTTTGAGAGCGTCCCATGTTGCAGAGTAGGTTGTAACAATCGCGAATGTATGCCTCGAGGTTTTCCAGGTCTGCGTTGTAATCCGGTTTGTTGAGTGAAAAATGAAAAAAAAAAAAAAAAAAAGTATGCTCAGGTGTATCGCAAGTGTCTAGCAGCAGAGTTTGCGGTCAGAAGTATTATATTCGACACAAATTATTTTATTGATCCCCAAAGGGAAATTAGCTCCTCTAGCATTTGCAGAATTAAAGAGTCTGATAGCTGTGGGTATAAAAGATCTACTGTCCTGCAACCAAGAAAGAGGAGCTGTCCACCGCTGCTTTTTTGATCCATCAAGGTGTTATGAAGTGGATGATCCGTTGTTCAGGATAACCTCCATCATCCTCATTGTGCATCTCTCCACCAGTTCCCCCAGAAGTCCATCTTTACTCCAATCATAGAGCCAGCCTTGCTTGCCCTAGAAAGAGATTCATATTTCAAACATCATTGATGTAGACACTCAAACATTTCTGACCAATGTGGTAGCACCTGACCACGGCAGGACGTTTGTTTCAAAACGATTTGTGTCAAAATGATTTTTTTTTAAAAAAAAAAAGACTCACTCCCAAAAAAGTGTTTGAATGCAAAAGTGTGGGCCTAACACAAAAAAGACTACTTCAATCAAAAAAAGTAGTTTTAAACAAGGAAAAAATATTTTTTTTTTGGGTCTCAATTTTATTTTTGCATTCAAACACTTTTTTTTTCTTTGATTGAAAATGTATTTTTCGATTTAAGTGAATGATTTTTTAGTTGAAAATATGTTTTGATTGAAGTGATGTTCTTTGTGATTGAATGATAAAGACACAAACATCCTACACACAATATGGCCCAAACACGAAAAACATTGCTTCAATCAAAAAATATATTTCCAATGAAAAAATAACTCAATTCAATCAAAAAAAATTAAAAAAAGTTCAAATGTTTGTTTTGCACTCTAAAAAAAAAAGTAAAAAACGGTAAATTTCTGGCAGCAGGGGCGCTATAAAAATACCGTAAAATAACAGAAAACTACTTTCTCGTAAAAATACAGTTATTTTCCATAATTAAAGTACAGTTTGTACTTGTAATTTTAACAAGATATTGCCGTATTTTCAGGGTGTTTTAACGTTTAATTAGAAACATTTTCACATTTTAAAACAATTAAATCACATAGAAATATGGTAAATAAATGTTGTATTACTAACAATAATGCTTAAATTTACAGAAATGTGCTGTTATTAATCGGTTTTAATGACATTATTTTATGGGAAGAGATTGTATAATAATTTATATTTGATGTAATACAACAGTATGAGACCCAAAATAATGTGGTTAATCTTTCAAAACACGTCAAAAAACTGTTGCAAAACTAGATATTTGGTTAGATTGCAAAAATTTACGGTTAATTTTAGAAAATATTAAATGGATATTTAATTGTTTTACATTGTTTTTACACGTTTAATTACAAACATTTTACATTTTAAAGTAATGAAATTACCCAGACGGCAAATTAACATTTTAATATGAATAATAATACTTAAAGTTACAGAAATGTGCTCTTATTAGTTGTTTTAATGGCATTATTTTATTTAAAAAGGCTATATTAGATTAGATGTAATATAACAGTATACAACAATAATTTGATCTTTTCAAAACATGAGAACATGAGAAAAAATGAGACCAAGCTGAACAAGAACAGCTACAATTTCCCATTCTCCGTATTTTTATTCAACTGTAGCAGGTAGTCATTATTACAGCAATATTCAAAAATCTATTCAATTAAAATGACTGGTTCTGAAACAAAAACAAAATCAAAACAAAATTCAACTGAACTGGTCATGAAAGAAAAAAGTTTAAAAAAAATAATAATAAAAAGAAAAAAAAATAGTTGAGTTAACAATTTACATACAAGTCACCATACATCCACAACACTGATTAGAAACTTGGTGAAACGTCACTGGAAATGAATCCATACTCTATACCAGGGGTCGGCAACCCTCAACACTCAAAGAGCCATTTGGAAAGAAAACACTGGGAGCCACAAAACCCCTTTGACAAATAAAGTGAAGATAACACTGCATATATTGTTTTCACCTCTATGCTAGGCCCACAGTGTGTTGCATTTATGAAATGAAATAACTGCTACAGAGAAAACGAAATTGCATTATGCATACATAACAGGGATTTGTCCCTGGTTGGCTTACCCGGGCAGGAAAAGTTCAATAAATAGCGGGCTGGACCTGCAGGCGGGTGTCGCATGTTGGCAGTTGTGGCGTATATTTTGTGCAACAAAAAATTAAATACATTTTATTTTAATGTTAAAAGAACACCATCAATTCAAATTTAGAATTATATTTAAAAAACTAATGCACTAAAATAAAAATACATTTGAATTAAATACTCGACAGCAACTAGTAAATGAGCTGCAATGCACTGTGGGAGTTCAGTGTTTTTTGGTTGATGTTACAACCATGAGTGTGGTGTGGCATTCAGTGTCATTCAGTTGTTGTGTAACTCTCGCTCGTTCACTGATGAATGGTAAATGGTCTTGCTCTTATATAGCGCTTTTCTACCTACTCAAAGGTACTCAAAGCGCTTTTACAGTCAGAGACACATCCACCCATTCACTCACACAAGCACACACACATTCACACACCAGCGCCAGTTGCACTGGGAGCAACTGGGGGTTCAGTGTCTTGCTCAAGGACACTTCGGCATATGGCACACTCGGGGGATCGAACCGCTAACCCTTCGGTTCATGGACAATCCGCTCTACCTACTGAGCCATAGTCGCTATTCTGAGGCAGTTAGTTAGCGTGAAAAAGTGAACGCCTTTGATCAGCATCCTTGGCCCGCACTGCTCGCTGCAGAGAGCTGCAACAGAGGAACGAAAGAGCTGCATGCGGCTCCGGAGCTGCGGGTTGCCGACCCCTGCTCTATACAGTTGACGAGGTGTGGTGTCCATACTTGAACTACTTGTTGATCGTAATGAAGTTGCAGTTTCTGAGCTGTAACACACTCGAAGAGAAGACAGAAAATATTAGCGGTTATTAAATAATAACAGCTAATAACAGTTTAAGAGGCAGGACCAGGATAAAGGTGCAAGAAGATACAGCCTTTTCCAACACCACAGCAGTCACACGAGTCCCACTATAGATGACAATATTTAAACACAGACATCACATAGCTCAATCTGGGTATATTAGTACCTAACATAATTCTATCCTCAGTAGCCATTGATATATTTTAAACTGTTCCTTTCTCAATATAATGCAGTACACCACCACTAAGACCCACTATGAAATCAATGATGAACAAGGTGTCGTGTATAGTCATTACCTTTTTTAAAACATCAACAAAAATGTAGAGAAGATTCTTTGAAGTATAATTCATAGTAGAACTGCTGTATTGGACTGCATTGATTAGTGCAGGTGGACCTAATAAGTAGATTTTGACTATGCACATTTTTTTAATGTGAAAGTTTATTCTGTATAAACTGAAACACATACTTGTCTTTTTGAGCAGTGACAGACGTTTCCTGGCTTCAACTGGTCTGAGAAGAAAGGAGACAGAAAGGAGGTCACTCTCCTGCAGGTAGCTCAGGTCCTCAACTCCTAAACATTGCAGATGCTCCAGCAAAGGCTCAGGGTCTCTCAGTTTAGGCACTGATTTGATGAAAGACAGAAGCGGACTCTCTGCATCCATGACTAGGAGGACTAGAAGGGATGAAAAATACTGTTACTGTCAGATTTTAATCTTTCAAACTCCAGATGACTCTGAGTCAACAATGCTATGCTTCAGTGAAATTACTCTTGTCCCACAAAGCTTGTACACATGCAAATGGTAATAATCTAGTTTCTGCTCAGGCTTCCAACATTTCATGCTCGTTCCACTTTTGTACTCAGTGCCAGTGCTTCACTGTACTGTTCAGCATGGAAAGGAGTGGAGTTCTTAACCACAAGATTATGCCATGAAATCAACTCTCACCACTTATCTGCAGAAAAAAAGAAAAAAAAATCATATCCTAGCCAGAAATCATGCCATTTCAAGACAAGCAGTAAAAGTTATGGTCAAAAAATTAGTGAAAATGTAGAAGAGGGTTAATAATCGATTGTTGTTCATTGTTGCAGCTCTAAACAAATGTTGTTCCTCTTTCTCTCCGCCTGTGTCAGTCAGTTCACAAAAGTAAACGTTAGCGTAAATAAAATAAAAAGTGGTTGGTCTGGCTGACTACTAACACTCATAGATATATATCTATGACTAACACTGGCAGACGCCACGTGAAGACGCCGCCACCGCCGGCCATGCTTTTTTCATCGTAGTTAGCTAACATTTCAATTGACGACATGCTAGCGGATTCGTTTTGTCGACTGAGTAAAGTCAGAGGCATGGTGGTAAATAAAGCTAATACTACTAAGCTTCAGTTTGATACTTGCCTTCTGCCTTCGTCCTTCCTCCAGCCTTGACATTAGCTGCTGTTTGCTCCAAGTTTCTGTGACCAAACGGGAACAGCCGCGTGGTGGTTGTTGACCTTGTTAAGCGTAACGTCAAAGACGGATGTTCAGTGTCCCAACAGCCAATGGCATGTCTTCGTCGTCGTCTTCGTCTTCTTCTTCTTCTTCTTCTTCTTCTTCTTCTTCTTCTTCTTCTTCTTCTTCTTCTTCTTCTGCTTCTTCTTCTTCTTCTGCTTCTTCTTCTTCTTCTTCTTCTTCTTCTTCTTCCAAACGGGACCCGCGCTTTTCAAAGCACGCACTCCAATGACGTGTCGCGTTCACGTTTTTGTCTTTTGAGTTTGTGCAGGGAGACGTTGCAGCAGTAAAATGTCTCCTGATTACACGTGTTTTGTTCAGACATGCTGTGAAATAATTCAAGACATTGTGATTTACATTGGATTGTATATATATATACACACACAATAGCCTACAGTGTTAAATAGTTATTTTACTGTTAATTTCTCAGTAATTTTAAATGACATTTTTAAGTTTTAAGTTTTGTTTAATTTTACAGTTTATTCCATTAAATAACATACACGTATTTGTAAAATTAGGATACCCGTGTGGACATATTTTAACAATAAATATCAATATTTCTAATGTTTTTTTGTAAAAGAACAAAAAAATCATGTTTTCACACGTATTTTCACAGTTACAGTGATTTCATGTTATTTTAAATTTGACATGTAAAGTCGCAGTCTTTTTCGTTGATTGTCCAGATTGTTTCTGTATTTTTAAAATACAGAAATAATCTGTAAAAATAATCAGTAAAATTCCATTATATTACAATTTTTTTTTTACAGTGTGGCTCTCGAATTTATTTTGCATTCAAGCACCTTTTTTCTTTGAAAGAGTTGTCTTCGATTGAAGCACTTCTCATAACACACTCCCAATCGCACACAGTCCATCAATCCTGCTGCCAAAGGACATGTCCCCATGAGGTCATATGGTGTCGGTACCAGATGTGTTCAGCCCTAGGCCCTAGGACCCAGCGCTTCTGGATGACGTCACTTCCTGTATTTGACAGGAAGTGACGTCATCCAGAATGGCATGATCGTGAAAATACGACCATGTTCGTATTTATTCGGCTCGGCCTGCGAGATCACAATAAAGTTTTTATTTACAAATCTGGCAGGCCGAACCCATCTGGTACCGACAACAGCACCACTGACCCGAGCCTCCTTCTCCGCTCCTCCATCTCCAACTCCAGCCTGGCATCCCCACCACTCCCCCTGAAGTTCAGCAGTAATCTCAGGGTAGCTCAGAGGACACAGACAGCACTAGCAGCTGATCGCAAGAACACACCATTGGACACGACACAGCCAAAAACAAAAAGTCCAGAAAAAAAAATAAATAAAAACAGCACAAAAAGACAAAAATGACCAAACACCATTTGATTGGTTCAAGGCAGAGAAAAACAAGTCAGACAAAATCAACCGTTAACACGCTAAGAATAATCAAAAAAGGTTATTATTCACAGAGCTACTGGTGACATGCAGCCACTCTTTCTGGCGCATTTTTCAAAAAATACATACATAAAAGATTATGTATCATTAACAGGTAACTTGTTATTGTACTGAATTACATTTTTAAAGTAACCTTCCCAAACCTGGTTGTTGAGTTTTCTGAAATGTTGTGTGTTCTGTAATGTCATTACATACGAAACAGAGGACAAAGTAAAGGAAGTCTGTCAGAGAAGCTGAAGCTACAGGGGGAGGTGGAAGTGAAGAGGATGCACCAAACAGTGAAACCCGATGGAGACATACTACGACCCATAGTGGTGAATGTGCTCAGGCACAAAGACCGACAGGGGATGCTAAAACACAAACACACACGAAAATTAACCCTTTCATTCAATAAAATGAAATACTATTAGAATGTTCTCAATACCTTTGGTACACAAAAACAGTTTTCCTTTATTTAGTACCTGTGGGCCCACACACATTTATATTTATGGAACTCAAACGACTATTTGATATTAAACCCCTTGCAGGCCTGTTTATCGATGCTGGGGTACAGTGAGGCCTAAAACAGTAAGTTAATGGCCACTTCACTCTGAACTCAGCATAGGAAAACAAAAGTCGTTGTAGGAACCATATTGTTGCACTGGTGGATTATTCACCTTTTGAGTTGTTTGGTCTGGTTGCCACAGTGATGCACGGGGCTTGGGTCAGGTGGGCACTGGGGGATGATTGCTGTAGGTGATATAGGGAGCTGGTTCGCCTGCACTGAGGGAGGAGAGAGGTGAGTGTAGGTAACCGCAATTTTTGTTGTCTGCTTTTGTTCAGTTTATTACTTTGTTACATATTTGCCACCAGTTCTCCATCTTTTGGCATGTGTAATGTGAAAGCCGCTGAAGTAGCTGTGATTGGTTTATTAAATGCTTGAAACTCACCTGGACTCAGCGTGCTTACATGAACAATTGATGATGTTCGAACCACTTCACTGCTTCATTCAGACTCAA